>NC_066621.1:68461999-68817427 GCF_025201925.1 Gopherus flavomarginatus | reverse complement strand
GGGGACATGCAACTCCCTGCAGGGAAATAGCCAAACACCTGTACATCTTGTCCAAAGTGCCAACAAAAATTAATTTCTATCACAAATCAAATTCCATGTAAACCTATAATCTATTGAATAAAAGTGATTTAAAGAAAAGATAATTTGATACAGTGGTACTACACATGGGAAACACAGATTTTGCTTATATGTAAGAGTATGTCTCATATGGAAAAAAATGGAGATGTATTCTTATTCACTGAAGTTAAAGCTTTGGATTCCAGAAGCAGGTAGTATTGCAAACTGTAGCCATAGCATTCTGTGTATATCTCTTACAACTATTTTTATTGATCCATTGTAGGTTAGTTCATCTGGGTATAACTCTTTACAAATACACCTCTACCCTGATATAATGCAACTCGATATAACATGGGTTCGCATATAGCGCAGTAACCCCGGGGCTCTGGCAATGGGGCTTGGGTGGCGTTTTAAAGGGCCTGGGGCTCTGGCTGCTGCAGGGAGCCCTGGACCCTATAAATCACTGCTGGAGCCCTGCCACTGCTATCCCAAGGCTGCAGCAGTGGGGATCAGCTGGCAATTTAAAGGGCCTGGGGCTCCGGCCGTTGCCGGGAGCCTGGGTCCTTTAAATCACCAGCCGAGCCCCACTGCTGCAGCTCTGGAGTAGCGGCAGCAGGGTTCCAGTGGTGATTTAAAGGGCTCAGAACTCTGCCCCCTGTGGGGAGCCCTGGAGCCTTTAAAACACCGCCTGAGCCCTGCCACCGCTACCCTTAGGCTCCAGCAGCAGGGCTTGGATGGCAATTTAAAGGGCCCAGGGCTCCCCATGGCTGGAGCCCTGGGCTCTTTAAATGACTGCTGGAGCCCTGCCACCTCTACTCCATTATAACAGGGTTTCACCTATAACACAGTATGGATTTTTGGCTCCCTAGGACCGTGTGATATCAGGGTTGACATGTATTACACTATAGGACAACAGGAGTAGATAGTCCCACCTGGAAGGATGTGACTAATCTCTGCTCCCTTTTTCACTGCTTGAGCAACACAAAGGAAGCAGAGAAGAGAAGCTGCGCCTTAGATTTTAAGATTTTTGGGCAGGAGTCTTATCCTATCCACATGCTAGAGAGAGTCGTGTATGCTTAGTCTACGATACATGCAACAATAGCGATTCTCCACTGTTTCTAGCTACATTGAGAGCTAAATAGAAATCATACATTGAGTTTCTGACAAGCTCCATGAACAGTTTCTTTCTTTCTAGTGATCAAAAAAGTGTTTACCGCTGTGGAGATTATAATAGGGCAGGTGGTAATCCCAGCCAGGCAGCCTAGTTCTAAAATAGAAAATCATTTTTTATTCCATGCTGCTCACACAGGACCAATTTAACCTATTCATGGGTTTATGCATTACATTTAATCTGCAGAATTCTCAAAACAAACAGAATAATCACATGTAATACTGATTTTAAAAAGAGTACAATTGAAGTGTGACTCCAATCTCTCACTCTTTGTTAAATTGTTTTATTTTTAGCCATAATATAAAAATTGGAGATTTTGAAGGCATGGAGGTGGAGTCAGTCAGTGGCAACCTGCAAATTCATTCAAGGAAAAGGGCAACAGGATGAAAATACAGGAAACTCAGATTAACATTCATATGGCCAGCAATAAATCTGAGCCATCAAAGGTTGTGGTAAGAGAACCCCTTAAAATAGATGAGGTTGGTATGAAGATAAAGAACAGTTCAATGTACAAAACTCTAGCTAAAAGGGCTTTTGATGATGGAAACTACATGGGATTTGGGGGACATATCAAACTTCCCACCAGGGGCAAAAAGAGATTCGTCTGCCCATTTCACTGTATCTATGGATTCCATCAAAAGGTTTACAAGATCCAGCTGCCCTAGTAAAAAATACAAAAAGCTACTCCTTACCCAGCTTGATCCTCACAAGCTCTAGTCTGTCAAAAAATAAAAACATTAGCACAACATTAGAATTCAACTAGCCCCTCCTTCTATCCTTCCACTTCCCCTCTTCCGCATACACACACACACACACACACTTCAGCATTTATCCTGCAGGTTAGATTGTGACTTAAAGACACAGGCCTGAGTTTGAGAGGGGTTCTGAGATGCACCACCCCAGTGGGAGCCTGAGAAGGGATTTTGCCTCAGGAAAAGATAGTGGTCTGGGGCTGATGTCGTGAGCGGCGCTACTTCTGTTTGCCTCATTCTACTCCTTAACATGGAGGTGTGCTCCCAGGGACATAAGGACAGGCAGTCCCGGTAGTTTTCTGGTCACAGGAGCAGCAGTGATGGCTGTCCCATCTCGTACAGTGTAAGCACCAATCAACTCTGGCATCTATGTAGGATTCTTAATAAATAGAAAACATATATGCCGAAAGATTAATATCACATAAGAAGCCAATATTTAGAGAGACAACTGACGTTTACTACCACAGACACGAGACCGCCAATATTCTCATAGTACCAGTGGATAGTTGAATGGAATTGGTGGTACATGGACAAAAGCTTATCTAATTGTTCCTCCAGTTTCTGGAGATTTTAAGAGCAGTAAAATCACTAGTAATCACAGTCACAAAGAAAGTTTCCCTCCCGTCAGTAGATCTTAGCTCACTTCTCTGCTTTAGATAGAGAGGTATTGCTCCTAATTTAAAAAAAAACAAAAACAAAAACAAAAGAAACACAGCAATTTTAGACAGTAATAATGGCTGAACTTCAAGTAGTTCAGGGATCTAGTCAATCTTGCTAAAACGGAGGGGCCAAATTCATCCAGATTTAATTGACATGGATAAAGGGGCCTAGCACTTTTAAGGTCTTTTCAATGTCTTTATCTTAACCTTCTGCCTCATTTTTCTAGATCTAGCATTTTCTTTCTTTTTCAGACCTGTCTCACAGTATTTATAAATGCAAAATAAATTCTGCCATGGCACTTGCACAATTAGCCCCCCAATGACTTAACAGACAGTACATGTCTCCTGCAGATGGAGTTTGGCCTATTTTTCATTCTTCAACACACAGAAATAAATGAATTCTTATCAGGAAACTGGCTGGAACATCATGGGGCTCCAGTCCCTTGGTCCTACGAACTGCAACAATTGTCTTGGTACATTCTGCAGTTGAATATTGTGCACCAGTGTGGTCTCACAGCAGTCACACTAAACTCCTTGATACTCAACTCAGTAACGCTATGGGCATAGTGTCAAGGATGCTCAAATCAACTCCAGTTGACTGGCTCCTGGTCCTATCACACATCCAGCCTCCACAGATTAGAATAACTGCCCAGACATCTCGCTTTCTCAACCATGTCAATGCAAACATGAGGATCCCATTGCACAATGACCTGCCAAAGACAAGATTAAAATCCCTCAACCCTCTATGGAACCACATCAAGACCCTTAAACTCAACTGGATGCTGAGGCTTAATAGAGAGCCACGTGGAGCATTTCAACGATGCAAAAAAAAAAATCATCGTTGACTCTGCCAAGGAACCACCGGGATTTGATTTATGTTGGAAAAACTGGTGCATATTGAATCACATTGGGATATCTCATGCAAGATGTGAGCAAACTCTTTTCAAGTGGAAAATGAGGAAAACACCTGTATGTGACTGTGGTCACCTGATATAAACAATGGAGCACATCAAATCTGAGTGACCCCCTTGTTCTTTTGCCGAAGGCCTCAAGGACATTCACTAGCTCACTGCTGTGGCAACATGCTGGCTATATAATCTAGATACAAATTTGTAATAGTTGCTACCTACCCAAACCATACAAAAGAAGAAGAATGAACAAATGAAGTGGTAGCAGACACTTGAACAAAATTTAAAAGTAAATCTATTTGCTCAATAAGAAACCAGTTTTGAGTTTAGTCAATCTGTAGAATATTCAAAAGGGACATAGAATAAATTGCTATCCTTCTGTTTGCAACAATAATCTCTTGTATAAACAAACAGTGGTGAGATTAAATTGACAAATGCTACTATTATTATGAATGAAGGATAAGGCTCCCCGTGATTGCTGGATAAAACCACAGGCCCAGGATTATTGTTATGATTAGTCAGAGGACAGAAAGAAAAAGTACACTAATCAGACCTCAATTCTGGAAGTTTAAAATGTGTTGAGAAAACGCACACGCACACGCACACACACATCTCACTGTAGAAATTTCCCAAAGTTCCTGATTTTACAGATTAACTACTCACAACAGAAATAATTATTTTCAAAAATAAACCGCTTTAGCTCATAAAATGTTAATGGGAGAGGAAGGAGTAATAGGATATTAATCCAGTGGTTCCTCTATGCCTTTTAGGTTGTTTGGCCTTGTTGCTGTTTTGAAAGTAGCCAATTTCAATGTCATTTTAATGGATTTATATTAAGAGAATATACATACATATCACTGGCTAAATTAATAAAATTTCCACTAAATCAGTTGAGGATGGCACAATACAATGACTAAATGAAGGCTGCCATTGAGGTTCGATAATCCTGAACACAAAGTCGGATTAACAATTGATCAAATCATCCAGTCAACACAGTAGGTTAATGTAAGACATGAACTTTACACATACTAACCCAAGACACTAAAGGAAGCAAAGTTTTTTTCTCATCCTTTGAACTATTATTACAGTCTTTCAAAGCGCTGTTGGTTGACCAACATACTTGATTTGCTCCCCTTTCCTAACCATTCTAGTTTCAATGCCGTGGTGATAAGCAACTCAGGATTCCCCTCACAGGCAGGGTATTGTAATGCTGACAATTTTGAGAACCCATGGTGATAACCTATGATTTGGGGGTAGGACCTGCTTAGAATATGGGTTGGTAATTACTGGTGCCCTTTTAAATAGTTTTACATGCATATGCTCCTACACACACACACACGCACACACACACATACAAAGGGTTAGAAAGAAAAGTACTATTAGAGGCAGGGCCGTCCTTAGGATTTATGGGGCCCTACGCAGTATTATTAAACTAGTGCCCCTATGCCGGATGGCAGCCCAAGATCACAGCCTGGTGGGGTAGGGGGAGGAGGGACTTGACAGCAAAGGATAATGAGATGCCCAGCCTGCCTCATGGTGGCGGAGAGTCACAGTTCCCCGCAGAGACTTCCATGCACTCTCCCTCATGCAGAATGGACATGAAGAAAGTACCTAATTAAAAGCACTAAAATTTGGGAATAAAAAATGTCAGTCACAGGTTTTTTGATATGCCCTGAAGTTTGTCAGAGATTTATTTGCAAAAACTTCATAGTAAGGGTGAGTCAGCTGTCCTGCTGAATACAACATTACATATAATGGAATACATGATGCAGCTCTTCTCTGTTTTACATTTTCTCATCAGTATTTCTAAGTTGAATTTATATTTTAAATGTACTCAAATCTTAAGCCAGCATTCCAGATTACTACATATTTAACTCACTGAAACAAAGACATTCTTTTAAATTAATCAGAGAGATTTAGTGTGTTCATAACAATGTTCATTGCTTTTAGAAAAAGGGAACAGTAATTTACTTTGTGTGATCTCCATAACAAGAGACATGGTTATGAAATTTCACCAACTTTAAAAAAAAATATGTTTCCAAAGATTTTAGATATAACAAGGATTTTGTCTTACTAAGGTACTGATTTTGCTGGAGGGTTCTTTTAAAACTAGTTTGTCGGATAGTCAGAAGTAAAGAAAGGGAACTCTTTGTCCAGCTATCTGGAAGGGAAGGACTGTTGTCCCTTTAAGGGCTCTCTTCAGTGGGGAGTGGGGGGGAGAAGTGGTGAAGGGATGAACAGAAAGGACAGGAAGACTTGGAAGCACTTTTTTTTTTTAACTATAGTAATTAAAATGTGTATTTTAGTAAGGGAGGTCTTTTGAAGGATTTATTAAAAAACTATGTGTGAAGATCCACACATTTAAGGCTAAAGATGATTGTGCATCTAAAACTCTATGCAAGCGTTTTTTAGAAATGTGATTTTATAATCTTCACCAGCTCACTAATGAAATATTTTTAAAGCAAATTTTAAACTAAGGTCCTGTAGACTGACATGTTCTGTGTAAATATTACATTAATGCACAACTGTTTTTGTCAGTAAAGTCAGAAAGTGACAGTATAAAAATTTATTTGGGCATAAGCTTTCGTGAACATCTGATGAAATGGGTTCTAGTCCACAAAAGCTTATGCCCAAATAATTCGTTAGTCTTTGAGGTGACACAAGGACTCGTTCTTGTTTTTGCTGATACAGACTAACAGGACTACCACTCTGAAACCTGTCAGTATATACCTTGGGGTTGGCAAATGCCTGTTAAATGGCTTTATTACCCCTTGAATGTCTCTTTAACAATTTCAATGTTGTGCTAATAGGTCTGGCAGGCTGGAGGTTTTTTCACTTTTAACTACTAGATTCCCTCCCAAGGAAGACTCACCAGGCTAGAGCAGCCATCTGTGGGAGCCTGCAGGAAGGGTCAGAACAGGGATAGGAAAACAAGAGGGTGGACACTAAGACCCAGTGGTGCCCCAAATTTTCAGGTGCCCTACGCAGCTGCCTATGTTGCCTATGCCTAAGGACGGCCCTGATTAGAGGAGAGCATCCCTGTAACTGTATAGAAGAAAGAAAACCCAAAAGGGAAAAGTTAAGAAAAGGATCTGCTCTTCAGCTTGCTTGGTCTTAGGAGCATCAGAATTGGGAACTGCAGTTTAATAGCCAGGTGATGTCTCTTGGCCAGTATTTTGGCTCTAGAGCAGGCTTCCTCAGGCAATTGGTTGGTCAGGCAAACATGGCCTGTGATGATAAGGGTCTCCCCTTTCTTGGGATTAATCCAGAAATAAGGGCATCAGCTGTCCTTAGTGATGGCCCAAGAAGTACATCTGCCTAGGAGGGAGTACTGCAGAAAGGCATCTGAGAGTCATTGTGGATCACAGGCTAAATAGGAGTCAACAGTGTAACACTGTTGCAAAACAAACCAAACAAACAAACAAACAAACAAAATACCAAAAAAACCCACATAATTTTGGGATGTATTAGCAGGAGTATTGTCAGCAAGACATGGGCAGTAATTCTTCTGCTGCACTCCGCACTGATTAGGCCTCAACTAGAGTACTGTGTCCAGTGCTGGGCGCCATATTTCAGGACAGATGTGAACAAACTGGAGAAAGTCCAGAGAAGAGCAACAAAAATGATTAAAGGTCTAGAAAACATGAGTGATGAGGAAAGATTGAAGTCTAGAGAAGAAATGCTAGAAGGGACATGATAACAGTTTTCAAGTACATATAAGGTTATTACAAGGAGGAATCTCCTTATCCTCTGAGGATAGGACAAGAAGCAATTGGCTTAAATTGCAGCAAGGGAGGTTTAGGTTGGACATTAGGAAAAGCTTCCTAACAGTCAGCGTGGTTAAGCAGTGGAATAAATTGCTTAGGGAGGTGGTGGAATCTTTATCCTTGGAGATTTTTAAGAGCGAGTTAGACAATCACTAGTCCTGTCTTGAGTTCAGAGGACTGGACTAGATGACCTCTTGCGGTCCCTTCCAGTACTACGATTCTATGATTCTATCTCTTCTGCATTTACCTTGAGCTTTGAGCTTTTAGCATGGTACCTCCAAGCCGTGTGTTGAGTGTTGTCAGGCGTGTCAAGAGTTACTGCAACAGAACAGTGATCCCTTTGCCAGCTGACATTGAGGGATTCTTAGCCCACGTCCAGACTAACCCGCGGCATCGGCGGGTTAAAATCGATTGCTCGGGGATCGATATATCACGTCTAGTCTGGACGCGATGTATCAATCTCCGAGCGCGCTTACATCGATTCCGGAACTCCATCAACCCGAACAGAGTTCCGGAATCGACACGGAGAGCAGCGGACATCGATGCCGCGCCGTCTGGAAGGGTGAGTACCTCGATTTTAGAAATTCGACTTCAGCTACGTTATTCACGTAGCTGAAGTTGCGTATCTAAAATCGATTTTAATATCCTAGTCTGGACGTGGCCTTAGAGTCACAAGGCCACACTAATACATGCCCATATGCCTTACAGGAGTATGGTCTTGTTGATCAGACACAGGAGATTTGGATTTATTCTTGTAACAGACCACTTTTGTGAGGCTGAGCAAGTGATATCAGGGTGAATTCAAAGGCTGCTCTTTGGGTAATCAGCAAATTCCAGTACTCTGTTCTGGATGCTTTGAAACTAGTATGGAACTGGCCCCTGGCAAGCAAAGTCCCCTTTGCTGAATACCTGAGGGTCATCTGCATGGGGATTTACAGCAGGTTCTTTTAACCTTGATCTCCTCTGCCTTACACCGCTCCACATTAACTTACTGGTTCTGCCAACTCCCCCATTGGTCCATTCCCTGTGGAACCCATCGTTCCAACCCACCATGGATAACTAATGTTTTCACATTCGTGAACAAAATTAAAATAGGATGGAAACAGTGTTAATATTAAAGTTAATGCCTAGGTCTTTTATACCACTTTTGAGCAGTAGATCTCAGAGCACGTCACAAACAATGTCAATATTATCTGCATTTTACTGATGGGGAAACTGAGGCAAAAAGGTGAAATGACTTGAACAAGTATGATTGAAGTGAGACACATGAAGAGTAAATGAGTTGCTCAAGGTCAAAAAGTAACAATGTGATACAACTGGAAATTCTCCTTTGACTTCTTTGCCAAAGAATCCCTCAAGGCAATACAGAAGCAAGGAAGCTTCTGCCACTAACAAACCAATACGGAAATGATATTTTAGTGGCAAAAGTAAATACTGTATTAGCATATTTATCTTTTATGTAGTTCCACAGGTGTATGAAGTTACCCCTTCCCCTTCTCGCAGTGGGGTAACAAGATAAGATGAAGACAATAAGCGTAGGTGAGCACATATGAGTGGATTACAAAAATAGCAAGTTGTTTCAAATCATTTTAATGGTTTGATTTTATTTTGGATGTAGCTTAGAGTGAGTGTGAAGAGGGATATAAAGCAGGATAACATGACAGAATTGCAAAGAGGACCTGAGGGGCAGTTTGAGACACTGGAGACAGGGAGGAAGAGGCACAAGGGCTGACTGGACACAAAGGATGTCTCTGTACAGCTGGCGGCATCAAGCCTCTGAACCCAGGTCGACAGATTTGGGCTTGTGCTACCATACTAAAAATAGCTGCACAGATGTTGTGGCTCTGGCTGGAGCTTGGGTTCTGATGCATGGGGGGCGGGGAGGGAGGGAAAGGGAGAGTAGGAGGCTTTAGAGCCCAAGCTACAGCCTTCAGGTATAACTTACGAACACTGTCTACGCAGCTACTTTTAACATGGAGGCTCTTTGCTTCTGGCTGGTTACATTTACCCAAAGGGGCTATTCCAGAAAAGCAGGAAAGAGCTTGGATGGAACAAGAGAAATTGAAAGCAGAGAGCTGTAAGGGAGCTAATGTATGGAGTAGATGAATTTGCAACAGATTTGAATGGATTGGAAGTCGAGGGTGAGGTGACATTCTACAAGGCCTGAAAATTTAAAGGTTGCAGCAGCCAAGGTGCAAGATGACCAAGGATTTTGGCAGTGGCAGTGGAGAAAAACAGGAGTGTGTGTGTGTGTGTGTAGCTGAAACAGTCAGGATTTAGTGATGGAGGCTATAAGTGTAAAAGGAGAATCAAAAAATTACAGTAAAGGTGCATAGCTGTGTGGTGGGAAGGATAATGCTGTTGTTGTCAGTAATGGAGAATGGGGTGAAAGGTGAGGAGTTCAGTTTTATATATCTTGGAGACTGAGCTGATAGCGAGATGTCCAGTACAATGACAGAGAAGCAGGCAGAGATGGAATTCTGACTGGATGAGGAGAAATCCAAGATAAAATGAGATCCTGGAATCACACTGTAGAAGTATTTAAGCCCTGAGAGTGAAGAAGGTTCCCTTGGAAGTTTATCTATATAATGGCTGTAATATCAATATAACAGTCCAGAAGTGACCATTACTGCATAAGGGTAGCACCTAGAGACTGCACCTGAGACTGGTGCTGCATGTACACAGCAGAGAATCCTCACCCCAGAGAGTTTACAATCTGAACAGAGATGGCAAAGGAAGTAACATGATCATTTTAAACACAGGGATCTCAGGTACAAAGAAATTAAGTGACTTGCCCACAGTCCCATAGGAAATCTGTGAGACAAGGTCGGTGAGGTAATATCTTTTACTGGACCAACTTCTGTAGGTGAAAGACAAGCTGTCAAGCTACACAAAGCTTTTCTTCAGGTAAAACCTGTGTCAATCAGGAAATTAATCCAGTTGTCTCAAATCCCAGTCCAGTGCCTTAATTTAAGTAAATACCTTTTCTAGTTACAAAATGTTGGCAAGTATTTCCACATTTAAAGGAATCCTTTTTGAAATCCTTTTAAAGACAGTTTTCCATTTATGTCCTTGGAAGTCTCTAGAGTGGGGAGACCAATTGCTCTTTAAGAGGTTTTTAAATAATGCTGCTAAGAAATATGGCAAAATAAGGCAGTTAATCACTTGAGCACTTTTAGGAACTGTAAACGATGATGTCAAAACAGATCATCATTTAAAAGCTTTCTGAAGTGCAGTCTCGATCCCAAGACCTCTTGTGGGTAGCAATCTTATCTTGAGTTTTCTGCCACCCAAGTCCTATGTGGAAGAGAGAATTTGTTCCTTTTCTGACACCACCCCCTCCTCAGGACTCTTCTCCCCATGTGTGGGTCCTGAAGACAGAGTCAGAGGGGCTGTGCTCCCCCACCACACACAGACTCCTTCCAGCTGCCAGTGATAAAACTGCTACAATAGTAGTATAGATGGTGATTCTATTAACTTTTTAATAGTGTCCTTTTTGTGTTGGGGAATGCTCTTTAAGAGCAGCCCCAGGGCAGTCTGATAGCTTAGAAAGATCAGCAAGGGTATAAAGAGCTGACAAGGAAGTGCAGGGCCCTGGCAAGGATAACCGTCTGCATCCGGAGTAACCCTTGAGATCTATACAACTGTTAAGGGATACAGAAGAAACTGTATCTGGCCTCACATAAGTGGATTAAAACCCTCCAGGCTGGTATAAGAGTTTAGAAGAAACTTCCCCAAAGTTTCCTCCTCTGTATAGTCCCAAAGGGGAAGCAAAGGGAGGAAGAGGAAGAGAGTTCTCACATTTGGCACTGAAGTTGGCAGATATGGATTCTGAATGGACAGCAGATCCATCTATCTACCCAAATTCTTATACTGCACCCACCTCCATAGTATCAGAAGACCTACTGAGATTGGCTTCGTAGAAATAGAATATTTTAACAGTAGTTTCTCAGAACAGAGTCACACGTCAGTAAAACACCTGCAGTGTCTCCTGCCATTGTCCAGAGTTAGCACTGCATTCCCCAGTGCACAGGCACTGGAGTCCAGTAGACAGTTATGTCATGATTTGTCTAGTATCCAATATTGCCAACCCCAAGCACTCCAAAATCATGCTCCCCCAAAACCTCAGATTATTTGGTTTAAAAATCATGAAACTTTTTTGAATTGGGTTCTTTTTATTTACCTTCTGGATTCTAGACCTTTAAGTTGCACTTCCTTTACATTTTATAGCTATCCTCTGCAGGTACGAGGGCTAGAAACTTAGTGTTTGCTTGTAAAAATGCGAGACTCTCAAGCACTCTCTCGATTGCAGCAACTCGGACTAAGCAAAACACTGAATATTGCAATACTCACGATTTTATCACCTGTGCTGGCAACACAAAATCATCACCTTTAAAAAAGCGTATTTACTAGAATCATATAAATCATCAAGGAAAGTGATGCTGGTGGGTTCATCAAAATACCCCAGAGCTTCCCAAGTATCGGGTCATGATAGATCAATGTTCTTTTTCACTTTAGTTTAAATGGCTTTGTTCATGTTTCTGCACTGTACACGCTTTGTGATCTACACTAACAAGACACTAAAGAGAGAAAACACACACAACACAAAAAACAAACACCACTGCTAACTCATCTCCTGCATGGCTCTTTTCCTTCTCCTCTTAGGTTTACCTGCTAGGACCTGCCTAACAAGCTCCTGTGTCTGGATCAATTTGCATGTCCAGACATACCTCCTTTAATCCAAGGCAGCAACCCTCACTTTCCAAACCAGTTACACAATATAAGGATTGGAGACTGACTATTTTCTCTAGAAGATGGACTTCTGAGGCTACCAAGCCCTTTCACAATGATTAGTAGCTGTCTTTCAAATACCTAGCTCAGAGACTGCATTTCACAGACCCAGTTGCTGAGCGATATCTAGTTTCAGTCAGGTTTATTGTTAAACCCAAGCAGCTTTTCTTTTGCCAAGAAATATGAGTTACAGGCTGTTCTCCAAGTCCTTCATCACCATAAAGATGAGTTTACAGAGGTTTGAGCAATGCTGATGGAACCAGTCTGTTTGCTTAATGCAATTGTATAACTAACAAAAAGCTACAAGACCATATGGGAAGCAGGAGTGGAAAAAGGATCAGTTCATGAAAGATAGATTGAGATTTTTCAGTCTTCTCTTTTTAAATTGCTCCCTTCTGAAAATCTAATCTGCATTGGCTTTCCCCTCCTCAATGCACCTGATGAATGACTGTTGAATGTGATGAATGACGTATTAGATGAAGACAACAACAGTTGATTCAGTAGAGGCTTTGATAGTGGTTAGGACTGAGTTTGAATGGAAAGCACAGGGAGCTGTGTGAATGACTGATGAGGAAGACAACTGCTAATAAAATGAAAATAAGACTTAAAAGAAATATTTCAAAAATATTTTAAATTGTTTAAATACTGGGTTTTGTTCTGTAAAAACTTTGAAGTTGAGTAGGTTTTTAAGAAGGGCCATGTTTACAGAGAAGCCATTCCTTGAAGCTAGAGTAGTTACTAGTACCATCCAACCAATTTTCCTGTGGGTACCTAGAGAGAGCTATTGTAATAAACTCTGCTTACCTCATCCCAGCATCAGGTTGCAAGCATGCTTTATAGCTCCCTTGTGATCCACACGCTCTTTCCATTTGGCTGAATGCTCAGCCAAAATAACAGAACCTTCTTTTTGGGGCAAGCCAAAGTCCATCCAAACCATACAGCCCCTCATTTTCATGGGATAAGTCCTTCTTGATTACCAGGTTAACACAGCTTCTTACCGCTCCTTCGGCTAAGTCCTTCCCCTTTGCTTCAAGGAAATATAGGGCTTCCACCTACTCTCAAGGGAAACCCAGCCTAGGAAAAAGAAGAGATGTGCACAGATGAGCCCTCAGACCCATTCCAGGCCAAACAATCCTTCTCCTGCTCCTCTCAGGGATAACAAGCATTTTCCTCTCAGTGCAGGGCTCACTGCCCTTCAGTCCAGAGGCCCAAACATGCTTTTCTATTTGGGCTTTTTCAATAGCCCACTGGCAAACAGCCATAAGCAGCCCAAACACAACCCATTCCTTAGGATAGTCTCACTAGCCTTTTGGCTGAACTGCTAAAACCTCCTCTAGACTCTTCCAAGCTCTTCAAGGACCCCAGCCTGGACAGTCCCAGCAGCCATCACTACTCCTCCCTTTTTCTATCCCCTCCCAGGCTTCTCCCACAGTCTGCCACAGAGAAAGCCATAAGCAACCCTCATTCTCAGGGGGCAACTCCTTTATAGTCCTGCATCGCTCAAAAATTAATCACCTCTAGAGACTACTATCCTTAATGAGCCAAAACACAGAGCAGTGGTGAGCTGGACCTATGCTAAAACTTGAAAAGAAAATCCAGCTTGTGATAGGGTTGTATGGCCATACAGCATCTCACCTATTACTCTTTTGCCTCATTTGGTTTCCAGAAATATAGTACTACCTCAGATATCTAGCATCTGCAAGGCACAAGGAGGGAGTGAATGGAGGAGCGTCTATGCACATCTTCAGGGTTCTGACCAGGAGCCGAGAATTCTTTGCATTTGCATACCCATGCAGGGACCCAAAACTAAACCATTTCATTTTAAGGGAATTAAAGTAGTAAGTTGTGATAAAGTCATTAACAGACATTAGAGGACATCAGTACTGAAATTACTGATTCAATGGATTTGCATCCATATTTTTGAAGGTTTAGATACCTGAGAAGTTAAAAATAACAAAACATGAGGTAATAAATGCTCAGCCGGTGTTAATTAGTACCAGTCCAGTGACTTCAGTGAACCTGAGCTGATTTACAGCAGTGGAGGATCTAACCCAAGGCCATTATTAGAAATAAATAATAAAATACTGGGGGCAAATGGCAGTGATGAAGAAAATAATTTGAGTCAGTTTTGTGAGATATGGTGACTGAATATGTTCGAAAACAGGATTTGCTTAGAAACAGCCAATATGAATTTATGAAAATGAAGTCTTGTACCAACTAACCTGCTGGAGTTATTCCAAGATAACTATCACGGTAGACAAGGGAATTGCAACGGATGTTATCTATAGAACTTAGCTATTCAAAAAGCTTTTCTGAATGGTCCTCATCAGGAATTATTAGCTAAAGTACAGAGTTATGGCATACAAGTAGAATAGCTTTTTGAAGGAAAATAGCTACTTGTTCAGGAAAACTATATAATTTGTAAATGTTAATTTTCCTAAATAAAAGGAGGGGAGCATGCAGACAAATTAGGGCAATTCATTGGTAGGTATATGGAGAGATGATTTAGCTGTATATGTGAAACAGGGCACAGTGAGGAAAAAAAAGTGGCAGTATTCTCCCAAACTTCATACACAGCCTAAGCTCTGCCCACTTCTGACACTAATGAGATACCACTTCCAAAATCATTGAAGGGTTGATTGTGCCCTTGTCTTACTCAGCCACACAGGAGAGGAAGGCTTTACTGCCATGCTTGCTCTCCTCAGATTTTGAATCACAACTCTTTTCCAGATACTGTCCTCTGTGAGCAAGTATTCCCTGTAAGCAGAGCATCTGGCCTACTTGAGGGAAGTAAACTCTCCTCTTCCAGGGCTGCAGTAAGTCATCTACCCAAGAAGCAAGAGGGGAGCTGTAATAACCTTAGTCCCAGATTTGGACCTTAGCGTCCAAAATATGGGGGTTAGCATGAAAACCTCCAAGCTTAGTTACCAGCTTGGACCTGGTACCTGCTGCCACCACCCAAAAAATTAGAGTGTTTTGGGGCACTCTGGTCCCCCTGAAAAACCTTCCCTGGGGACCCCAAGACCCAAATCCCTTGAGTCTCACAACAAAGGGAAATAATCCTTTTTCCCTTCCCCCCTCCAGGTGCTCCTGGAGAGATACACAGACACAAGCTCTGTGAATCCAAACAGAGTGAATCTCCCTCTCTGTTCCCAATCCTGGAAACAAAAAGTACTTTCCTCTTCACCCAGAGGGAATGCAAAATCAGGCTAGCCACTTCAACACACACAGATCTCCCCTGATTTCTTCCTCCCACCAATTCCCTGGTGAGTACAGACTCAATTTCCCTGCAGTAAAGAAAAACTCCAACAGGTCTTAAAAGAAAGCTTTATATAAAAAGAAAGAAAAATAAGTACAAATGTTCTCTCTGTATTTAGATGATACAACACAGGGTCAATTACTTAAAAGAATATTGAATAAACAGCCTTATTCAAAAAGAATACAAATCAAAGCACTCCAGCACTTATATTCATGCAATTACCAAAGAAAAGAAAACCATAGAACTTACTATCTGATCTCTTTGTCCTTACACTTAGAAACAGAAGACTAGAAAGTAGAGCTACTTCTCCAAAGCTCAGAGAAGGCAGGCAGACGGAAAACAAAGACAAAAACACTTAGTTCCCTCCACCCAAAGTTGAAAAAATCCGGTTTCCTGATTGGTCCTCTGGTCAGGTGCTTCAGGTGAAAGAGACATTAACCCTTAGCTATCTGTTTATGACACGCCCCCCAAATTGCAGACAGTGGGGAAGCTCACTGGCGGCGATTTCCTTCTAGAACTTGAAAATAAACAGATTAATACAACACATACACCTTTACATATACTTCTAAGTATATAACTAACAGACTTCTACATTTTAAGAACACTTTTTAACTACTGAATTATGGGAAACTCTCACGGGAGAGTGCATCAGCAACTTTATTAGAAGCTCCTGTGATGTGTTGAATTTCAAAATCAAAATCTTGGAGAGCTAAACTCCAACGAAGAAGTTTATTGTTGTTCCCCTTGGCAGTATGAAGCCACTTTAGTGCAGCATGGTCAGTTTGTAGTTGGAACCGCCGTCCCCAAACATATGGGCGTAGCTTTTCCAGGGCGTACACAATGGCATAGCATTCCTTTTCACTGACTGACCAGTGACTTTCCCTCTCAGACAGTTTCTTACTGAGAAACACGACAGGATGGAAGTTGTGATCTGTTCGGCCAAGCCTAAGAAGGATTGGACCTGCTTCTTGGACCGTGGGACAGGCCACTTTTGGATAGCATTTACCTTGGCCTGTAGGGGGTTTATGGTTCCTCGACCCACCTGGTGCCCCAGGTAAGTCACTCTGTTTTGGCCTATTTGACACTTTTTGGCCTTAACAGTTAGTCCTGCCTGCCTGATGCGCTCAAAGACCTTTTCCAGGTGTAGTAGGTGTTCGGGCCAGGAGTCAGAAAAAATGGCCACATCATCGAGGTAGGCAACTGCAAATTCTTCCAGTCCAGCTAGTAGACCATCTACCAGCCTTTGGAAGGTGGCGGGTGCATTACGAAGGCCAAAAGGAAGGACATTGAATTCATACACCCCCGCATGGGTGACGAATGCTGACCTCTCCTTGGCAGGTTCATCTAGCGGTACTTGCCAGTACCCCTTGGTTAAGTCTATTGTAGAGATGAACTGGGCCCGTCCCAACTTTTCCAATAGCTCATCGGTGCGTGGCATTGGATAGTTGTCCGGACGAGTTACCGCATTTAGCTTACGGTAGTCCACGCAAAAGCGTATTTCCCCATCTGGTTTGGGTACCAGAACCACTGGAGATGCCCATGCACTGGTAGATGAGCGGATTATACCCATCTGTAGCATGTTTTGGATCTCCCGTTCTATAGCAGCTTGGGCATGAGGAGACACTCGGTAGGGTGGGGTTCTGATTGGGTGAGCATTACCTGTATCAATGGAGTGGTATGCCCGTTCAGTCCGTCCTGGGGTGGCTGAGAACAATGGGGTGAAGCTGGTGCACAGCTCCTTGATTTGCTGCCGCTGCAGACGTTCCAGAGTGGTTGAGAGGTTCACCTCTTCCACGCCACCGTCTTTTTTCCCGTCGTAGTAGACACCGTCAGGCCACTCAGCATCCTCTCCCTGGACTGTAAACTGACAAACCTGTAAGTCTCTGGAATAGAAAGGCTTGAGAGAATTAACATGGTACACTTTAGGCTTTAGTGAGGAATTGGGAAATGCTATGAGGTAGTTTACAGCTCCCAGGCGCTCTTGGACCGTGAAGGGCCCTTCCCATGATGCTTCCATCTTATGGGCCTGTTGCGCCTTTAAGACCATAACCTGGTCTCCTACCTTGAAGGACCGATCTCTGGCATGTCTGTCATACCAGGCCTTTTGCGCTTCTTGAGCATCCTTTAGGTTCTCTCTAGCAAGGGCTAAAGAGTGTCGGAGGGTGCTTTGTAGGTTGCTTACAAAGTCCAGAATGTTAGTTCCTGGAGAAGGCGTAAACCCCTCCCATTGCTGCTTCACCAACTGTAATGGCCCCTTAACCTCGTGACCATACACAAGTTCAAATGGTGAAAACCCTAAACTGGGATGTGGTACAGCCCTGTAGGCAAACAGCAACGGCTGCAACACTAGGTCCCAATTATTGGAGAATTCGTTGATGAATTTTCGTATCATGGCCCCCAAAGTTCCATTGAACCTTTTCACCAGGCCATTGGTTTGATGGTGGTACGGGGTGGCAACCAAGTGACTCACCCCATGAGTTTCCCACAGTTTTTTCATGGTCCCTGCCAGGAAATTAGACCCTGAATCTGTAAGGATGTCAGAGGGCCAACCTACTCTGGCAAAGATGTCTGTTAGGGCCAGGCACACAGTGTTAGCCCTGGTGTTGCCTAGAGCGACTGCTTCTGGCCATCGGGTAGCAAAGTCCACTAAAGTCAGTACGTACTGCTTTCCTCTGGGCGTCTTTTTTGGGAAAGGGCCCAGAATATCCACAGCTACTCGCTGAAATGGGACCTCAATTATGGGGAGTGGCTGGAGAGGGGCCTTGACCTGGTCTTGAGGCTTACCCACTTTTTGGCATACCTTACAAGACCGGACATACTTGGCAACGTCCTTGCCCATCCCCTCCCAGTGGAAGGACTTCCCCAACCGGTCCTTGGTTCTGTTCACCCCAGCATGGCCACTGGGATGATCATGGGCCAAGCTTAAGAGCTTCCCCCGGTACTTAGTTGGAACCACCAACTGTTTTTGCGGCTGCCATTCTTCCCGGTGTCCACCAGAAAGAATTTCCTTGTACAAAAGTCCTTGGTCTATAACAAACCGGGATCGATTAGAAGAGCTGAGAGGCGGTGGGGTGCTCCGTGCCGCCGCCCATGCTTTCTGAAGGCTGTCATCCGCTTCCTGCTCAGCCTGGAACTGTTCCCTTGAGGCTGGGGTCACCAGTTCTTCCTCAGACTGTGGACTTGGGCTTGGTCCCTCTGGAAGCGATGTAGGTGATGGGGTTGTTTCCGTTGCTGGTGTACCGCTCTCCGCTGGTGCACCTGAGGGTATTTCAGGCTCTGGCTGAGCCTTTTGGGTATGGCTGTCTTGTGCTTCTGCCAGTTCTGGCTCGCTGGCGCCCTCTGGCGTTGAGTTTGAAGATGGGGTTGCACTTGCTGGTGCTGGTTGCTGTTCCAGTTCCGGGCCTGGGACTGGAGATGCTGTGGCTGTTTCAGTGGTAGGCATGGAATCCGGGTCCACTACCTCTGTCTGGGTTTCTGGTAACACAGACGGGGCCTCTGTGGACGGTTCAGGAACAGGAATAGGTCTGGAAGCTTGCCTGGTTTGGCTACGTGTAACCATTCCCACTTTCTTGGCCCGCCTCACCTGGTTGGCCAAGTCTTCCCCCAGTAGCATGGGGATAGGATAATTGTCATAGACTGCAAAAGTCCACATTCCTGACCAGCCTTTGTACTGGACAGGCAGTTGAGCTGTAGGCAAGTCTACAGCTTGTGACATGAAGGGGTAAATTGTAACTTTGGCCTTTGGGTTGATGAATTTGGGGTCAACGAAGGATTGGTGGATAGCTGACACTTGTGCCCCCAGGGGTAATCGTTCCCCTTGACAGTAGCTTTCTTGCTTTCTGCCAGTTCCATCCATTTGGCTCCAATCTCCCCCGCCTCAGCGATATTCTTGGGGTTTCCATCTTGTATGTACCGTGTGATGTCTTCAGGAACACCATCCAAGAACTGCTTCATTTGTATGAGGAGGTTCAGTTCTTCCAAGGTTTGAATGTTGTTTCCTGTTAGCCAGGCCTCATAGTTTTTTGCAATGTAGTAGGCGTGTTTGGGAAATGACTCCTCTGGTTTCCACTTTTGGTTTCTGAAACGCCGACGGGCATGATCTGGGGTTATCCCCATCCTGTATCTGGCCTTGGTTAGAAAAAGTTTATAGTCATTCATTTGGTGCTTAGGCATTTCAGCTGCCACCTCTGCTAAAGGTCCACTGAGCTGTGACCTCAATTCTACCATGTACTGGTCTTCGGGAATGCTGTACCCAAGACAGGCTCTTTCAAAATTTTCCAAGAAGGCCTCGGTGTCATCACCTGCCTTGTAGGTGGGAAATTTCCTGTGCTGTGGAGCAATAATTGGCGCCGGGTTGTTAGGGTTGGCTGGCACATGCAGCCCAGCTTTTGCCAACTCCAGTTCATGTTTTCTCTGTTTTTCCTTCTCTTCATTCTCTTTTTGTTGTTTTTCCATTTCTTTTTGGTGCTTTTCCATTTCTCGGCGGTGGGCCAACTCTTCTTCTTCTTGTTTCCTTCGGTGGGCGAACTCTTCTTCCTCTAGTTTTCTTTTGTGTGCTGCCTCTTTGATTTGTTCTTCTCTTTCTTTCATCTCCATTTGTCGCCTGTGTTCAGCTTCTTTGAATTGCTCTTCGGCCTTAATTTTTGCCTTAGAAGTCATGGTTCCTGTTTTCTTGTGTTGGGGTGCCCTCCGGTGTTTATCTTCTGAACTGCAGGTTCTGTTGCCTCCTGAAGTCTGCCTAGCAACAGTGCTTTTTTCCTTTTCTCTCTCTAGCTAATGTTCAATGAAAGGAAACCAGAAAAACCACTTTATTTGCATGCCAATAAGTGCTGGTATGACTCTCAATGGGAGTGCTATTGTGTGACAAAAGACTGTTAATAGTCCTTAACGACTTCTGCTTAACATGCAAGCCACAAACTGCGAGAGAGAGCAGAAAAAAAAATTCTCTCTGGTTCCCTTTTAAAACCAACTGTTTCTCTCTGCTAAAAAGCCCTTAGCAGAGAAAAGAAAAATATAATATTCCTACTGGCTTCTGGATTCTAGTCCCACCAGCTGCACACCATTGTAATAACCTTAGTCCCAGATTTGGACCTTAGCGTCCAAAATATGGGGGTTAGCATGAAAACCTCCAAGCTTAGTTACCAGCTTGGACCTGGTACCTGCTGCCACCACCCAAAAAATTAGAGTGTTTTGGGGCACTCTGGTCCCCCTGAAAAACCTTCCCTGGGGACCCCAAGACCCAAATCCCTTGAGTCTCACAACAAAGGGAAATAATCCTTTTTCCCTTCCCCCCTCCAGGTGCTCCTGGAGAGATACACAGACACAAGCTCTGTGAATCCAAACAGAGTGAATCTCCCTCTCTGTTCCCAATCCTGGAAACAAAAAGTACTTTCCTCTTCACCCAGAGGGAATGCAAAATCAGGCTAGCCACTTCAACACACACAGATCTCCCCTGATTTCTTCCTCCCACCAATTCCCTGGTGAGTACAGACTCAATTTCCCTGCAGTAAAGAAAAACTCCAACAGGTCTTAAAAGAAAGCTTTATATAAAAAGAAAGAAAAATAAGTACAAATGTTCTCTCTGTATTTAGATGATACAACACAGGGTCAATTACTTAAAAGAATATTAAATAAACAGCCTTATTCAAAAAGAATACAAATCAAAGCACTCCAGCACTTATATTCATGCAATTACCAAAGAAAAGAAAACCATAGAACTTACTATCTGATCTCTTTGTCCTTACACTTAGAAACAGAAGACTAGAAAGTAAAGCTACTTCTCCAAAGCTCAGAGAAGGCAGGCAGACGGAAAACAAAGACAAAAACACTTAGTTCCCTCCACCCAAAGTTGAAAAAATCCGGTTTCCTAATTGGTCCTCTGGTCAGGTGCTTCAGGTGAAAGAGACATTAACCCTTAGCTATCTGTTTATAACAGGAGCAGTAGAAAAACAGAGGTGTAACTGAGTCTCAAAGCCTCCTGAGGGTCGTCCTAGGTGAGTGTCCCCTTACTTATTTACTTACTTGCTCAGGGCAGGGGCCTTAAGGCAAAATTAATGAAAACAACCAGCACATTTGTGGGAATCCCAAAAGTTCAAATATGGTTCCAAAGAGATAGAGGGAAATGACTGTGAGTAAAGTGAGTAAAACTGATTGTGAGTAAATACATAAGGCCCTTTCCTCTCTAAGTAAAAAAAAAGTTAAACGTATTTGTGACTTAGCTTTTATTCTTTCTTAAACTATTCCCTCCTGTCACTGTCTGCTGGCTAGCCCTGGGAATAGCTGTTAAGATATATACTGCAGATGAGATTTCCTGCTGCAATATCATTAAAAAAGAGTTTGTAACCAATACAGCAATATGGATGTTTCTTTGACACTTCCTTCACTTCTGCATGTCAAAAAGAAAGAGAAATTGGTCCTGCTTCATTAACTGTTCTCAAATGATGCTGGCAATCTGCTATAATGCCTGGATTATTACCACAGCAAATACAAATTCTAAATATCCTGACAGGATTCTGCACAACTACTCTCTTTCAGATTATTTTAATTATAAAAACCATCTATAGCTTGTCGTTTCATGTAAATTGTACAAACTGGATGATTGTCTTAAATTCACAGCATTACTACAATAGGCTGTCAGATCGGTCATGACCATGATTTCATGCATTTTTAAACCATTCATTTACCATATAATAGGTGTGTCCCTTAGAGCAAAACATACAATATATAAGCACCCTGATTTGCCCATTTCATAATAACTGATGCGAGAAAGAAAAGCATTTACTGGCAAGTTTTCTATCTTACCCTCCTTCTAGCATTTTGTCATTCTGAATTTATTGCACAAAGGATAGGCCTTAGACTTTTAGATTCTGTTTTCCAAATCAGAAAATGTTCTTAAGAAACTGTTTAAAACACTGGTATAAAAAGCTTATATTAGAGAGTTCAAAGAGAGGAGAACAGGAATAGGTTGCTATAATTTGAGCTTTCTTAGTGACTTGGTGAATGTAAAGGGCACCATCATTGTACTAGTCACTCAAGGCTGTAATATAGGTGTCGTCTTTCACTTGGAGTCCCACATATTGACACCATGTCTACATCGAGCTGCTTCTTCCCACATAAATATGTCTAAGGTCTGGCCTTTCCTCTTAGTTCACACATCTAAATCTCTAATCCAGCTCTTCATCAGCTTGCACCTTGACTACTATCTGCAACCTTCTCTATGCCCTTGACAGATGCCATTTTCTCCACTTTGAATCTGTTCAAAATTCAACCACTAAAATAATCTTCTTGGTTCAACACTCTTATTATCTCATCACCCTCTTTGCATCACTCCAATGGCTCCAACATCAAACACCAGCTTTACTTTTATGGGCCTTTGTCCTGTCCTACATAACTCATGCAATTGAGTCATTGGCTTCCATCCCTGTTCTGCCAGTGATATCATCTATTAGTCCAAGTTTATTTCATGTACCATTTTGCTTTCTCCCATTCCTCCCTGATGCATGCGATAAACTCCCTGTGAAAATAGCAAAGCCACTACATTTTCCTTCGTCAAATTTCTTTTTAAACTTAACCTATGTCATGATGCTTCTAAAACAACAGCTGCTTATTATACTAACCATAATCCTTTCATAGTCACCTTGTCCTCCCCACTTCCATCCTATATGTTTGTCTTTTTCACCTGTTGTCTCTTCTCATATACTAAAATTGTAAGCTCTTTTGAGCAGGGACTGTCATCATTCCTCTCCAACCTTCAAACCTACCAATACATGACACAGGCTTCAGCATTTTATAAATTACCAAAATGTGGAACATGTGGGGTTTGTAGCATGTTGCACCACAGTTGATAGATTATGATGGTTTTTAACTATCAAACCTGTTTTTAGGACATTTTCTCACTGTGTCAATTCAATAAAACAGTTTTACTGGGGGGTAGCTGGCTCTGCATATCTGACATTCTATTGCTTTGCAAGCTGGCCTTCAATTACTGAAATTATGGAAATACAAGAAAGGGCATACATACATATGTTCAAGGATTCAGGGGCACTAAATTCATGTTAGAATTTAAGGAAGGTTTTTTTTGTTTTCATGCCGGCTAAACATGCTGACATACAAACCTTACCATGTGCATGAGGGTATAGCTTTAGTTTTAGAAATGCTTGGGAGATGTTTGCTCACTGTGAACATTGTAAAATGAATTACCGTAATAACAGAAATAAAGTTAAATAGAATGCAAATCATCACTGTGATGCCAGCAGACCAAATGCCAGCTCTTTCCAAGGCTCCAACCTTCAATCAACATTTACAAATGCATAGCTGGAAAATGTATAAGAATTTATTTAATGTTAAAAATTCATGAAAAACTGATGGGATGTTGGATGTATTGCTTTCACTTATCTGTACCCAGTTATAATTCAACAGCAAATATTTGTATTGTATATACCCCTGTAATCCATCGAATGTGAAAAAAGTATTGTATAATGCATATGAAGAACTTTAACAGAAGAGTGCTAATTCCTGTGCATGGAAAGCAAATGGTCAACGAATGTGAGATCAAAGTTTAAAGACTTTGTTAAGTGCATTACTTCCTTTCCCTCCGTGAACAAGGGACCTGTGTGGGAACTGTTGCTATCAACTTGGGTTTCTGTGAGAAGAAGCTATAAATATGGACACAAGGAAAAATTCTTCATCTCTGAACTGTTTTGATTTCAACAGAGCAGAAGAAATGAACAAAAAGAGATCCCCAGGGTTATTCTGCATAGCCCTGAAAGACTTTTGGGAAACTGGCAGTTTATTACATTTCTGCTACCTTTTGAAATTACAAACTGTGACTCCCCTGTACATATATTATTACCTGCTTTAACATCTCAGTGACTCTCCTTTCTTTTTCTTAGCTAATACACCTTTAGTTAATTTATTATAGGATTGGCTACCAGTGTTGTCTTTGGTGTGAGATCTAGGATGCACATTGACCTGGGTGAATGACTAGTCTCTTAAGACTGCATATAACCTGAAACTTTTGTATTTTTTGGTGTAAGTGACCATTTAGCACATAGCCCAGCTTGCCTGAGTGGCAAGATAGACTGGAGTGTCCCAGGGGACTGTCTTCTGATTCAATTATAAGATTATTGTAGTACTTTGGGAGTGCATATTTGGTACTGAGTTGGTGAAATCTAATTATAGAACATACCACCAGCTTGTGGTATCTGCCCTGCTTTTGACAGTCTGCCCCAAGGTAGTCAGAAGCCACTCCAGACAGCATAACAATTATATTTCCCCACATTTCATATAATCGCACTGTCGATTCTTGAAGCTTTCTGACATTTATCATCCACAACTATTATTCATGAGCAGAACCACTTGATAAGGCAAATAGAATTTTGTCTCCTGTCATATGCTTCACTGAGCAAATGAAATAGTGGAAACAAATTCTGAGCACACAGCAAATGGCGCAAGTCAGCTGAAGAAAGGAGGACATGGTCATACTGGGTTGTGCATTCTAAACACTTGTGCTGGCAAGAAGTAGTTAAAATAATAGTGGTGATTTTTTGCAATACACATGGATTGTTTGCTAACTTATACCCAATTTAGCTTTATGTCCCAAGTACACTACATGTACAAAGTACATTGCAAAATTTCCACACTTGCCATCTTAAGTCCAACTTTTCATAGAATTATAGGACTGGAAGGGACTTCAAGAGGTCCTCTAACCCAGTCTCCTGCACGCAAGGCAGGACTAAGTATTATCTACAGTATTCGTTTGTCTAACCTACTCTTTAAAATCTTCAATAACGAAAATTCCACAACCTCCATAGGCAATTTATTCCGGTGCTTAACTACCCTGACAGGAAGTTTTCCTAATGTCCAACTGTAACCATCCTTGCTGCAATTTAAGCCCACTGCTTCTTGTCCTATCCTCAGAGGTTAAAGAGAACAATTTTTCTCCCTCCTCCTTCTAGCAACTTTTTATGTACTTGTAAACTGTTATGTCCCCTCTTTGTCTTCTCCTCTCCAGACTAAACAAACCCAATTTTTTCAATCTCCCCTCATAGCTCATGTTTTCTAGACCTTTAATCATTTTTCTTGCTCTTCTCTGGACTTTCTCCAATTTGTCCACATCTTTCCTGAAATGTGGCACTCAGAACTAGTCACAATACTCCAACTGAGGCCTAATTAGTGCAGAATAGAGTGGAAGAATTACTTCTTCTGTCTCGCTTACAACACTCCTGTTAATACATTCCAGAATAATGTTTGCTTTTTTGGCAACAGTGTTAAACTCTTGGCTCATATTTAGCTTGTGATCCAGTATGACCCCCACATCCCTTTCTGCAGTACTCCTTCCTAGACAGTCATTTCCCATTTTCTATGTGTGCAGCTGATTGTTCCTTCCTAAGTGGAGTACTGTGTATTTGTCCGTATTGAATTTCATCCTATATACTTCAGATCATTTCTTCCATTTGTCCAGATCATTTTGAACTTTAATCCCCTCCTCCAAAGCACTTGCAACCCCTCCCAGCTTTGTATCATCCACAAACTTTATAAGTGTACTCTCTATCTAAATCATTGTTGAAGACATCAAACAGAATCAGACCCAGAACTGATCCCTGAGGGACCCCATTTGATATACCCTTCTAGCTTTACTGTGAACCACTGATAACTGCTCTCTGGGAATGGTTTTCAAACCAGTTATGCAGTTCCAGTTATAGTAGCTTCATCTAGGTTGTATTTCCCTAGCTGTTTATAAGAAGGTCATGCAGGACACTATCAAAAGCCTTACTAAAGTCAACCTATACAACATCTACCACTTCTCCTTATCCACAAAGTCTGTTACCCTGCCAAAGAAATCTATTATGTTGGTTTGACATGATTTATTCTTGACAAATCCATGCTGATTGTTATTTATCACTTATCTGCTAGGTGGCTGCAAATGTATTGCTTAATTATTTGCTCCATTATCTTTCCAGGTACTGAAGTTAAGCTGACTGGTCTGTAATTTTGTTTGCTTCAGAGCAGGGGTTTAGGAAGGCATTTGTACAGCGGCTATTCAGAATCTTGGTTGTTTTGCTCTCTGGAGGAGATTTTGAAAGGCACAAAGGGGATGAGATGCCCAGTATCCATTGATGTTCTATGAGAGTTAGGCTCCTAAGTGCTTTTAAAAAATTCCTTCACTGAATCTAAAGTGTGGGGTAGTCATAATTTCACCAGCATCATTAGACATGCCAAAAAGGGATATGATTGTGTTGCCGGCAGATAACTGCCTGAGGCCAAGCAACTGCGGTGGGGGGAGGGGGGGTCCGTTGCCTGGTGTGCCGCGCCAATAAACACACCAGGGTGGAGAAGCAAACCATGTTTGTTTGAGATCTCAAAGCAGTGCAGGGAGAATGACCCAGATCAAGCACGTCTAAAACAAGCAGTCTGTTCCTTTATATCCATGAGAACTTTTCTCACTGACTAGCAATCCCGTTTTCCCTCCCTCTTCTGTCCAGCTGCAGCATTCTCTTCTCACACATTTCTTTGTTTTCCCCCTCCCTCTCCCCCTTTCTACTGCAGAGACATGTATGCTGTATCTAAAAGTGGCCTTGAAACTTGCTTCAGCCTAGCTTCAATGTATTACAGCAGAGAACTGGCTGTTACAACCAAAAACTAACTGCTAACATTACATTTTTGCAACTA
The DNA here is from genome assembly GCF_025201925.1 of Gopherus flavomarginatus. Classification (NCBI taxonomy): domain Eukaryota; kingdom Metazoa; phylum Chordata; order Testudines; family Testudinidae; genus Gopherus; species Gopherus flavomarginatus. The sequence continues at coordinate 68,790,393 of NC_066621.1, read as the reverse complement.
TTAGTACATTAGGTTACACAAATTGTTGAACATGGAGGAACAATGGTTCACTAAGCCTACAACAGGAGGGCTTCATTGACACTTGTGATCTACCACTTTCCTGAATTACCAAGATTTATACCTGGTGACACCAACAACTGGCTGGGATGAGGGCATTACCATCACCATAGCCTTCTTCCATGTAGAGGGCATTCCAAGGCTGGTATTGGGGAAAAGGCAGAGCACATGCTGCACCTCCAATGGTAGGGAGGGAGGAAAGGAAGGGAGGGGGAGAAAAGGAGCTGAAGGGAGAGTTTCAGTGGGTTATAGATTGTTGTAATAAGCCATAAATCCAGTGTCTCTATTCAGTCCATGATTTTTAGTCTCTAGCAAAGTGCTCCTAGGCTTGTCTTTTGAAAGTGTTGTGCAGGTTTCCTTTGAGGATGAGGACTGATTGGTCACATATAGAATGATCACTCCGTGAAAAGTGTTTGACCACAAGTGAGATAGTGTTTTTTGTCTTTTATCATTTTCCTGTCTGAGTTCATTTCACAAACACTAAATCTAGAGTTTTCTCATTTCAAAGTTAAAAAAAAAAGAAGGGTAATTGGAGTGCAAAAAGAAAGTTGCTGACCTGGTGCATAAATATTACAACCCAATTAAATCCACTTTGGCAGCAGTTCATATAAAATATACGAAAAAAAGGATGATGTTCAGTCAATGAAGTTGCACCCACTTCCACCAGGGCTGAATTTGGCCCACAGTGTGCTATCAGAAAATGTCAATACAAACCATTACATTTATTCGGATGAGTATGGCTGAGAACATCTGGTACTTTCCAAACACTTGACTTACAGTAGCTTTTCATTGCTAATTAAACCAATTCAGCACAAACATAGGTATAAACACTTCATAAGCACTCAGAGGCAGCAGTGTCAAAACAGTGTTTCAGTCCATAAGCTGAGCTGCATAGTCTCCTAAAGTATGCTGCTATCATGATATCTAAATACCAGTGAAATTGCTCTAGAATCCTGTGTAATGGCTCTCACCATTGCTTAATTAGCTAAATGTGGGTTTCCGTACATTTTATTGCTTACCCTCTCTTTACTGGGCATTGGCTTACTAAGCAGTCCCAAATATAGATGGCAAACAGCAGGCACTAGAGTTTTTGTCAGTTCTGTGGAATACACACTCTGTTGTGCAGCTGTGTTCAAATGATGACATCAGCTGCCTTAAAAAGATACCCAGCCAAGTTTTACAGTCCCAAAATGTGAGTTTTTTTTCTTTCTTCTCTGTTTTCCAAGGCCCGATGTTCTTTTTATGTTTGCTCTTTAAAATGCTGTAGAGCTCATTTTTTTAAGAAGAGAAAACTAAGGAAAAGAAACATAGGTGCTCAGGCTTAGGAATCTGAAGTATATCAAGCACAGACTCTCTTACCACACCCCTTTTTCCTTGGCCATATCCCATGCAATTGTGGCTACCATGAGAAGAGGTACAGAACAAATACCCCAGCTCAACATCAACTTAAGTTTCACCTTTGGCCAGGGAATTCCCAGCCATCTATGTCTGCCTAATTCGCTTTCCTTTTTTGCCAGTGGAGCAGTGTGAAGGGGGCACAGCACAATTCAGAATCAAGCCCTTACTTTTGCCTCTGTCCAAGTAGAATACTGTTTATACCCAGCACAGCAAGTAGAGTTTCCCACAGTCCCTTATTAAAAGGAACATCCCTTATTTTTTCATCTCTGTACAACAAGATCAGGAGTTGCTGACTGCTACAAAAAGCTAAAAGAAATACCGCTTGCAAATGTAGGTGGGTGCTGCTTATTAATCAATCAATCAATAAATAAATAATATCAGGAGAATGGGTGGGGCAGGGGTACTAAGAAAACTGTCCCTTGTTTTTGAAACAGAATGTTGGCAACCCTAACAGCAAGTCAAATTAGTTGTTGCAAAATTCATTGCTAGCTGTGGCTTTTTTTTCTTATTACAAACCATTTGTAAGTGGATCCTGATTTCTCCATTATTGATAAGTGTTTGCCAAATAGCTGGAATGAAGAGTTTTCAGCCTATAATTGATCTCAAGATGCTCCCTTTGCCTATTAATTATCTGAGGGGTGTGATTGATCACCTAAGTGACTTGGAATTGTTTCTTTTTCATGACTGGATGACAAATTTTTAAAAAAATTAGATTAATAGATTCCAAGGCCAGAAAGAACACTGTAATAATCTAGTCTGATCTCCCATATAACACAGGCCATAGAACTTCCTGTTACCCATGAATCCTTCAATGCCAACTGGCACAGCCTGATCCTGGTACATACATTCTGGTTCACCAAACAATATCATTGTGAGGTCTGAAATGAAAGCCAGGGTCATGCTTGTCATTACTATTGTGAAATGTATGTACAGATACTATGTAAGGAGTTATGTGTGTATACTGGAAGTCTGTATCAAGACAGAGTTGACAAACTGGTTTTCTGCCAGACAGAAGACATGTCTCTCTCTATCAGCATGTAAATTAAGCATTGTAAGCCAACACAGCAGAATCCCCATTTACATATGAAGTCAATGGAGGGGGATGTGAAATCAACAGAAAAAAAAAAAGCAATGGACAATTTTAATGTCCCCAAAGACAGGCAATGAAGTTCGGGAATGTAAGTAAAAGCCCAGGAGACATCACTCCTCTTTGTGTGCACCTAGGAAATAATTGAGAAGTACAATTACATTCATGAAAATGGATCACAATCTGTCCTGGTTCGAAATGCTGCAGAGGACATTTGTGTAAGAAACTTCTTTAGACAGAATGTTAGCCTGTTAGGTTTAGTCTTTAGAAATCATGTTATGATTTTGTTCCATTATCCTTACACATTTTCACTTGAATCTCAAATCTTTGATAATAAACATACCATTGTTTTCACTATAAATATATCTCAGTGCTGTGATATTATACAATGAGCAGATCCTGCGCTGAATCATACAGCTGGTTATGCACACAGTTTCCCTGGGGAAAGCAGACGTGGTATTACTGTGTGCGTTCAGTGGATAAGGGGCTGGACACAACAGGGGAATACTTCAAAGGGGCTCACAGGTTGGGATTCTCCTACCATTAACTTTCAAGGCAAAATAAGGGCTGGATAGCCAAGAGGAGATTGGGTGGCTAACAGGCTGGACGTGTCAGGGAGCTGACACTGAGTTAAGCACCAGCAAGTCTCTCTTGTGGAAGTCCCTGAATACCTCAAGAGCTGTCACATTCCTCAACATAACTCAGAGCAGAACTTTTAGAAAAACATCCAATCATGATATAAAAATTGCCCATGATGGAGAATTCACCACAACCCTTAGTAAATTGCACCAGAGGTTAATTAACCTCATGGTTTAAAACATAGGCCTCATTTTCAAACTGAATTTGTGTAGCTTCAGCTTCCAGTTGTTGCATTGTATCATATTTTTTCTGCTAGATTGAAGATCCCATTATCAAATATTTATTTTCCTTGTAGGTACTTGTGGACTATAATCAAGTCACTCTTTAACCTTCTCTTTGTTAAGCTAAATAGATTGAGGTCCTTGAGTATCATTTTAAGGCATGCTTTCTAATCCTTTATTCATTCTTATGGCTTTTCTCTGAGCTGTCTCCAATTTATCCATGTCCCTCTCGAATTGTGGACATCAGACCTAAAAACAGTATTCCAATAGTAGTCACCCCAGTGCCAAATACAGAGATAAAATAACCTCTCTACTTCTACCTAAGCTTCCTCTATTTATGCATCCAAGAGTTGCATTAGCCTTTGATATAGTGTCTCTCACTGGGAGCTCATGTTCAGCTGATTATCCATCATGACCCTCAAATCTTTTTCAGAGACATTGCTTCCCAGGATAGAGTACCTGATCCTCTAAGCATGGCCTATATTCTTTCTTTATAGATGTATACATTGACATTTAGCTGCATTAAAAAGCAAATAGATTACTTGCACCTGGTTTACCAAGTGATCTAGATTGCTTTGAAACAATGACCAATCCTCTTCCTTATTAACTACCCCCCCCCCAATTTCTGTGTTATCTGCAAACTTTATCAGTGATGATTTTATGTTTTCTTCTGGGTCATTGATAAAAATATTAAATAGTGTAGGGCCAAGAACCTTCCACTGGAAACATACCTAACTTGATGATTCTCCATTTACGTTTACATTTTGAGACCTATCTGTTGCTAGCTTTTACTTTACTTAATGTATGCTGTGTTAATTTTATATCAGTTTAGGTTTTTTTAATCAAAATGTATAGTACCAAGTTAAATTCCTTACATTAACCTCATTACCTTTATCAACCAAACTTGTAATTCCATTAATAAAAGATATTAAGTTAGATCCTGTCAAACTATTTCCTATAAATTGATGTTGATTGGCATTAATTATATTGCCCTTCTTTAATTCTTTATTAATCCAGTACTGTATCAGTAGCTCCATTATCTTATCTGAGATCAATATCAGACTGATAGATCTATAATTACCTGAGTCATCCACAGTTTACCCTTTTAAAATGTTGGGACATTAGAGAAGTTCCATAGAACTTCAAGAAAGCTAGTGTTCCAAGACTTATTAGCAGTCCAACAAGCTCCTTAGCCAGCTCTTTTAAAACTTGCAAGTTATCTTTACCTCCTGATTTAAAAATCTCTCACTTTAGTAGCTATTGTTTAATATCCCCTTAGCTACTAGTGGAATAGAAGGGGTGGTGTTATATGAATGACTACGTCATCTGATTTTTTTCCCCCAAAATACAGAGTAGAAATATTTATTGAACATTTACATCTTTTCTGCATTATCATTGATAATTTTACCATTTCTATCTAGTAATGGATCAATATCATTGTTCGGATTCATTTTGTTCCAATATAAACTTAAAATTAGAGAACAATTAAAAAAGATTATACACTACCATCCTGGTGTGAATTTTTGAATGAATATTTCCTTGTAGAATTTATGAAACTTCATTATTTGAGCAAGATGCTGGATTTTATTCCCAGCTCTGTCAATATTTTGTATGTAATACTGGGCCAGCCAGTTTATCTCTCTGTGCCCCAGATCATCTTTTTGTAAACTCTTCCAAGATGAACATGAGGCTTAAGTAATATTTGAGAACTGCTTTGAGGTCCTTCTTAAAGTCACTATGTAATATCACTGTAATACTGACCAGTATGTATATAGCAACCTTGCAATTAACAAAGCTTCTCATTCTTTCAATTTTGAATGACTGCAGATCCATACACTTGCCCGGTACTTAGTGACCATACCTACCAAAACTAGCAAAACATTTTCATTCCCATTTTCAGCTTTAAGGCTAGAAATAACATTACTGTAGGAAAGCCAATGCCAATCATACTGTATACAATCCAGTATTTGAAAATGGACAGACTGAAACAGAGACCTGCTGGTCCTATCTTTTTGAATGATTTGGAGCTTTGTATTTGTTAAATGTCTAACAGTGTAACATTTACTCTTTCTTTAACCTTAAGCAGGCGATGTTTAAACTGCAATATTCAGATCTTCAACTGGAATTAGGGAAAAAAAGTCTCCTAGGTGGGAGGCTCCATTTTCTTTGTTCCATACCCCAGGAATTAATTGTTTTGTACCCAGCTAGTCTCCTCATGTCATTGAAAAAGTACCTAGGAAAGCTACCATTCTCCTGAAAGGGCTGCTTGTCTTTGAAAGCCCAGTGGTAGCTAACAGATTGGGAGTAAGCTTGTTGAATATAACTCCTTCCAGGAATATTAGTTATTACTTGTCTTGCTCAACTATTTATAAACTAAATTAAAAGAAATCTTTAACCCACTAGGAAATATGTAAAGGACATAGTTGACATAGTTCCCTGTTAGTGTTTCAGCTTGGTTGGTAAATGGCCAGTTATTTCTTCTGAATTAAATAGGAAACATGGACTTTCAAAATAAAATACTCCACATTTTCTACCCCTTTCTTAGGAATCTCCCATTTTAAGAATGGGCAACACAGGGAAGATAGCCTGACTTGTATGTGTTTTGCTCTTGACTAATTTCCTGTTGCTTGAGTTCTTGTTCACAGCGCATTATGGCAAATCTCAATTTTTATCCTGTTATGCCATTGTTCCTAATGATATTACAAAATCCTATCTGTGGCACCTGTTGAAAAGCTGAGGATTCATGTCAGGGATTCAAGTAGAGCTTTAAAAACAGGCATCCACAGTTAGTGGACATGTTTGAAAATGTTTGCCCCATTGTTTTCACCAGGGAACACAATTCAGTACTTGGTAGGTCTGGCTGGCAAACAGTTTTTCCATCCAATCAGAATTTGAGATTTCAAAAATTTCCAACTCAGAAATGTTAAAATCTCAAAAATTTCCACAAACTAACAAACAAACCAAAAAAAATTAATTAGTGTTAATAATTTTAAGAAGTTGTGCTTCAGTTTTGACCTCCCCCTTCACACACACTTCTCTTAGTATCAATTAAGTCAAATTCCTAAACAATAAGTCATTTCAAAATTTAAAAAAAAAACTTTTCATTTCAAAAATATCAAAATGGGATGTTTTTAAATAATTAACTTTTTTAAGTCAGGAAATTTGTTGCAACTGACTCTTTCCTAAAAACAATTTTGATTTTGACAAATCAGCATTTTTGGAGGCAAAAGGGATACTACAAAAACATTCCAAGCAGCTCTAATACATAAATTTTGAGTCTTCTCATTAAGAAATAGCTCATATTTAGGATGCCTCCATTTCAATGAATTATTTTCATATCCTTACCATTTTTCTCATTACAGTTTATTACAGTGGAAAAGTTGACAATATAGCAGTAAACTAACGAATTACTCATTAGCTTGCAAAAAATAGAAAATGATACAATTTAATAAAATACATGGAATTTTGTATATTTTATTTGAAAAATGTAACTAGAGAAAACAGCAACATTCCAACCAGCTCTTTAAAGTAAATGTAATAGTGCTTTGAATGAGTCAGTTACGTAGACACCTGATAAGTGCTGACATTCACTAACTTCCTCTTTATGCCAGATTTATGAACCCCTGTTCAGAACTGAAACCTTTCTTCATTATTCACTGAGAAGCTGGCAAAGAAACGTACAGTACATGAGATAATTTCAATAGAAATGGACACGTCAGAGCCAGATTCTACTATTTTAGTTGGCTGTGAACATACCACTGCAGGCAGCATTCACCTTGCTTGCAAGAAATAATCCTCAGGAAGTTAAAGATAGTTTAAAAATATGTATTCCTCCCACATTGGTCCACTGCTTTGATTTGGTTCCCAGAAGCCATCCACAGCCTCTTTAAAAATTGTAATATAGTTCTTCTAATTTTTTTTTACTCACTGTAAATCTAGACATTTTTATGAATTACACTCCAAAACACTCTTTCAATATAAAATTGCATATGATTTAAATTATTTATGAATTATGTGCTCAGGAAACAAACTGGAATGTCAAACTTGGGCACTGATGACTTCCACTTATGATTAAAACTAATATAGCATTGGAAGAAGCTTTCCTTCAGGCTGCACCGCCCCACTAATATGCCTAAACTCTGAACTGGAGGGACTGCCTCTAGGTGTGAAGGACATAAATCTGATGCTATATATGAGAGGCACCACACTCAATAAAGATATTAGCCCCAGATTCACAGCTGTGCTGCAGTTGCTTTGTGCTAACCTGCTGACACCAAGATCTGTAAACCTGGCGGATTTGGAAAGTAGAGGATTCCCTCTGCCTAGGAGAATTCTCCCCTGGTGTATTCACACACACACACGGCTCTAATACAACTTCACCTTCGGTCCTCAACACCAAGGCTGTGGCTGGGAAAAATGGTGTGGCCAGGGTGCAACTCCATCCAGCTGACCATCCAGCTGACCCCCAGCTGCTAGAGTGGCCCTTGGGAGCTTTCAAGTTTTCTTCCCCACTCTGAACTTTAGGGTACAGATGTGGAGACCTGCATGGACACTTCTAAGCTTAATTACTAGCTTAGATCTGGTATCGCTGCCACCATCTAGAATTTTCAGTGTCTGGATCACTCCCTTTCCCCCCAAAATCTTCCCCTCCCCGGGTAGCCTTTAGAGACTCTTCACTAATTCCCTGGTGAGTCCAGATCCAATCCCTTGGATCTTAAAACAAGGAGAAATTAACCATCCCCTCTCCTTTCTCCCACCAACTCCTGGAGGATCCAGATCCAACCCCCTTGGATCTAAAAACAAGGAAAAAATCAATCAGGTATTAAGAAAAAGGCTTTTAATTAAAGAAAAGAAAGGTAAAAGAAAACCCTCTGGGAGAGGATTAGCATACCAGCTACTCTCTGGAAAACCCTCTGGGATTAGCATACCAGCTACTCTCACGGACAACAGATTTAAAACACAGAGGATGTTCCCCTGGGCACAAATTTAGTTACACAAAAAAATACCCAAATACCCAATTTGATTCTACCTCTAATTGCATAAGACAGGTTACAAAAAAATAAACATAAACCTATTTATTCCTTTCTAAACTTACTACTCTGATAAGAGGCTGGTTCCTTGATCTTTTTCACTCCGGCTGAAACTGAAACTCTCAAACAAAGGAAAAACGTCCCTCCTTCCTTTTGAAACATCTTGTTCCCCCGTTGATTCCTCTGGTCAGGTGTTAGCTAGGCTAGGTGAACTTTTTAACCCTTTACAGGTAAAAGAGGCATTAACCCTTAACCCATCTGTTTATGACAGGAGCCATCAGCCAGGTTTAAATTACAGCAGCCAGGACTGGACCATCCTCATTGGCATCAGGTTCCAGAAGGCATAAAGGTGGATTAAAGCCATCTGTGTTGCAATCCCTCAGGTTCTGCACTGAGTACAGGTCAATCAGGCCAGAGAATGTGACCATTAACCTTACTGTTGGCATCGCTTATCCTCACTTTTCTATCTGTGTCCCACAAATCTCAGTGGTTGAGTTTGCAGCAACATTTCTGTCTGGTATAAATGAGAAATTACCAGTAATACATTTGAATAACATGTCAGAAGTTCAATGCAAAAATATTTTATTTAACATAAAAATAGGTAATAAATTTGATGCTTAATCCAATGCATACTGGGAAATGTTATAAAATTATCTTTATTACAGAACTGTGGTAAGCTTGAATACTCAATGTTGTTCACTCATTAGGCTCATTAATCAATGTCACCCTCAAAATATAATCTGTATCTGATGGGGAACTTCTGAAAATTGTACCACTGGAATGATCCACTAGGAAATAATAAAGTATAAGATATACTGTTAATGGAGCTGCAAATATGGAAAGTAACATTCAGAACAAGATTCCTGATTCCAATGTCCATTAAAGTCTTTCTTGTGACAGCAGTGGGTGATGGATTAATTCCATGGCCTGTTTGCCTGAACTGTGGCCTGACTATGTCACAGATAAAGAGAGATGTAGCACAGACTGTATGCCTAAACAACATACTTAAGCGGAACTTTGCAATTTTTAGAAATATAGAGTGTGACAAGAAGGAGCTTTGTGAGGCAATGTGATTCTGTGGGCAGGGCACTAGACTAGAAATTTGGAAAATCTGGGTTCTAGTCCCAGATCTACCAGTGACTTAATGTAAACCTTTTCACCTGCCCCCCTTTATCTATTTCGGAGGCTCTTGGGGGAAGGGACTGTTAACAGTATGTGCAGTGGCACAATAGGATTCTCAGCTTGGTTTGGGCTTCTTGGTGCAACTGTAAAAAGTGAGCTAGCAGGCTTTGTAAATTTCCCAATGATTAGGAAATAGATAACATCTCTCTAACTTTCCTGACATTTGAAGCTCTTTGGAGAGAGTGCTAGAGAGAGACCATTTAGTAACCTGGAGGAATCAGAGTCAGAAAGAGAAAAGACAGAGGGCAAAATAACAGCATCACTCTTCTTTTAAGGCTTAGATTGGGCCTGATCAGCACTGGCTCACCATCATTCCTTACATTCCCAGACCACAATGGAAATGTGGTCTATCTTCCTTTGGAATGGTGCAGCATGGTCCCACCTCCACGGCCACTCACTGTCATGGATGGTGCTGTAAGGCAAGGACCCTACCTCGCCTGTATCACTTCCTTTTCAATTGGGGGTTCTAAGATGAGAGAAAACTGCTTTTTTGAAGGAAGAATTTGCAGTCCACATTTATTAACCTACTGGTATGTCAGTGATCAGACCCAGAAAGGGAAGTGTGTTCAAAAGGGCAGCAATAATGCAGCACAATTTCCCTTTTACAATAAATGCCTTAATTTCTGTATGAATTTATTTTATCATGCTGTTGAGAAAAACATGAACTTCATGGTAGACACTCAAGACTGAGATGGAAACGACTTGTCTACAATGAGTGCTGGCAGTGAGGGATTATTCCAGAGCTTTTTTTTCTTAGTCTGGTTTGAAAATACTTGTGTACGCATGCCACAGTGCCTCATAATGCTCTGATGCCACATTTATCGTAAGCTGTGGAGTTCTCTTTCCAAGTGAATTAATTTTGCTGTGAAGCAGTTAGTCCAGTCTATTGTTTGGTTACGTACGCTACTGCTGCAAATTACTTTGGCAATCTTCCAATGGCTATTCTACAGTGATTTGCAGATGACCATTACTTCCCTTTTTGTTTACCTGTTTCTGTCCCCTGCTCTGGGACCAAGTTGATTGACTGGATGTCCCTCCATCACCATTTCTAAACTGGTGCATAGCCAAATTTTGTCCATTCACTTCTGGATTCCAGTTTATCAGAATAGCTGCAAAAATAACTCCAGAAGCCCTACAACATGCCTCGAACCACTGCTTGGAGCTATGCCGTGACCCTGGATCTCATCACCATCTGGGGAGAAGAATCAGCACAAGAACCTCTTGTGACCAGTCATCAAAATAAAGACCTTTTAGTTAGGCAGATATCTACAAGGGGCCACAACCAGGACTCTGAAGAGTGCCAGATAAAGATCCAGCAGCTCAGGAGAACCTACATTAAAATGAGGGATCAGAGGAAGGGAAATAATCTAGCAGGGGACAAATAACCTGACAGGAGCCTGACAGGATTTTGCATAACTACATGACCACCCAACCCAGGCAGGTTGTGGAGCCTTCTGGCTGCCCCATCTCCAGGGGGATCATCACAAGCCTCACTGGGTGAGTAGCCCAAGGAGCCCAGCGAAGAGATCTCCCCAGAAAGCCAACATGTGTTAGGGACTCAGGACCCTGATGCCATACTCTTGCCCTGCAGCAACCAACCTCAATTCCCAGGCAGCAGCCCAGACCACGGCTCAGGACACTGAACCTATGGAGGAAACCTCAGCATCTAAGGTACTCTGATACTCAGCATCTAAGTTATTCTATTGCTTTGTTAATAGTATACTATTAAAGTTTTAATTTATTATTATGCTATACTGCCATGCTTGCTTCTGTTCCAGGTGTCCCATGATGGCAGCTATTTTAGGCGGATGTGAACTAGAAGACTTTCTGAGACAGAGGCTCTTGCCTCCCTCCCTCATGCTGTCTGTTCCCCCACTCACCCTTGTACACCTGTCCAAAATGGCTGCTGCTCCTGGCAAGTAAAAGCTCAGAGTGCTAAAGCACTAAGTACTGACTGTTTCCAGGCCCATGCCATGGAGGGAACATGTCAATATACCTATTTTCCTTTTGCCTTCCTTCAGCTTCCCTGCCTGGCAAACACACCTTTCCCCCACTCCACCCCCAAATCCTGTTTGCCAGCTCAAAATGGCAGGTGGCACCTCTATTGAACTCTCCTCTCATAGCAGATTCAAATAACAAAAATATGTTATTGTGCAAAATACAGCATTTACTGAGACATATTTACAAGAAAAAAAATGTTTGATTGGTATTCTCACTTTACATGCGAGGCAGAAATGGATACTGCATGCCTATAAAGCTACAGAGAGTATAGCTCTCTGCAGAGGTATAAATGCCCTGGAACATGCATTCTTATCATTAGAAAAAAAAGAAGACGACAACGACTTTGCTGTGGGGATAGCAAAGCTCTCACTAGCTTTTCACAGGCTTACATAGAGAAAGACTGGGAACAGTGAATGCTTCAGGCAGTCGTTGCAGAACCCTATCTATTTTTCTCTGCATTGTTACCATGTCTGCAAGTAACATAAAACAAAAATCTAAGACCAAGAAATTGCTCAATTTTTGTTCAGAGATTGTGAAGGGTAACTGGATGGTTATTTCCCTGGGTATTGCTCGCAACTCCCACTCTGGAGCATTCTGGGGGGCTGGGGATCATCTTATGAATAACTTCACAGTGTATCTCACTGGTCTATCCTTTGCCTTTTTGAATAAGGCCATTCTCTGCCTCGTAATCACCCACCTCAGTTTAATTTCATCTAGAGTCAGGACAGCCTAAAGGAGATGTACAGGGGATTACTATCCAGCTCATCCCTTGATTAACCCCACTAACCTCTCTGGCACCAAATAAGCCCTTCCCAGGCAAAGCACAACTGCAAACCCAGACAGGGAACATAATTTCCAAACCATCCACAGACCAGGGGAAAAAAACCTAACCCCTTCCCTGCTGGCATCCAAGGCATCACAGCCAAGCCAAATAGCATATATTGCACAGACAAAAATCCTAATGCATATACCACTTACCATCTCCAAGGTTCATCCAAAACTGGGAAGAATCATGGTGAGGCAAAGCCAGAAATGAATGTAAAAACAATGCTATGAGCAATAACTGCTCGTCATTTTTTTAAATACCCTCACAGCTATGGCATGTGGACTGGCAGACCTTCAAGGACAGGGCCCTTATCACCAGCTGAGCAGCTGGCAAACCTAAGGGGGAGAAAACGGAAAACTCAGGAGGGAATGAGTGCAAATATCATTACAGAGTCCCAAAGAAAAATGAAAATGCAGTGAGGTAGAGGCAGTATCTGAAGTCTGACAGGGAATCTGGCAGAGGGCTTTCCAGGGAGATTATTGCAGTGGTAAAGGACAGCATGACAGTTGCCAGGGACAGCACTGCCATGGCCAAAGACAATATGGAAAAAGACAGGGATATGCAGAGGCAACAAAAAGCCTAAATGCCCTGCTGCAGCTCATGTTACTATTGGGGCAGCAGGCAATGCAGTACTGTCAACCAACACCCAACCACATTATGCAGCTCCTGGACAGTACAGGCTACTAGGAACAACAAATCCTCCCCACTGTGCCCTCCCCCAAGACCATTTCTCCCTCCCCCTCAGACCCAATCTCAGAGCACTTAGAATAGTGGCACCTCGAATCCAGCTCTATCTCCCTTGGTACTTTTGAGACTCAGCACTCAACACCAAAAGCCCCTCAAACCAGAAAAGACAGATATAAACTGTCCTATGACTTTAAGCCTCTCCACTGCTTGCATTGTGCCCAACACTTCACTCTTGTACATAGCTGTTTTGTTTCCCTCCTGGTTTAATGAAAGGTTCCATTGTAGCTAGATAATAGATTATGAAACAACATATTAAAAATAATTAAAAGCCTTTGTTTCAGGTGAAGTTTCACTTATGTTTGTTACTTAATAGATGGTTTAATAGATTTTATTCTTAAGGACTAAGTTAATTTTACACAGAAAATCATTAAGTCTGTATTAATTCCTAAGGTTTTACAAACAGATGTAGGCAAAGACGTGCAGTTCAATAGGAATTGCCAACACATTGCACATCCACCATCTATAAACACTGAACTGCACAAATAACTTCCACCACTCCCCTCCACGGGTTAGCACCTGGATGTAGAGCTGCCAAATTTCAGATCGGAAACTCAAAATAAGAGCAACAGGCACCCCTGACAATATTGGCCTGGCTCTTTGAGTTTTGTGTTGATGCCTTGCTGACTGCTTAAAAGGGCTGAGCAAGCCTCTGCACCTCAGTCTCCTACCCATTATACACAAAATAGCACTTGCTGCTATCATCTTTCAGATGCTTTTTTTCTGCTGCTTCCAACCTGGTCCACAAACTGTGCCATCTTCCTCTCAGATGAACAAATGCACACTCCTTTACCACTTCACAGCTACTGAGTAGTTAAGCAGTTCCTTTCTTCTGTCCAGATGGCCTGAGGATGGCTTCGTTAACCAAGGCAACGGAGGATAAGCTGGGTCTCCCAAGATAACTAGAGCAATGTCCACACTATTAATGTTCAGGGTGTTCCGGGGGCAGATAGTACTTTCTCCATTAATTTAAAGCAAAGATGAGTTCTAAAAGATCCTAGCATCGTGGTACCTTCCAGAACATCCAGCATTTATATCTGTAAATCTTCCATGTTGGTCAACAAGTCCTTGGAACACCATGTAGAAATACCCCTTTTTGTTTTATGAATTATGAGCCGGGCCGGGAGGGGAAGGGTGCAAATAGGCACATGGGCTTCAGTCATACCAGTACAGTTTGAGAACCCTCCTCATGCAAAGCCATCAATAATCTCCTGAGTATTATTGAGCCTTAGAAGCCAGTGCAATAGTACCTTTTCGATGGCATCACACACCTGCATGACAATGGCCCCAACAATCTGTCTCCTCATGACAAATTGTCTGTCTATAGATAGTAGCATGCAGGGGTGGCCAGCTTTCAAATGAAAATGGCAACCCAGTTCTCCATAGGCACAGGGTACCACATGTTGTTACAGTGCCGCTGTATTTCCAGGATCAGTTCAGCACATAACTCAAAAAAAGATTGTCTTCTCCATCCCGAAATTCTCTCACCACTGCTGGTCAGCCCAGATCTGCAAAACAATCCTTTCCCACCAATCTGCACTAGTTTTTTGTGCCCTAAATTGGTGCTGCAGGCTGTACTCTAAGAACCAGTCCTTTAATATCAGTTACTCAGTGTACTCCTCTTCTTTCTCATCCAGGCCATTGTTCCACCACCACTGAAGATCCTCCTGCTGCTGTTGGAGCTGCTGCAGCTGCCACATCATCTTAGCAGTGCAGCTAAAGACCCAAGCAGAATTCACCAGGCATTGAGTGCTGAAATATAGCCCAAGCAGCCTCTGCATATTCAAGATTGCCAGAATAGTGGCTCAGAGCATTGCTGAATGCATGCCAGATGACAGCAGTTCAAAAGTGCTGCTAGCCACTGAGAAAGGAAGTTACCAGGTGGAGACAAATGAACCATGGGATGTTTTGAACTCATTTGGCTTCCACTATGTATCTGTGATGGGACATAGCCCTCTCCCACTGATAGAAAGGCTAGTAAGGATTCCAACACTTAGGCAATGCCATTAAGCACACCTACAGAACATGTTCTGCCTGGAGAAAGGGAGCTTGGGGCAGACTGATGCTCTGAACTTGATACAGGCAAGAGGTTTGGAGGACAGTTTCCTACCAGCTACCTGTGGTGGGACCTGAGAAGCAACTCTGGGAACTACCAACAAATGATCTGTAGTTGGACTCTGAAAAGACCCTGGGAGAGAACTGATTAAATTCCTGCTGGGAACAGTGAAACTGTTGAGGAGTGGGGTTCCTGTAGGGGCGCCCCCACAAGGACAAGAGATTATAGCAGAGCCCAGATTAAGGGTCAGCCTACAGCATCCCATAATGCACAGTGGGGGAAAGCTCACAATGAACACTGCTCAGCAGTGAAGCAAAGCAGCAAGGGATACCCATGAGAACATCATGCCTTCAGTTCGCAGCAAAAGTGGCGCCATGTGTCTGCATTGGCAGAGAGCGCACTGTCCCATGTGCACATTATTACCTGATCCACAGTAAAAAACTGTGAATTAAATGCCCTATGTAGATAAGCCCAAAGCCCAAAGTTCTGATCCCAGGTTTGACACGGATTCTTTGTATGGTCTTGGAATGGAATTTAAGTGACTTACCCGATTTCCTAGTCAGTAAATAAGGACAATAGTATTTATGTATCTACTAGGAGTTTTACAATTCATGATTGTTATCTGTGATTAGGCAGGAGGGACTGGTTAAGTCTTAAAATCTGAGCCCTCAAACCTCAATTAACTGCAAGGGCCTGGTTCTGATTCTACCACTTTTACAACAGTGTAACTCCACTGACTTACAATGGAATCATGAGTAGTTCCATGGGAGTTAGAGAAGAATCTGACCCAAGAATGCTGATTGGAATATATTTCTTGGTTGCCATTTTGGGGGAACTACTATCCTTAGAAGTGCCATTATCCAGTCAGCCAAGTATTTCTGGGATACCCTGGATAAGTTGATAGGTCAGGTAACCAATATCTGGTCTTATTAGGAGTGCTTCCTAGTGATTAGAGCAGGAGTCTCAGAGTTAGGATCGATGATTTCTATTTTCAATTTTGTTACCCTTTTTATCTGTGGCCCCTGACAAGTCCTTTCACCTCCTTATCCCTCAGTTTAGCCACCTCTGGTTATAACAAAACTTGATTAAATAGGAGCAGGCTTAATATGTAAGATTATTTGTTTAAAGCACTGTACATGTTCAGCCTACTATCATTAATACTATTTGATAGCATTGTAAACAGATATAAAATAAAAAGTGTAAAATACTATGGAGGGGACATAAAGTAAGTAAAATGTTAATAAGAGAATGGTGCTTTAGTGATTCAGGTACTGAGCTAAAGAAATCTGCATTCTAATACCAGCTCCACCTACTACATGACCTTGGGCAAGTAAATTAATCATTGTGCCCCAGATTTCGATGTGTAAAAGTGAGGCAAGGGTGGATAAATTACTTACAGGATAAAGGATGGATATTGTGTGGATAAATTCCTCAATGCTTGTGAATCTCACAGGTCAGTGCCATACAAATCCTATTTAAATAAAGAGCATGTGATTGTCTAGGCTTGTGGGAAAGTTTAATGATATCTAATTCATTGAAAACAAAAGGACCCTCAAAGGAAGGCAGAGCTAACTCACCTGCAGAGGGGACCATGAAAGTGTTTTCTACAATAAGAAGATATGACTAAATATTTTTCATCTACTTTTAATGCTGCAGATAGAACTCAAAAATTGTAATCCAGTAAAGCTTTGATCCACTGTCAAATTCTTCTGTTTAATCCTGAAGAAAAGAAATGTAAAAGAATCTATTGCATAGCCAAACACTCCATGATAAAATTAACAGCAATAGTAAACTGGAAACACTTTCAAAAACAAACTGAAAGTCAGCAGCTAACAAAAGTGAAAAACCCAAAAGATGCAGAATACTGTTCATATTATTAATTCATTCTCACACCTGATACAATTAGTGAGAGACTTGTTTCTTTTAAGAAACAAATCTCCTATAGAAAGGATTGCAGTAAAGAAGCAAAAGTGCAGAACAATGTGATGAAATTGCCTCAGATTTTCAGGAAAATTGCTGATTTATTCTCTGTGTATCTGTGTGGTCTGCAGAAAGCACTCTGCTTCTATCCAGAGCAGTGAAAAATGTGCATGAGATGTGGAAAATGATTATCTCCTACACACTCATTTTGCAGCAATATCTGTTACTACGCTCACATAATGATACTATTGAAAAATGGGAATAGATGTGACAGTAAGCCACCAGCAGTTCTGAACTATCAACGAGCTGCCTTCTGTGGGCACAGAGAAGACAGGGTCAGAAATCTAAAGCCAATGATGAATTACAAAAAGGGTATTTTTTAAAAGAATCATTTTTCCTTCACTCCTTTTTGCACTGTGTAAGCCTAGATCCAGGATTTATAATTTAATTTATGCTGTGTAATGTAATGCACAGTATAAGCATGCATCTTGGTTCTGCCTCATCATTTGACAGACATTTTAATTTAACCCTTACCTTAATATTCCAGAATTGCTGCTAATGTTCTACAATGTTCAGCATGGTTTGCCATTTATAAAGGTGTCCTGCTTTACTACAGTGCTAGCTGTAGCTTGATATTTGAATCTCATGATTTCCAAAGGATCTTTGTACACTCCCGGTAATTCAGTCACTGTACAGAAATCACTGTAATGTACCTTTGCTAGCATTAAAGACCGGGAATAGGTCTTCTTAACTACTTCTGTCTTTATTTTTTTTCCCCAAAGAAGACCTACTCTAATTAGCTACCTTGTCTTAAGCTATTCAGGCATTATGCTAGTCCAGACAGTCTGAGTGGAAATTAAATAGGGTGAGAGCAGAACAAAATAACAACTACATCAGTCATTCCTGCCACCAGACACCAGCTGCATACTGAACAAGTGGAAAGATTTTCAAGTCCTATCAAAATGTTTTCACCATCGACTTATGTACAAATTGACACAGACTTATATTTGTGAGCCACATCACACCCTACACTGAGGTCACCCTGTTCCAGCACAGAGGTGCAAAGTGACCTTAACACTGCCCTGAGGAGGCAGCAGAGGATTCCCCTTGTTAGAAGGATCCTCAAGGGACGCAAAGCTGGCTCTGTGCCAGCACATCTCAGTCCTTCAGCAGAGAAGGCATGTTGAGAGGATGAGTACGGCCCCCCTCACTGACATGCTGGCTGGAGGGGCTGTTCTAATTGGTACAGGAGGGAAGTTCATGTTCTGGCCAACCACTGGGTTGGGGGAGGTGGAAAGATAGCTTTGCTTGAGTACAACTGAGGACTAATCCACCTTTCTCAGTGGAAATCCAACAAAATCATCAAAAGTGTATAATGCTAGATGTTAATATATCTCTACTCCGATATAACGTGACCCGAGATAACACAAATTTGGATATAACGTGGTAAAGCAGTGCTCCGAGGGGGCGGGGCTGCGCACTCCGATGGATCAAAGCAAGTTCAATATAATGCCATTTCACCTATAACACAATAAGATTTTTTGGCTCCTGAGGACAGCGTTATATCAGGGTAGAGGTGTATTGATATTTCTCTGGAATATAGGTCTTCCCCCAAATTAACCAACACAAAGCGGTATGGAAGATGGGATACTTCCTGTAGCTACCCCTTCACTTGTATGAAACAGCCTCTGTTTTGTGTCTTCAAACTAGGCCTGCAATTCTGAATACTTCTGCCACTAACTACTTGAATGCAAGCATAAACTGGGTAAGTTTTGCACCCTCAGTTTACTTTGTAGATCCAAAATGAGGATGCCAATTTTGAACAGGCGCCACTTGCATCCACAATCAGAACATGCTTCTCTCAATGGTTAAAAGAGCCCTAATAGAGGATCTTGAGTATCAAAGCACTTGGACACTGCTCCTGGCTTTGTGTGACTGTGGGCAAAGGCTAGCTTACTCACACTAGTGAGCAGTAACTCACATGAGTAGTTCCAGTCACTATGTACTGTGTGAATGGGAGGGTTCGCAATCTGTTCCTCAACTTTTCTTCCTCCTCCCCCAGCTTACCCATTTGTAAAATGGATATATTAATTCTTAACTGCCTGAAAGGCAGTGCTTTAGTGTTTAAGACTTCACAATGCATGCCAACCTGTTAAAAAGTAGGAGAAGACTCAATGCAGGGGGCAGATTATCACACATCTGCCTACTGCAGAGTTCTTAGAACTTCCTCTGAAGCATCTGGTGTTGACCACCAGCAGAGACAGGATATTGGAATAGATGAGCCTTGAATCTGCATCAGTATGGCAATTTCTATGTTTATAAGTAGGGCCCTACCAAATTCATGGCCACAAAAAATGTGTCATGGACCATGAAACCTCGTCTCCCTCTGTAAAATCTGGTCTTTTTTGTGCTTTCACTCTATATGATACAGATTTCACAGGGGAGACTGGTGTTTCTCAAATTGGGGGTCCTGACCCAAAAGAGAGTTACAGGGCTGGGGGGGGTGTCACAAGATTATTTTAGGGCGGGTGTCCCGGTATTGCCACCCTTACTTCTGTGCTGACTTCAGAGCTGGGCAGCTCGAGAGTGGTGGCAGCTGTTGGCTGAGTGCCCCGCTCTGAAGGCGGCACCCCACCAGCAGCAGTGCAGAAGTAAAGGATGCCAATACCATACCATGCCACCTTTACTTCTGCGCTGCTGTCTTCAGAGCTGGGCAGTCAGAGAATGGTGGCTGCTGACAGAGGGCCCAGCCCTGAAGGTAGCAGCGCAGAAAGAAGAGTGGCAATACCATACCATGCCATCCTTACTTCTGCACTGCTGTTGGCAGCAGCTCTGCCTTCAGAACTGGCCAGCAGTTCCACTCTCCAGCTGCCCAACTCTGAAGGCAGTGCTGTCACCAGCAGCAGTGCAGGGCCAGGCTTAGGGAAAATGGCACCCTGCGTGAACTTGTATTTTGGTGACCCTCCCATCACTCCTGGCCCCTGCAGGGTTCCTGGGCTTCCTCCCCCCTTCCCCTCGGACCCTGTTGCCTCCCACAGTGTTTAATTTTATTGAAAGAGAAGCCAGAGCTCAGCCCTGGCTCAAATTAAGAACTGGCAGGGTGGCTTGATATTGGCGGGTGCTGGACAGGCACCCATCTCTGAAGGCAATGCCATGGCCAGCAGCAGTGCAGACGTAAGGGTGGCATGATGCATGGTGCATTTCCACCCTTCTGCGCTGCTGCTGTTGCTTGTGGTGCCTGATGCTCAGCATGTGACTCAAGACAGGCTTCTCACTGTCGCATGGGGGCTTCATCTTACCAGAGCCCACGGCCCTCTTGCAGCCCTTTGGTCACTCCTGGCTCATCTGGGGCATCATTTCAGATTTTTGGGCAGTGGGAGGGAACTTTAGCCATGATTCTAGGGATTATTTAGGCACCTGAAAACTCTACAGAGTTTTTGCAGGTAATAACTTAGGAATTAGCTGACAGGAGCACTGCATCTAATTGTTATATAAAGAAAGAAAAAATATATACAAACTCCAATTAAAGCCACGTTTAAAGTTTATATGCAAATTTTGAACAATCAGGAGATAATACAGCAAGATACTCCCAATCCCAAGCCTTGAGATATCTGCTCTGGAGCTTTAACGCAGATATCAGAAACACATGTTTGATACTTTGTACACTATCTTTAGTAGAGATAAATAAAAATATATAAAATCTGCTTACTTTCTCTAACAGACACACTGTGTTACTGCCATTATCTCCTCTATTTTAGTCAACTGTTTTTCACTTAAAACAATTTTAACATATGTGATTAAGTTTTTTCTCTCTTTTATTAAGAAAGGGATTTAATTTTTTCTAATTATTTTGGCATTTATGTTTACCAATCACAATAATGTATGTGACTCACTAACATTTGACTCCATCATTGCTATTGCTATCATAGCTGGAACTGTATTTATTTTCATGCACATTTTTAGTTAATTTTACAGATGAAACTAAAAATAAATTTTAAAATAAGCTACATTGATCTACAGTGTCTATAGTTATGAGTTTATCTAATTTTTTTTTACTTGGCATTACTAAAGTGAGTACAAGCTGAAGTTACATTCTAGGAGGATACTATTATTTGATTGTACCACTTTAAATAATGAATTATAAAGCACAATATGATAATAACAATAATAATGATAATTACTCCAGCAGGACAGGTTAGGCGTTTTAGAACTCATTACTCAAAGAATTCAATGTAAGCATAAGAGAGAAATAAAATTATGAAACCACAGACCAGTCAAAAAACTAAAATAACAGCACTTTGAAAGAATAAATTTACAGAGAATGCATGTGTATTGCAGGAAGTACCAATAACAACAACATAAGTATGAGTTGAGGGGGTGAAGAATGTGAAAGAGACAGCGTGTAAGAGCAGGGGGAGTGTGTGAGAGACTAAGCGCTGCCCCTTTAAGAGAGTGGCACTCACTAGCCTGAAGAAAAGCTTCTTCAGATGCAGCAGTAGCTGCCAGCAGCTCCATCCCTCTCTTGGTGAGCCTTGCCCCTGTAATAACCTAGAAAATTTTCCAAGAAGGCCTCGGTGTCATCACCTGCCTTGTAGGTGGGAAATTTCCTGTGCTGTGGAGCAATAATGGGCGCCGGGTTGTTAGGGTTGGCTGGCACATGCAGCCCAGCTTTTGCCAACTCCAGTTCATGTTTTCTCTGTTTTTCCTTCTCTTCATTCTCTTTTTTGTTGTTTTTCCATTTCTTTTTGTTGTTTTTTCCATTTCTCGGTGGTGGGCCGCCTCCTCTTCTTCTTGCTTCCTTCTGTGGGCCAACTCTTCTTCTGCTTGTTTCCTTCGGTAGGCCACCTCTTCTTCTTCTAGTTTTCTTTTGTGTGCTGCCTCTTTGGCTGCCTGTTCTCTTTGGTAGGCTGCCTGTTCTCTTTGGTAGGCTGCCTCTCTGATCTGTTCTTCTCTTTCTTTCATCTCCATCTCTTTTTGTTTTATTTCCAGTTGTCGCCTGTGTTCAGCTTCTTCGATTTGTTCCTCGGCCTCAATTTTTGCCTTAGAAGTCATGATTCCTGTTTTCTTGTGTTGGGGTGCCCTCCGGTGTTTATCTTCTGAACTGCAGGTTCTCTGTTGCCTCCTGAAGTCTGCCTAGCAACAGTGCCTTTAGCTAATTTTCCTTTTCTCTCTCTAGCTAATGTTCAATGAAGGGAAACCAGAAAAACCACTTTATTTGCATGCATATAAGTGCTGGTACTTGCCTCCTAATGGGAGGGCTATTGCATGACAAAAGACCCTCAACAGTTTGGTAATGGCTTCTTGCTTAACATGCAAGCCACAAACTGCCAGAGAGAGCAGAAAAAAAAATTCTCTCTGGTTCCCTTTTAAAACCAACTGTTTCTCTCTGCTAAAAAGCCCTTAGCAGAGAAGAGAAAAATATAATATTCCTACTGGCTTCTGGATTCTGTCTATCTCCCACCCGCTGCCACTCATGTAATAACCTAGTCCCAGATTTGGACCTTAGCGTCCAAAATATGGGGGTTAGCATGAAAACCTCCAAGCTTAGTTACCAGCTTGGACCTGGTACTTGCTGCCACCACCCAAAAAATTAGAGTGTTTTGGGGCACTCTGGTCCCCCTGAAAAACCTTCCCTGGGGACCCCAAGACCCAAATCCCTTGAGTCTCACAACAAAGGGAAATAATCCTTTTTCCCTTCCCCCCTCCAGGTGCTCCTGGAGAGATACACAGACACAAGCTCTGTGAATCCAAACAGAGTGAATCTCCCTCTCTGTTCCCAATCCTGGAAACAAAAAGTACTTTCCTATTCCCCCAGAGGGAATGCAAAGTCAGGCTAGCAATCCAACACACAGATCTCCCCTTGATTTCTTCCTCCCACCAATTCCCTGGTGAGTACAGACTCAATTTCCCTGAAGTAAAGAAAAACTCCAACAGGTCTTAAAAGAAAGCTTTATATAAAAAGAAAGAAAAATACATACAAATGTTCTCTCTGTATTTAGATGATATAATACAGGGTCAATTGCTTAGAAGAATATTGAATAAACAGCCTTATTCAAAAAGAATACAAATCAAAGCACTCCAGCACTTATATTCATGCAAATACCAAAGAAAAGAAACCATAGAACTTACTATCTGATCTCTTTGTCCTTACACTTAGAAACAGAAGATTAGAAAGTAGAACTACTTCTCCAAAGCTCAGAGAAAGCAGGCAGACGACAAAAGACTCAGACACTCAAATCCCTCCACCCAAAGTTGAAAAAATCCGGTTTCCTGATTGGTCCTCTGGTCAGGTGCTTCAGGTGAAAGAGACATTAACCCTTAGCTATCTGTTTATGACAGCCCCCCCCCCCCCCGTGGAGATGGGGTACATAGAAGGGGCAGGGGACAGCCTGATGTCAGAGCCTCTCCTCCCCACCTCTTTACACCAGACAGGGAGTTTCCAGGAGCAGCTGGCCAGGGACAGCTCCAAGGCAGGGGGCAGGAGCCGGGGGACTGCAGATGCCAGTAGAGGGAGAGGCATCTCTACTCCAGAAGTGCCCTGTTTGTAATGGTGCCCTATGCTTTGGCCCCATTCGCCCATGGCTAAGGCCGGCCCCGAGTGCAGAAGTAAAGGTAGAAGTTCCACAACCCCCCCAACACACACAATAATCTTGTGACTCTCTCGACTTCTTTTTGGGTCAGGACCCCAACAATTACAACAATATGAAATTTCAGAATTAAATAGCTGAAATTATGAAATTTATTATTTTAAAAATCCTATTACCATGAAATTTGACCAAAATGGACCATGAATTTTGTAGGGCCCTATTTATAAGTCATTTTAAAATCCTCAGATCAAAGGTTCTGTAGAAGTGCAAAGTAAAAGTATTTTATTTCTCTTTTCTTAAAAATAATAAAAATAAAAAAGCCAGTAAGAGAAGTTTGTGCCAAGAGGAAAGAGAGATCACTGACAATTGGTTTGTACTAGGTAGCAGTGTTTACTCTCTCTCGCTTAGCTGGAGTCTTTCTTGCTATTGAATATTTAATGCTATGTGCAATGATTAATGATTTATAATCTGTAGTAGCACTTGCTTAGGAGTGTTCTTGTGGTAATAGGGGGCATCTCCTCTTTCATTAAACTGGAACTGGCACAAAGATCCTCATGTTTTCTCATGTCAGAAGTTTCCCACTGCTATTTATAGGAAAAATGTGGTAGTGAAAGCTGTCACTTTAAATTCAGAATGGCTTTTCTAGGTGAGGAGGTTCTGTAGGGTGGTGTGTGATCAGGCTTAGCAGCAGTCAGTTGAACAGACAGCCCAGAATCAAGGGGGTCAGAAGTGCCTCTGTTTTAGGCAACATTTACACTATGAGCTAGATGTGCAATTCCTCAGCTCGCATACACATACTCGCACTCGGTTGAAGAGAGCTATTTTGAGTATAAATAATAGTGTAGTTGCAGTAGCACAGACAGTGGCAGCATGGTTTAGGCATGCCAAATATGTACCCAAAAGGTTTAGGTGGGTTTGTACTCTGCATAGCTAAGCTATGCCATTGCTTCCTATGCTATACTATTATAAATACATCTGCCAGGTTTCATCAAGCTAGTGCAAGTATGTGTACCTAAGCTGGGAATCAAATCCCTCGCTTGTAGTGTAGACAGCCTTAGGGAGCAGCCTGCCCCCCCAATCTGTTTTTGGGTTGCTATGTATTATTCTGAATTCTAAGAAATAAGATACATATCTAGGAAGTACCATCAGTCAAGATGGTACCAGTTCCAAGGAAAGAAGAACTGGGAAGGCAACGCTGCATTTGGAAGACTCAAAAACATCTGGCAACTCAAAAACATCTTCCTCAAGACAAAACTAAATGTGTACAAAGCAACTGTTATCGCCATCACAACATATAGCAGTGAAATATGGCAACTTACCAAGAAAGGTACGCAAAAGCGGAATGCATTTCATCACAAATGCCTGAGAAGAATATTGGCAATAACATATACCGATAGGAAGACGAATAAAGAAGTAAGAAAAATGATTGGACAAGGCACCCTCTCACAAATAATCTACAAAAGACGACGACATTTTTGGCTGGGACATGTACTGAGAATGGAAAAAGAGTGCTTACCAAATAACACCCTTGAATAGAAGCCAGAAAATGCAAGAAGAAAGAGAGGAAGATTGTGAATAACATGGAAATGAACAGTTCTGAATGACATCAAGCACCTCAACATGAAATGGGAAGATTTGGAGAGAAGGGCAATTGACAGGCAGTGATGGCAAATGTGGGTAGCCCGTGTGCAGCAAAGCACGGGAAGGACTAAGGTCTAAGGTTAAGGTGTGTTGCAATCTTCCAGCAAGAGTCTCATGTTTTTTAATCTAGCTTTGGTATACATGCAATAAACATAGTACACCACTCAGCAGACATGTAGCTCTTGTTCAGTTTGGATGCTTCATACCTACCAAACGCAACCACATGATCTCTCAAATAGCCAAGCACCCTTCTTTCTTTTCACCGAATGACTCTGAAGGTTTCTGGTGTAACCCATCCAAGTCTCTGATTCCCACAGACTCCAAATATCTCCAATACAGTGGTGACACAGCCAAGGAAGTATGATGGCCTTTCTACCAACCTGACAGCTGCTTCCTTAAAATTTCCCAGCATTAGTCTGGTCTTCTTATTGGGCAACACAGTGCTAAGAGAAAAAAAGAGGGAAAATTGAAGGAAAAGCCCTTGAGCAAATAGTAGTCTCATTAAAATTCACAAATGAGTCAATGACCACTGCACATGAGAGAGTGCCAGTCCCAGGAACCAGAGGTGAATGCATTCGGTTTCTCTCGTTGACAAGCATCTCAAAGCATGACAACACAACATCAGCCCGGGCATGAAACAGAGAAATTCTGAACTCCACTTTCTGTATCAGCCTCTCTCTCATCTGGCAGAGGTGAGTCACCTGTAGTGCTCTCTCCACAGAATAAACACCTTGAGAATGGAAGAAGCAGTTGGAGATTCTGGGTAGAAGCAGCAGGTGGGCACCAAACACCGAGAAGAATTTGAGAGCTTTTTTCATTTTCCTTAGAATAGTGTATTGATAACAGCATGCAGCACTAGATTTTTAAACTTAATTGCCAATCCATGTGTCATTGATGTACACTTTAGAGGAGCCTTCACAGTGCCCAGAACTTACTGTACCTGCTGGTACAATAAATCAGGCTTTGGAGGAGTACGTAGCAGGAATCTAGGCAGGCTGAGTAATTTAATATCCATCCCTCTCTCCCCAAATGCCTATTGACTTCTGAAGTACACTGACTGAAATGAGTCCCCTTTGCACTTTAATATAATTCAATAACCTCATAACTTTCCAAGGTATATAATCAAACAAGGAATCATTCTATAAAGTAATTAAGTGGCCCATTGACTTTTACTATGTAACAAAATAGTGCTATGTTTCCTAACTCATGTCTTAAATGTTCAGTAGAATGGAGATAGCTTGAAGTTTGACTTTTGTCCTTACATATCTTTGCCAGGATACCAGAGAATTGATTGCATTTGTTACCATGAAAACATAATTATTTCCATGTACAGATGTGACCCAGCTACTGTAAAACATGTATATGATCTCCCTGGGAAACCTTACAACATATATTCAATGAATTTGTCACCTGTTGTGACTATATCTTTTCCTTAAGTTTCACAGATAACAGGCCTGATGGTTGGCTACATGCTAGTCAGTCACTCCTTGTAGTATCCGGTATAAGAGGCTGTGTATTTTTTATAGTATTTTCTTTGGATAATTACATATTTAAGACCATTGATCTTAAAGGCCTTTGCACACATGTTCAAGGGAGAAGGCATAAGACTCCTTTCTCCTCCTATATTATTTTTTGACTTGTGCGGAGGCCAGTCACAATTTCAGCCTTCAGCGCATGTACTGCTTCTTACTCGTGTCCCTAGGAGCACAGGGCAGGAGGGATATGCCAGTCAGCACAGCTGACCAACCATAGAGGGAAGCTCAATGCTGCCATTTCCAAAGGGATGATGCACCTGGCACACACTCCTCCTGGATGCTGTGGAACTCTGGTAGCTGTGTTCTCTTGAGTCACAATGGCTCTGGAACAATGTGGCTCTGCTATGCTCTCAGCTGTGGTCAGTCCTTGCCACAATTTGACCCTTACCTTCTCACATTGAGAAGGCCCATTTTTTTGGACCCACTAAGATATAGGCACATGAGTCTTAATAAGGACTGTGCATTTTTCTTTTCTAAATAGCACATAATCAGATAGCAGTCAACAGCAAAGAATGTCTCAGTGGTTATTCTTGTATGATAGCACAGCACTACCCCAACATCGCCCACTCATGCTGTGGCTGCTCACAGCATTACTTCTGATTTCCAAAAACCGCTGCACTTTGTCTCATCCTCTACTCATCACACCTTCATGAAAGAACATGAGGCACAAGCAGGATCTTTGCATTACAAAAGAAATAAAAATCTGTCAGAGAATCATTCATAAGTAGTCTGGTCTAATGGTTGTAGCAACAGTCCATCCTACCAGTTAGAGTTGAATCCAGCCAGGGTGAGGTCCTGAAGCAAAGCCAGGACAGAGTCAGAAGCCGGTAGGGGGTAGGGTCACAGTGAGCAGTCACTGGACTGCTGCTCCTACTGAGTTTAAGTATCTTATTGGCTGCAGGAGCAACAATCAGCTGCTCAATCAACTTCTATCAGGGCCAGCTGCACTCAGACTGGTTCTGCTGTAGGCTGGCCCCTGATACTTGGTCCCCCAATAAACAGTATATTGTGCAATCTAGTTACATAAAAGTATTATCAGTGCTGAGGTCAGAATCATGCCTACTGGAGTGTTTGTACTGCACCTGTACAATACCTGGTCTTGAACAGAGGGTCTCTGGGCTCTGTGGCAAAGTACAACCTCTAATAATAAATCAAATAAAATAATAAAATAAGACTTGGGTGACCAATCACAGCATAGAAAATTGTGAGCACACAATGTGACTGTTGTAGCAACTATTTCACATTTGGTGAAATAGATCTACATAGTTTCAAATAATGAACACACTTGGAATCCAAGCCGAACAAAGACTGAAAGAATCAAACAGCTTGCCCAAATACCTGTTGACCTTCATGTTTCACAATATAGGGGGAAAAGCCCCCTAGTTACACTTAGGTATATTATGGGGTAGGAAGGCAGCAAGGTTGTGACAGTTCCCTCTAAAGCATCCAGCAGACTGTGTCCCTAAAAAATAATGTATTGGTATTAGCAGCTAAAAAAGAATAGAACTGTGCCACACAAGGGGTGTTACAGATAAAGATTGCTGTATGTAGCTTATTCCAGAGTCTCTCTGCACTAATATTCAAATCAAACAACAGTGCCAACAGAGGACTTGCACTTGTTTGTTATCCATTTTGTTCCATGGTAACAACAACACTGGCATATCTATGACAAGTTTCAGAGAAATTCTGATTAAACTGCAATAGGACAGCAATTTAACATAATATCAGGTGAAATATGATGCTCCAGCTTATTAGAACTCTGCTTCTATGATATGCATGAAAGATTCTTGGAATACCAGAGTGCTTTGTATCTGCATGAAGGCAGGGAGATAAGGAAGGCAGATATTGTAATGACCTCTAGTCAATTGAAATGAATTGTCTGGTATTTTCTCTTTACTACTAACCACCAGTCAGCACTGCCAATTACACATTTTATGAGTGTGCTTCCAGAAATAACGTATGTACCAATTACTGTACTCTGAATGTCTAACACTGGGAAAACTTAACAACTGTTGTTACAGTAACATGAGCTAAGGAAACACCCACTGATTTAGGGCCAAATTTCTTGTTTGAGAGACATTATCAACCTAGCTTTATTTATTTTTAATTGACCCATTTCAAGAATTACTATTTTCTGATATAGCGCACTTGAATAGTATATCCCAACTTTTAATTCCTTTTAAAAATTCTAACAGATTTGTTGCCTCCCTGCTGATCTTTATCAGGGTCTTTTCAGCAAACAAGCTGTCCTTATCACATATCAAGATCTGTTCGCATGGACTCTTCACCTACTTTAGTATCACCCAAAGTGACATATTTTTTGGGAGGGAGGTGAGAAGAAACTGACTATATACAGAGTGCTGCAAAATAAACAAAGTTAAATTGATAAAGGAAGAGGATTTCTGGCCCCCCTCCACTACACTTCTTTCAGTTACTGTCATCTCCAGGGCCAGCTCCAGGCACCAGCATTCCAAACTGGTGCATGGGGCTGCAATCTGAAAGGGGCTGCAGTCCCTGTTGTTTTGCCCCCAAGCAGCACGCTGAATTGCCGCCGTGGACAGCGGGGGCCGTCAGTGTGCCCTTAGGGCGGCAGGCGCGTTTCCGCGGTGAGGGCAATTGGGCGGCAGTGTCTGTGTTTAGCTGTCCAGGGCGGCTTCAGCTAAACATAGAAGCTGCCGCCGAATTGCCGCCACCGCAGAAATGCCCCTGCCATCCTAAGGGCACACGGACTGCCTCCGCTGCCCGCCCCCACAGCAATTTGGTGAGCTGCTTGGGGCGGCGAAAACTGTAGAGTCAGCCCTGGTCATCTTGTTACTTTTAACAAGCCTAGGTACAAAATGGTCAGTTAAATTTCAAGCTGTTCACATCTTGAATCTTACAAAACTAGAAGAGAACAGAGCAGCTTGGGAGATTGGTCTTTCTACCCAGTGGATTTCAGGACACACACTGACCTTTCCCCTCAGTAGCTGTAACAAAGTTTATCCTTAGTGCTTTCTTTTGCAATTTCTTATTAATTTGTCAAATATGTGGAACATAAACATTTCATGCTATTAACAGTGTTTAAAAATTAACAGCATGAGATGTTTGCTATTTAAGCATCAGAAATAAAATGCAAAAACTCAATATCCGAGGAATATTTTCTTTTAAAAAGATCTTCAAGATCTCCTAAAGCCAGATGAAAAAGAGAGACCTACTTTACCAAAATAGATAACTAGCTTCTCTGCTTAATGTGCTTCCAAGTGTATTTCACTTGCCTTTCTCCCCTGTAGAAGCAGATCTTACCTCTGGCACAGCCCCCATGACTGATCCTGGCATATCGGACTATTCTCTTGCACCCCTTCCAACAGCTGCTCCAGCCTTATGGTGGTGTGCTTCCTCTCATGACTCAGCCTCCAGCCAGGTCAGGTTCAGTCCCACTCCTTCTGGGGTAACAGTTCTACAAAACAATACTCCAAGGACCGTATGGCAGATCTTCACCTCAACTGTGGGCTCAGTGATCCTTATTACAGTGGGCTTTTGTGCTATCTTCCTCGGTGGACACTTGGGGAACCCAGGCCCTCCCTCTACTCAGGGTCCCAGTCCAGGAACCCTGTGGCATGTAGCTAAAGTCTGCTTCCTCAGGATTCTTGCTGATGCCCTGAAGTAATTCCCACCATGACCTGCCTCTAACCCTTTCCCCTCCTCCAATGAATCTCCACCCCTTCCTGGACTCTTTAAAGTTTTTTCCTGCTTTCTAAGTCACACCTCCCAAGGATTTCTCCTGTCTGACTTCCACAAGGCCCTCTGTGTGTCCATATCTCTTTTCTCTAGCAACCCAATTACTTGGCTGCCTCTCTGGGGTCTTACCCTTTTGTCAAGGCTCACCATAAGAGCTAATTCTGCCCTTGTAGTTTCCCAGTGTCCGGCCCTTTGCCAGAACTCCTTTCTCAGGAGAGGATCCCAAGGCCTATTTTCTGCCTGTGTCTCTTGCTTCACTTCTCCTATCCCAAAGTCCTTATTTTTTTTTTTAAAAAAAGGTATCCCACTCCTTAATTCAGACACCCAGGGCCTCCTCAGCTGAGTCTAACCCTAAATTTGACTCTGGCTCACTTTCCAGGTGCAACAGGAAGCACTGATTGCTCCCTTAGCCAGTTAACTCTATTTTTCTGCTAGTGTGGGGGCAGACATTCCATCACAATATAATACTGGTGGTGAGGCATGCTGAGGCAACATACTGCATTACTATTACACTCCCCTTCCTTCTGCATCCTAGGGTATGGCTACATTTGGAATTTCAAAGCGCTGCCCCGGCAGCGCTGCGGGAGCGCTGCCGCGGCAGCGCTTTGAAGTGTGAGTGTAGTCAGAGCGGCAGCGCTGGGAGAGAGCTCTCCCAGCGCTGCATGTAAACCACATCCCTTACGGGTGTAGCGTGCAGAGCTGGGAGCCGTGCTCCCAGCGCTGCTGCCCTGATTACACTGACGCTTTACAGCGCTGTATCTTGCAGCGCTCAGGGGGGTGTTTTATCACACCCCAGTTGCAGCGCTGTAAAGTATGAGTGTAGCCAAGGCCCTAGATTAACTCTTGGCTATAGCATAAGCCAGAGTTCTATCTTTTCAGGACTTTCCAGAGAGCATTACACAGAGTTAAACCTCAGGGCTAAGATATGATAACATATGATAAACAGGTGTTAATAGTTCCCAGTCCTCCGCAAAGAGAGAATGTATCATAAGGGCATGGCTACACTCAAAACTTCAAAGCGCTGCCATGGGAGCGCTCCCGCAGCAGCACTTTGAAGTGCAAGTGTGGCCTTGGCTACACTGAGGCTTTACAGCACTGCAACTTTCTCGCTCAGAGGTATGAAAAAACACACCCCTGAGCCCTGCAAGATACAGCGCTGTAAAGCGCCAGTGTAAATAGTGCCGCAGCGCTAGAAGCGCGGCTCCCAGTGCTGCAAGCTAATCCCCATGAGGAGGTGAAGTACGTGCAGCGCTGGCACTGCAACCACACTCACACTTCAAAGGGCTGCCCCGGCAGCATTCCCGCGGCAGCGCTTTGAAGTTTCGAGTGTAGCCATACCCCTGTGGGGATTAGCTTGCAGCGCTGGGAGCCGCACTCCCAGTGCTGGGGCACTGTTTACACTGGCGGTTTGCAGCGCTGTAACTTGCTGCACTCAGGGGTGTTTTTTTTCACACCCCTGAGCAAGAAAGTTGCAGCACTGTAAAGAGCCAGTGTAGCCAAGGAAATGTTATAAATAGTACAAAACATTGTTAACAGTATTTGGACTACTATGACTAACTTTTAAACAAATAGCTGTTAGGCAGAAAATCTTATATAGATCTTCCCACTGTTGTTAAATATCTTCAACTATAAGGTTTCAACAAAACATTATTTATCTATACTTTAGCACATGTGCTGAGGTTCTTCTGATCTTCCTTCAGAGGATGATGTTTCAGTATTTATAGTTTAGTCAAAATATGCAGTGTATGTCACCTGGAGCCTTCTGAGGTTAAGAAGAATGGCAGCATCTTAGTTCTTTCAAACATTTCAGTATCCTGTCAGTGAAGACCCACAGACTATTTGTTTGTTGACAGGGTGTGACAGTCGGTGCCCCCTATAAGGCTTTATGGAAATATACTTATGCATGTGTATATATATAACATAACTAGAATGTGTTTTATGCTATATGTGCCATGTAACATATCTCTGTAAAGGTTATGATCTACTGAATCTATTAATCCTATTTGTATGCATGTATCATTTTTGTATTTGACATTATGAATATTGGCTGCATACTTGTTTGATTCTAAGTAGGCTGTAGTGACGCAGTTGTTCTGTTTTCTGAGAAAAGACTATTCTCAGTAAGTGCCCAATCAAGAAACCTTTAAGCCAACAATGAACTTGGAGACACCAATCCACACCTGGGCTTTCCCAAGAATGTGTCTTGGCTGGTAAGGAACTCAGTCATGCATAGACATGTGACTTGCTCAGGTGACTCCAAAACTCCATTTTGTAGCTGGATTTTGCATAGGAGAGAGGAGGGGGTCTCCACTCACAAGAGAAAGTCTGTTTAAGCCCATGGGAGACCCCTCCACTTTGTCTTCAGCTGGCTAAAAAAAGGGCCTTTCCACCCCCAAAGATACATGAAAGAAACTGTAACAAAGGACAGTGACTGCAAGGGGTGTGAGTGATTACTGGACCCAGACTAAAAGGAGATTAGTCTGTAAAAGGAAGCATTCTGGAACTGGTGAGGATCTTATCTGTATTCAGTTTCTTACTGTATTAGACATAGACTTGCGTGTTCTATTTTATTTTACTTGGTAGTTCAATTTGTTCTGTCTGTTACTACTTGGAACCACTTAAATCTTACTTTCTGTACATAATAACATCACTTTTTATTTATTAATTAACCCAGAGTATGTATTAATAAGGGGGGTGGGGGGAACAAACAGATGTGCATCTCTCTCTATCAGTGTTATAGAGAGCGAACAATTTATGAGTTTACTCTCTATAAGCTTTATAACACACTATAAAACTTGTTCATAGTATTCCAAATACTGTTAATACCTTCTAAACAAAATCTACGGGTGTTTTTTTTTTATACAGACTTTCCCCGTTTGTTTCTGTTACATACAAATATAACACAACATTTTCCATACTTCCACACACACATCAAAACACATTCCACTCTGTCTCAGAGATGATTTCTCAGTCTTTATAGAGTAACCAGAGTATGTGGTATGGGTCCAGCTGGACTCTTCAGAGCTTGAGAAATGGCAGCTTCTCAATCCTTTCTAACATTTCAGAACCCTGTGTGATGGGTTGAATCACAGAACCCCACCTTGGGAGCTGCCACCTGATGTGCCAAGACTACTTATGACCCTGCTTTCCCTGCCAGCTTGGGACCCCAGCACCCGGTCTTGCTGAGCGAGACATGCCCGTCTGCTCCAACACAGACCAAGGATCTGAATTACTTGCCCCAAAGCTGCAGACTTAACTGAAAGCAGCTTACAGGAGAGTGCAGGTGAATGAACCAGTGATGGTGTGGCTGATCTGGTTAGGTCCTGTGATGGTGTCGCTGGTGTAGATATGTGGGCACAGTTGGCATCGAGGTTTGTTGCATGGATTGGTTCCTGAGCTAGAGTTATTATGGTGCGGTGTGCAGTTACTGGTGAGAATATGTTTCAGGTTGGCAGGTTGTCTGTGGGCAAGGACTGGCCTGCCACCCAAGGACTGTGAAAGTGTGGGATCATTGTCCAGGATGAGTTGTAGATCCTTGATGATGCGTTGGAGGGTTTTAGCTGGGGGCTGTATGTGATGGCCAGTGGAGTCCTGTTGGTTTCTTTCTTGGGTTTGTCTTGCAGTAGGAGGCTTCTGGGTACACGTCTGGCTCTGTTGATCTGTTTCCTTATTTCTTCGTGCGGGTATTGTAGTTTTGAGAATGCTTGGTGGAGATTTTGTAGGTGTTGGTCTCTGTCTGAGGGGTTAGAGCAGATGCGGTTGTACCTCAGTGCTTGGCTGTAGACAATGGATCGTGTGATGTGTCCAGGATGGAAGCTGGAGGCATGAAGGTAGGCATAGCGGTCGGTAGGTTTTTGATATAGGGTGCTGTTAATGTGACCATCACTTATTTGCACTGTGGTGTCAAGAAAGTGGATCTCCCGTGTAGATTGGTCCAGGCTGAGGTTGATGGTGGGGTGGAAGCTGTTGAAATCGTGGTGGAATTTTTCCAGCGTCTCCTTCCCATGGGTCCAGATGATGAAGATGTCATCAATGTAGCGTAGGTAGAGGAGTGGCGTGAGTGGACGAGAGCTGAGGAAGCGTTGTTCCAGGTCGGCCATAAAGATATTGGCGTATTGTGGGGCCATGCGGGTGCCCATAGCAGTGCCACTGATCTGGAGATATATATTGTCATCAAATTTGAAATAGTTGTGTGTAAGTATAAAGGCACAGAGCTCAGCAGCCAGTTGTGCTGTGGCATCATCAGGGATAGTGTTCCTGACAGCTTGTATTCCATCTGTGTGTGGGATGTTTGTGTAGAGAGCCTCTACATCCATGGTGGCTAGGATGGTGTTTTCTGGGAGGTGACCTATGCATTGTAGTTTCCTCAGGAAACAGATCAACAGAGCCAGACGTGTACCCAGAAGCCTCCTACTGCAAGACAAACCCAAGAAAGAAACCAACAGGACTCCACTGGCCATCACATACAGCCCCCAGCTAAAACCCCTCCAACGCATCATCAAGGATCTACAATCCATCCTGGACAATGATCCCACACTTTCACAGTCCTTGGGTGGCAGGCCAGTCCTTGCCCACAGACAGCCTGCCAACCTGAAACATATTCTCACCAGTAACTGCACACCGCACCATAATAACTCTAGCTCAGGAACCAATCCATGCAACAAACCTCGATGCCAACTGTGCCCACATATCTACACCAGCGACACCATCACAGGACCTAACCAGATCAGCCACACCATCACTGGTTCATTCACCTGCACATCCACCAATGTAATATACACCATCATATGCCAGCAATGTCCCTCTGCTATGTACATCGGCCAAACTGGACAGTCTCTAAGGAAAAGGATAAATGGACACAAATCAGACATTAGGAATGGCAATATACAAAAACCTGTAGGAGAGCACTTCAACCTCCCTGGCCACACTATAGCAGACCTTAAGGTGGCCATCCTGCAGCAAAAAAACTTCAGGACCAGACTTCAAAGAGAAACTGCTGAGCTTCAGTTCATCTGCAAACTTGACACCATCAGCTCAGGATTGAACAAAGACTGTGAATGGCTTGCCAACTACAGAACCAGTTTCTCCTCTCTTGGTTTTCACACTTCAACTGCTAGAATAGGGCCTCATCCTCTCTGATTGAACTGACCTCGTTATCTCTAGCTTGCTTGCTAGCATATATATATACCTGCCCCTGGAAATTTCCACTACATGTATCTGAGGAAGTGGGTATTCACCCACGAAAGCTCATGCTCCAAAACGTCTGTTAGTCTATAAGGTGCAACAGGATTCTTTGCTGCTTTTACAGGTCCAGACTAACACGGCTACCCCTCTGATACTTGACAGTGTGTTTTGTATGCATTAAATGCTTGTTTACTATGAAAGTGTATGTTACACTCTCTTTGAAATTGACTGGAAACTATTAATCACCATTTAACTGGTTTCATGTATAAAAGCCTTGAGGTTTAAATTTGTTTAATGCTTTCTGAAAAGTCCAGGAAAGACAGAACTCTGGCCTGCCCTTCAGCGAAGTGTTATCTGGCATGCACATACAGAGTTCTGGAGCAAGGAACAGGAAGAAAGGGAGTGTATTGTTATGCAATATGCATGTGAATGAGGTAGTTTCATAAGCACAAGGCGTTTTAGGCATTGACCTGGTCTTGTGCATGCAGGGATACTGATTAATAATTACTAAAATATCTAGCTTTTATATACAACTTTTTACTGGTATATCTCAAAGCACTTTTCAAAGGAGGTCACTATCACTATATCCATTTTACAGATGGGGAAACTGAGGGACAGGGCAGTGATGTGACTTTCTCAAGATCAGCAGGAATGGAACCCAAGCCTCCAGAGTATCACTCTGGTGCTAAGTCCACTTAGACCAAACAGCCTCACATTAAATATGTGTATGTGCTTAAGTTGAACTAATGTATGCATGCAATTGCACTTACCTAACTTTGAACATCTGGCCCTTAATTCACTATTGTTTAGAGGTTTTGTTAGCTTATAGAAGTGTAAAGTAAAAGAATGAAATGCTCACTTATCATGCACTTACTATATGTGGATCAGTGGGGCTGGGATCATGAAGCAAACCAAAATATTGTTCCTGCTTTGTTTTATTAATTTATATGTAACATTAGAAACCTCTGCGGTTTCACTGTAATACTGGATGTAAACAGACTGCTTTTACACTACTGTAGTTCCTTGGTAACTGTTAAATCTTTATACTGCTTGACCATACTTGTAATCACAAATGTATTTTTGTTTTTAAATAACTCTGTTCCTAAAGTACCTCAGCATCCTCTTGATAGAATTATCATTTGTTCTGTATTTTTTTAAATAACAACACCTTCCTACTCGGAACATTTAATGTTAATTTTCACTTCTATGTTGATGATGACTATTTTAAACAAAGACCAGAGCCTCAGATCTGGTGTGTGGATCAATTTATGTGCATTGAAGTCAATGGAGTAATGCTGTTTTTCACCAGTTGAAAATTTGGCCCTATCATTTGTTCTTTCCAAACTGGAAGGTTATTCTGACATTTAAAAGTTAAAATACACATGTATCTTTTGTAAAAGGCATATATATATATATATATATATATATATATATATATATATATATATATATATATATATATATATATATATATATATATAAAATATTCCTTTTTATAGGATCTTTTGGCTCCTCATCATGGGTTTTATAATCCTTTAAAAAGTATCTCTATGGATAATATATTACATGCTATATCCTGTAAACTTCTCTATCCAACTACTGAATTTTTATTTTGAAGGGAATATAGCAAAGTTTGTTTTATGTAAAATCCACATAGCAAATGCTAGTCACAGATGGGCTAAGCAGCTGTCCACATGCTGGAGAACTGTTCATCTCTGACTTGCCAAAGGTACAACACCTAAGCACACTCTTTACTGCAATCCAGACTGCTTAAAATGAACATTATACTTCAACTCCTGTCTGAATGAATGTAAGGATTACAATGAAGGCTCACTGCTCAAGCACTCATAACTTGTCCAAGGTTACTCAGTTATTAAATAATTCACTACTGGAATAATCATTATTTGTCCATTGTGTCTATCTGAAGCATTTTTTGGAATATTCAGAACACTTTGCATTTCTATGACATCTTCCATCTAAATATTGCAAACCATTTGGCTGATTAAGTATTCCAAAGCCTATAGGAGGAAATATTATCCTCATGTTATTCATATGGAAATGAATAGAAAGGGTGAGCTCCTTGGGTTGACTTGAGCTCTGCTTGACCACAAAAGGTGGGGAAAGAAAGTGGAGCTAAGCCACTCCTCTGTGCCCCTGACTCTGGGGCAGGCTGGAACTACACGGCTTTATTTCATTTAGAGAGTCCATTACATCAAGGGAATCCCCAGCTATTCCATTAGGGCAGCATTCTGCTGCTTTCACAAAGCAGCTGGAAAGAGCAGTCAAGCATTTTAAGCAACTTGGGTAAGATCACACAGCAAGGCTATAGAAAAGCAAGAGGCAAAAACACATCTCCTGAGTCAGCCCTGTGCTTTAGTCATAAAAGCATCCTTTTGTAGGATCCAGGGTGTGAGCATCATATATTATGGTTAGTCAGGAGCCAGAGCCAAGGGTCAGAGCCAGAGAGAGCCAGGAGTCAAGCCAAGGATCAAAACTGGAGTCAGGGGCAGAGCAGAGGAGTAGGGACTTGCAGCAAAGCAAGAAAGCAGGAACTAGGAACAGATACGGGTCTGGGATAAGGAGGACAGGAACAGGTGGGAAGGCAGGGGGTCAGGAATCAGGTAAGTAGGCAGTGTCCACAGCCAGCCAAGCATGCCTCTTTCTGGTTTAAGTAGGCCTTTCCAGCCAATCAGTGGGGTTGGGCATCTCCTTCAATCAGAAGCTTCATAGGCAGAGCCCTTTGCAAGCTAGAGCTTCACTGGTCCCCTTATCCAGTCACTCAGGTGAGCAGCTGGGTGGCAGATGTGGTCTGAGCATTGCCTTGGGGACCCTGGGGCTGAGGTCAGCAAGCCCTCACACCTTCCCCATAAGTAAAATATCTTTCTAGAAAGTGTTAGTAGTAGCTAGAATGAGTGCTTAAAATCTAGGTTTTATAGATTCCAATCCCCATTCTGCTGACCCCATTGCTATCGGCAGAAATAAGGACTACAGGGTTGAGCACACAGCTCTTATTTACCAGAGTCTGAGTCTCTCACAAGCACTGCACTATAGCAGAACTATTTTAGCACACGGAACCATCTCACAATTTCAGATTGAAATGTATTCAGAAAAGCAATTGCTAATGGGAAACTGTTTATGACTGTGGAAAATCCTTTTAATACACATTGAACAGTAATTACAATAGTTACATGAAGGCTTAACATCTAATTGAATAACAGTTAATTTAGACTTTCTAAATATTTCATTCAATTAACCAAAACATTAGTGAAAATAGCTACAGCAAATGCAGAAAGAATCTCTACAAATACAGTATGAAAGTCTAGTGGTCAATTTCCATAACCATTACATCAATCTTTTAAATTGACTTAGTAACCACATGAAAGTCACATTTGGTTTATCCTTGGTACCACATTTAATTGCTCTACAAAGAACTACAAAGAAGAAAAGAGACTAAATTCATTTGCTTTCAAAAAATGGCTCCTGGCCACAAATGCAGTAAATCAAACTACAATTCTTTCCTCCCTAAATCCCTTTTAGAAACATGATGCAGTATTAAGCAGGAAAACGATCAACTTACTCTTCACCTGCATGAAGATAGAAACTAGAGATCAACCAAGGCAGCAGTGTTGAGCTCAGCTGGATTAGATTTAAGTAAAAGGTTTGGGTTTGAGGTTTTAAAAGGAATAGGCTTTGAGCTGAGTAACCCTTGAAATCTCACAGACTCTTCTTGCAATAGCAGATCAGTACCACTTTAGAAAACATGTTTAACAAAGCAATCCATGAACTACCAGAGTGTGCACTAGATGAACTAAAAGGCTTTTCTAAAATCTGTAAATTCTAAGTTTCAAGTCTTGAGAGTCTTAGACAAGGAACATGGTTTTGAAATGAATCCGAAACCAATGGAGTTACGTAAGAATGTGGGTGCACTTCTTTGTGCATATGAGAAGGTGGGTGGCAGCATTCTCAAGGACTCAGGAAGGCTGTAAAGAAGGTATGACAGTAGTGAAAGCACTGGCAATGAAAGTATGATGAAGATTTCAGCAGCTAGGCAGTTCCTCAGTTTGTGTAAATCATTGTAGCACTGAAATCAAATGAAGTGCACAGATTTGTACCAGCTGAGGGTCTGACACTGTTTCTGAGCTGGTGATTGGCAGATGTGCAGACTTGGGACATATAAAAATAATTTATTAATTGAAATAAGCCAAAGTTAGGTTAAACAAGACTTTACCAAAACACCATTGTGCATGTGGACAAATACAGTACTTATATACTATGGTACCTTAGAAATATCTTTCCAAGAGAGATAAACATACAAAAGCTTAGATTGTTCGTGTTTTTGAAAACAAAGGTTTGAAAGATCAGAATTCCAATAAACTATGTAAGTGTTCATTAAACTAGTAAATCAAATTAAAATGTTGTATTTGCCATATGAAAATAAATGAGGCCCTCCACCTATGAGTCAACTTGCATTTCAGAAAGAGTAAAGAGCTGTAAAGAAAATAAGCTGTTAAATAGAAATATAGAGAAATGAATATATGTACAGTAAATTCATAGATTATAGCAGCAGAGAACTTTAAAAATCAATGACAGATATCACACTTCTAGAGCTGTCCCAACACTCAGGTGGAGAGTCTGCTATCAAATTATAGCAGGACCTGCAAAGAATCACGCAATCATAAGTGTGAATTCAAATACTAATATAAAAGAACGTATTTGGTTGTAGGTAAGCAACTGTATTTACTCCAAAATTTTAATGATTATCTGTAGTAATGGCAATATGATAAAGTGTCCCAGATATTGCAACTCTTGCAGAGACTTGGGCTAGCCACCCAAGCTGAGACCCGGGGAGGTTGGATAGGCTTGAGAGCCTGAACTACTACCTGAGCCACAACATCTACACTGCTTATGTATTAGCTCGAGTCCTGTTAGTGCAAGTCTGTCCACCCAGACTGGGAGGCTTGTTCCCAGCTGCAGTGTAGACATACGCTGTGTCAGCTTACATTTCATTTTAATTTGTGTCAAGAGCCATATTCTTTCCTGGATCAAGTGGGAAGTCTGCAGTTGTCATTTCTTCTTCCTAGTGGCCAGGATCCTATGAACTTTCTGATTTGTTTCTCCTTTTAAATGTACCATTAATTTTAATGACGCTTACACCGTCAGCTTTAAATAAACTAGACTGCTAAATGGTCTTTCCAAAGCACACAGCTTTTAGTCCTCAGTAGACGAGAAAGGGAACAGCAATGTCTTAACTGAACAGCAGAGGGCCACAAAAAGACAGTTCTAACTAGAAGAGCAGGTATCCCTAATAAGTGAGAGTGACTAAAAAGTTTAGTGGCTTATATAAACTGATAATTTTAAACCCATCAAATTTAAACTATAAATAATTGAAAGCTACTGTGCATAGACTGACAGGCAGGAGGGAATATATGTAAATTAGAGCTATAATTTATTAGAATAAGAAACCCCTCACTTACATTATACCTTTACACAATTATCCTTCCATGACTCAACTTGGGCATTCTACGAATTTGAGCGTGTGACATTTCCTTGCACTAGAAGTTGCAGGAATCTGTGGAAGAATGTCTTGTGGAATGCCAACACCAGAATCTCTGGGCCTTTCTGTGCTAATTTTTAGAAACAAACTTTAAAAGCCCATTGGCTTAACTGAACTCTATGTAGATAACCCAGCAATCATGGATCTAAAGATCTGTTAGTGTTAGGGAGAAAAAAGTTTTTAATATTTCAGCCTCGCTATAATTACCTTGTCATGAAAAACTACTCCTGCCTAACATATGGTTAGTCGCACTTTAAAAAAGAGAGAGATTTGATCTCGCCTTCCATGAATATGGAAGAGAATTGAGGATAGAAGGGAGGAGCAGAGCCTTTGCTTAGAGTTTGGGGGAGAAGGGATTCCTGTAACTCCAAACCTGGGAGAAACCTTAATCCTCCACTGTTTTCTAATGATTTTTTTAACTAGCTAATTTAATATCATCTATAGAGTATCTATTTACAATAATTTGTTTTTTACTAACTCTGTCACACTGTCTGGAGTGGCCCACAACTGTGACGGCCTATCTCAGGGCAGACTGTCAGAATACAGGACAAATATCCCAAACTGGTGGTATGTTCTATAATTAGA
Source organism: Gopherus flavomarginatus (assembly GCF_025201925.1). Taxonomy (NCBI): domain Eukaryota; kingdom Metazoa; phylum Chordata; order Testudines; family Testudinidae; genus Gopherus; species Gopherus flavomarginatus. The sequence goes on along the minus strand of NC_066621.1, from coordinate 68,748,429 downwards.
TTGCACCAAGCCTGTGACAAATGTGAACTCCTGGATCACTATACTAGTCTTGTCAAGGAGTCACAAACAGTCCCCTTAGACCAGGGGTGGCCAGCCTGAGCCTGAGAAGCTGCCAAAATTTACCAATGTACATTGCCAAAGAGCCACAGTGATACGTCAGCAGCTCCCACTCCTAGCGCCTCCTGCCCACTGGTAGCCCCGCTGATCAGCATCTCCCAATCAGCTGTTTCATGGAGTGCAGGAGGCTCTGGGGTAGAGGGGGAAGAGCGAGGGCACAGCAGGCCGAGGGGAGGGGGCAGGAAGAGGTCGAGTGGCAGAGCCAGGGGTTAAGCAATGAGCATTCCCTCGGCACATTGGAAAGTTGGCTCCTTTAGCTCCAGCCCCGGAGTCAGTGCCTATACAAGGAACTGCATATTAAGTTCTCAAGAAGAACATGTGGCTTCAGAGCCACAGGTTGGCCACCCCTGCCTTAGACTCTCCAGCCTATCTTGCCACCCAAACAAACTGAACTTTGTGATAATGGTCACTTAAACCAAAAATCACACCACATCACATTTCTCCCAGTCCCAAGAGACTAGTAACTTACCTAAGGTCAACTGGTACCCCGGATCTTCCACCAAGACAACACTGGCAGCCAATTCTATAGTAAACTAACTAAAGATATATTAGCTAAGAAAAAAGACAGTTATTGAGAGGTTAAAGCAGGTAAATATATATACAGGGGAATCGCAGCTTGTAACTCCAAATGGTGATATAGTAAACCGCCAGTTTCCCCAAAGTCTTTTCAGGGTTCCCAGATTGTCTCTCGGGATCTCCGTTTTGCATCTGTCACATTTCCCTGTAAAAATCCAGGCAGTTCAGCGATAAAGGATCTTTCCTTGAATTCATATTTATAGTTTCTTCATACAGAAAGCCAGCTGACAGTGTCTCTATCCGAGTGGGCTTTTCCTTTGATGATAGTGAGTGAGGAATGCACTTAGTCTTTTGATCTCCAACAATCATTCATAATGGCCACTTGCTTTGAAATTTGCAAAGTTCTTCATTAACCTTTTTACAAGATTTGTTTGATGGGTTGTATAGTTACAGGGGTATACACAATGTAAATGTTTGCTATTACTTTATCACAGGAACAGATAAGTGAAAACAATACAAATAATGTCCCATTTGTTTTCATGAAGTTTAAACACCCAATACGCTGTTATACAGCTAACCATTACTTTGATCTATACTAATACGCAAGTAAATTGACCTGTTAGACTCTAGCATGACCTGGTCTGCCATTGTCACAAACTCATTTTTAGAAAATACCTTGCCCTTTTCGTAGTCCTTTACACAATATAAAAACAAATGGCATTTTCCTTTAAAAAGCCAAATGCCTTTCCAAAAAGTGCTCATATCAAAATTTTTCATCTATGGTACTTGACATTTTTACAAATGATAGGAAGGCCTTTTTAGGTCATATTTTGGTATTAAAAACTATTGAAACCATCATATTACTAAATCTAAATAGACAGATCTTACATGTATATGCATGTGTGCGTACATATGTATACTCTGTAATATGTGGAGGATGCTGACAAAATGAAATATAACAGTATAACAATAATATGAAAACATGAAACAAGAGAGGGGAAATGAATACCTACAGTGACCGGGTTTGCGTTAAAAATTGTGCTTAACTTAAATTTTATTGAGCTGATCATGAACATGTTTGTAACAAATGGATCTCATTTATAATTAAAGGAGAAACTTTCCCTACTTTAATCTTCAGTATAGATTTTGTGGGTCAGAGCCTTAGCTGGCATAAATTGACGTAGCTTCCTTGTCTTCATATGGCTCTTCTTTGTTGCACATTGTGGTTTCATTTCAATGTTCAATTTAATATGCTTTATTTTCAGTTCATTCCTTTCAGATTCAGTTCATTCTATTCTGTTCCCATTTTCCTTGTTCCCACAGATCACCGTGGATGTGGCACACTTGGAATGAGATCTTGACTTCAGTATTCTAAACTCCCTAAATTTAGGCAAATCACACACATACACCAAGAGGGAGAGCCGAATATTGCTGTCAGGATATGCCAAGTGGCTCTACTGGCATATTTTACCACATAGTTTTAACATGGCAAAAATCTAATTAGAGATGGGCCTTGAATCCAACTCCTCAATCCCACCACTTCTGAACTTCTACTAAAAATAAAACCAGCCCCTGCACATGACATTTTAATCTAATAGACAAGACTTCTATAGCAGTTTTAAAAAATCATACAAAAGACAAAGAGGCTACTTATTTTGGATGACATCTGTCACAATGCAATATTGATTACAGGCTTGAAATTTTGATCAGACTAACAAAACAAAACTGATTGGCACTTTGCTGTCCATTAATTAGAGATACCTTACCACAGTGTTATGGAAGTATGTGTGAAAATATGTTAAGGAAATTGATGTGTGACTTTCCAATAAAAAGAAAAGAATAGAAGAATCTATTTTGATAAAATTTCTCAAGATGAGCCATATTGAACTATCCGTGTTTTAAATTTAATCCACCGTAAATTTATCCACTTCATATTAATTTTACATTTTCCCCTCTTTAGTCATTTGACACGTTTCTCTAGACTTCATGACCTAAAACTGTCTACCTAAATTTAGCTGGAGAATCTATAAAAATAAATGGCAATGTATGTGTCACAATATTAGACACAAGCAGCCTTTCAAGTGCAAATTTTGGTTGGAGTGTTATCAAAACAGTAAAAAATATGATAATAAATAACTGCACTATGAGTGGTTCCAGCTTCCCACTAGTCAGAAAGTGGGTGTGGGAATTTTCTACACTAAGCTGGACTTGCCTACAATAAGCAGAGATGTTTGACACAAGACAACTAGAAGTGTAACTGACAACTTGTGCTGACCTCCTCGAATTACATTGTTGTTGAACAAAAAGGAAATTATCATAATTAAATTGCTGCTTCAAAAATCATATAAGGAACTAAAGGAAACTCAGATGCCAGAGGAACCATGAATGGCTTGCAAAGGGATTATTTTTTTTATTTATTCTCTTTGGGTCTTTAAATAATACTGTGAATCTGAATAGGCACAAACAAGGCTCTTCCATCCCATCTGTCCTCCTGTTTGCTGAAATGGCTACATTGTTATGTTTCTATAACTTAACTTTATGAAGATAGGTTATAGGCCTATTACCTATCTACCAACCTTGGGGACCAGTGATGTGCTTTTCATCTGGTCCCTAAAAGCAGCAAAGAATCTGTGGCACCTTATAGACTAACAGACGTTCTGGAGCATGAGCTTTCGTGGGTGAATACCCACTGCCTCAGATGCATGTAGTGGAAATTTCCAGGAGCAGGTATATATATGCTAGCAAGCAAGCTAGAGATAACGAGGTCAGTTCAATCAGGGAGGATGAGGCCCTGTTCTAGCAGTTGAGGTGTGAAAACCAAGAGAGGAGAAACTGGTTCTGTAGTTGGCAAGCCATTCACAGTCTTTGTTCAATCCTGAGCTGATGGTGTCAAATTTTCATCTGCAAATTTGACACCATCAGCTCAGGATTGAACAAAGACTGTGAATGGCTTGCCAACTACAAAGCCAGTTTCTTCTCTCTTGGTTTTCACACCTCAACTGCTAGAACAGGGCCTCATCCTCCCTGATTGAACTGACCTCGTTATCTCTAGTTTGCTTGCTAGCATATATATACTGCCCCTGGAAATTTCCACCACATGCATCTGAAGAAGTGGGTATTCACCCACGAAAGCTCATGCTCCAAAACGTCTGTTAGTCTATAAGGTGCCACAGGATTCTTTGCTGCTTTTGTTGAAAGTTTGCTTTTCTAAACAAAAGTATCTGATGATATGGCACTGTATTCTTCCCAGCCTTTGGTTACATTCTTCAGGGTAGATATGCTATATCTAGTGATAAAGAATATCTTCTAAGGGTCTGCCTGTATACTAGAGTTTTTGACCTTATGTTCAGACATCAGAAAATCATAAACATTTGTGTCTTCTAACAAGCGTCTGTGGACTTTGTACACTAGTCTTTAGAAATGCGTTTACCTTCTGGCAATATATTTACTTGAGGATAAAAACCTCATATAGAATATAGGCAAGCCCTAAGAATGTTGGGGAATGAATGAGACAAAGGGCTAAACTCTAGTTGTCTCAGTACAGGCACAACGGTGGGTAAACTCAATTAGATTTGCTCAGTGGAGATGTGGGTAATTTGTGTCTAAAAGCAAAACGTACCCAGTGCAGAGGGCTTATTTACCACTGAAGTCCCAACACCTTATGCATGACATCTGTGCAGGAGTGAATTTCATTCTTAAATGACTAGTGACATCTTGAAGTTGGTTCTCTATGTCACTCTCTAACAGCTTTGATTATTTGTATGCTGTGTATTGGAAAACTGCCATAAGTTCTAGAACACCTCGAGCGTGATTTTGTAAAGAAATATTGACCCATTCTCCTTTCTCACAAATGATATTTTATTCTTGCAATTCAATTCATTTTGGCTGAAAATCCACCATTGTAGCTGAGGATCAGTTACTTATACATATGCACAGTACATTTGTGCCCACAGGTAACTGCAAAAAATGTAGGTGCCATTAATTTTGATTTAAAAAAAAAGCTGGGTGCTGAAAAACTGGCTTTATTTTTCCTGTATTTCAGTTAGGAACGTAAAAATGTGTAACATTTTGTGCTTTCTGTTCAGGTGTGGGTTGAAGGCCAATATTTCTATTTCTTATCAGCAGTTTCAGCATTTTTGTCTTGTGATTGTAAAAAAAAGTGATGTGTCTGAAAATACTAAAATAAAAAATATTTGTCAGCGTATTGTAGTTTTATCTGCTTACATCTAAATATATTTGTCCCTCTTTATCTCAGAGCACAGTAGTGAACCTAGTAATGGTATCAGATGAACTTGCCTGTTAATAGTTTCATTTGTTACATGTTACATACCAATTCATAGTTACATAATGAATTGTTGCAAAATGAGAACAGTGGAATATAAGAGCTCTCTGTCTAATCTGGTATTCTTCTTTGTCCATGGCTACATATGCTTCAGAGGCAGACATTAAATCCTCATAATGACAATACCTATTACTATGCCTATGGGAGAATATTCTTTCCAAACTCAAGCAATTGGTGGTTACCTTAGGTGCTGAAGCGTGAGGGCTGAGTTAGACCCCAGAATCCACATTTAGTCACCTAAACAACTGGCCTGACTTTTGAAGGTGCTGAGCATCTGCATCCCCTGTTGACTTCAGTGGGAGTTGTGGGTTTTTATCATCTCTGTAAATCAGGTCTTTCCCACTTACATGGCTATATGTTGGACAACGTAACTAATACTCTTTGGATATGAAAGTATTTTGTTTGATAATTTATTGTATCCATGAGTTCCACTGACTAATTAGCCATTGTGTAAAAATAATTTCCTTTTCTTAGCCACATTTGTTCCTGTTTAGTTTTACTGGGTGTCCCTTGCTCTTTTATTATGAGAAATAGCACCTATTTGATTTTCAATATACTGTTCATTATTTTACATCCCTCTATTGTGTCACTTGTTATTTATCTTCTCTCTCTGCTACATATTCCTAATTTTTAAATTTCTCTTCATTCTGAAGCCTTTCCATGTCTCTAATCATTTTCTCTGCCTTTCTGTGGATTTTTCTGTTTCAGCTGAATCTGTTAGTGAGACAAGGTCACCAAAACCGAACACAATATTCAAATGACAACATACTGACTATAAAATGTTTGACTGCTCTATGAAAAACATTTTACATACACGTCATACAACAAATATGTTCATAAAAATTATTCATCGACAATACTGATGAGCAAACAATTTTGTAAAAATTATCTGATTATAAGCAATTGGCAAAGAGAAAAATGTTCTAAATTCATATGATAAATTGACTGCAATGAATAGTTTGAATTTTTGGTCCTTGTCATTGCATTGAGCAGATGATTTTCACTAAGTAATACTTAGGGTATATCAATGCAGCATCTGGGAGGTGTGATTCCCAGGGCAAGTAGACAGACTTAATGTAGCTCAGCTTGACCTAAGGCACTAAAAATAGCAGTGTGGATGTTGAGTCCCTGGCTGTGACTTGAGCTAGCCACCTGAGCTTGGACACAGTGCGTCGCAGGGTCTTGACTCAGGCAGCTACTCCAAGCTGCCATGATGCCCATGTGTCATAAACAGATAGTTAAGGGTTAATGTCTCTTTTACCTGTAAAGGGTTAACAAACAGGGAACCAAAAACACCTGACCAGAGGACCAATCAGGAAACAAGATACTTTCAAAACTCGGTGGAGGGAAGCCTTTGTTTGTTTGTTTTTTGGGGTTTTGCTTTGTTCTTTCTGGGTTCTGGAAGGGACTAGACGTGCAAGCAGGTTTCTTGCCAATTTCCCTGCTACAGTCTCTTATATATTCAGAATAGTGAGTATTAAGTAGGAAAGGTGGTTATAGTCTTTTGATTGTTTTCTGTATTTACAAATGTGTATTTGGCTGGAAGCATTTTAAATTGGATATTGCTGGGGGGGGGAGGCTTCTTTCTAGTGTCTATAAGCTGAAAGACCCTGTAACTTTTACCATCTAAATTACAGAGACAACTTTTACTTTTTTCTTTCTTTTTATTAAAAGTTTTGCTTTTTAAGACCTGTTTGATTTTTTCCCCTTGTTGAGGCTCAAGGGAATTGAGTCTGTACTTACCAGGGAATTGGTGAGGGGAAGGAGAGAGAAGGGGGAAAAAACCCTGATTTCTCTGTGTTGTGATTCAAGGGGTTTGAATCACGGTGATCTCCTAGTGTACCCAGGGAGGGAAAGATCTGGGAGGAAGAAAGGAAAAAGGGGGGTGGGAATGGTTTATTCCCCTTTGTTGTAAGACTCAAGGAATTTGGCTCTTGGGGGTCCCCAGGGAAGGTTTTGAGGGGACCAGAGTCTATCAGGCACTCCAAGTCCTGATTGGTGGGAGCTTATCAAATCTAAGCTGGTAATTAAGCTTAGAGGAATTCATGATGGTACCCCAACTTTTGGACTCTAAGGTTCAGATTGGGGAAATATACCATGACACCATGCTGCTCTTTTTAGCATGCTAGTTCAAGCTGAGCTGATGAATCCAGGGCTGATGAGAGCTGGGGAGAAAGCTAGTACAAATTACCGGGGCCCGGCGGTCCAGAAGGGGGCCTGGAGCCCAGCTTCCCTAGCTTTGTCAGCCCTGTTTAGCCAGTCCGCCCTTGCTGGGAGGCCTGAAAAAATTTGTTCACTGGGGCCTGAACCTGCTCTCGGCAACCCTGGATGAATCTATATACCAATGCTGGGAATCACAATTCCCAGCTGCAGTGTAAACCTACCTGGAGGTCTTTTCCAGAGAAGTTATAGTTAATTTGCAAACTATCAACATATTAAAGGCAACACTCCAAGAATTTTTTTAAAAAAATCAATATTCTTAAACACAATATTACAGTTGGAGAAAAAAGTATTAAAATTGACTTTTAATCCCAAAGCTTTTTATTTGTTCTTTTTCTCTGTGTCAAAAATGATGCAAACTTGTGCTTTCTTTGAAGCTTGTAAATTACTTAATTTCCTGAAGTGAAAGTGTTTCACTTCTAAATGTAAATATTCCTTCTGAGTCCTAGATGAATGATTTGCATTGGTTAAAGCATATAATTGGTGATTGTATGTTGTAACAGATTAATAGATTCTTTGCTTCATACTGAAGAAGTTGCTTGTGTGGAGAAATGTGTGTTATATGAGGAATCAATTGATTACATAGTGAGTTTATCCAACTTACCAAACTTAGACAAAAAAAAAAAAGTCCTGGATACATGTTAAAAGAAGCTAATTATTTTCAGTATGTGACCCTGTTTATTTCCATAAACTGGAGGCTTTCTGCCACTTTGGTGATAAAGCAGACAGAAATCTGGCATAGGCAGCTTCCTGGGGTTCCTCTTCCAAGAGTGGAATGCTTGGGTGACATAGAACTAGCCTAGTGTACTTACCGTGATGCTGACAGAGTAGCTCAGGCCAGAGCCATAGGCCAATTCACTTGTGTGTGAATATCAAAGGAATTAAATGTATTAGTATAGTTCATGCCAATTTACTTGTGTGTTACAGATCAAAGGAAATATTAATTGTATTGGTTTTGCCTACCTATATTCTGTTGTTTACTGTTACATTACATTCACATTATGCATGCCTGGTAATTAAATAACCCTAGATCAAAGTCTGTGTCAAAGTAGAAGTGTATTCAGGGGTTAAAATTTCATGAAAACTAATGGAATGTTATTTGCATCGTTTTCACTTATCTGTTCCTATTATAACGTAATGGCAGGCATTTACATTATGCATATCCCTGTAACTGGAAATATTAATTCAAAGCAATTGGCCATTATGTGAGTAAAAACGGTTATCAAATTGTTGTATGGAGAAGAAGCCATAAGTACTGTTTCAAAGGAAGATCCTTGATCTCTGAATAGTTTGGATTCTAACAGGCAGAATAAATGAACAAGACAACAGTGATCCCCAGAGTTATTCTAGGTAGCCCTGAAAAGACTTTGGGGAAACTGGCAGATTACTACATCTCTGCTATCATTGTGGATTTACAAACTTTGACTCACCTGTTATTATATTTTACCTGCTTTAATCACTCAATAGCTCCCATTCTTTTTTCTTAACTAATAAAATTATAGTCTCTTTACCATGGAATTTGCTGCCAGTTTTACGTTTGGTATAAGATAGAGAGTATCAATTGATCTGGGGTAAATCCTGGGACTGGGATTAACTTGATTGGTGTGATTTTTGGTTTTAATAATCTTTTGTCACAAAGTCCAGTTTGTCTGAGTGGCAAGATAGTTTGGAGAGTCTAAGAGGACTGTCTGTGACTCCATGGTAAGACTGGTCTAGTGATCCATGAGTTCATATTTGTTACTGGCTTGATGAAATCTAATAATAGAACAACTCCCCAGTTTGGAGTGTCTGCCTTTGTTTTCTGACAGTCCGCCCTGAGATAGGCACTCACAGTTGTGAGCCCCTCCAGACAATATGACAAGTATCTTAAAGGTATTTGTGATCTAATGAAAGACTGATTGTTTCAGATGACTAATAACAAAGATCCCTGCCACCAGACAATATTGATTTAATACAGTTCAGCACCACTAGTTTATAAACATCTCTCTATAGTGAAATGAGCCATTGCACATAATCTATATCACGCACCTCATGGATGAAACCATCTCTTGATGAGAAGGATAGGGGAAAATATTGTGTTCTACAACTTACTGTAATTGGATGAAGAAAAAGCAGAATGAAAAAATACTGAATGACAAAATATAAAGATAGCAAGTTTGATAGAGCAGTATAAGAACATGGTTTTTAGCAGAAGTTACAATTCACTGAGTTCATGATCATCATGCACAATGTAAGGAATGTATTGAAACCCATACACCTACATGTATCTTCTGTCACTTTGACCTACTGCTACAGACATGGATCAAGTGGTCAGAATACAACCTCATCTTTTCCTTTTCCCAGATCAGATGATCATCTTAATCCACAGGTATTAGCAGATCTGGTACATGTAGAATATATGATAAATACTGCAGATACAACTTAGATCTGGACATGTACAATACAATGTGCACAATTAGAAGTAATTGCACAAGGAAACATATCAATATCAAGTGAGTCTCCAGTTTAAAACTAGCAAATTAATTGGAAAAGAGCATTGATTGATAGATGTCCAAAGTAACTAAAATCTTCAGTTCAGCTGTTTTATATTTTTCTTATTATATAGATATACAGCAAACATGTCCTCCAAGTAAAAAAATGAACACTATCATAAAAACTCAATCAATCTTCAAATATTTAAAATGCTGAGAATCAAAGATGGGATTTTAAAAGATCAGGACCAATCGCTAAACATAATGAATTTGATTTTTCCCCTGCACCAAACTCCACCTGGCAAGGAAGAAGCCTCAGTCCCAGTCCTGACACAATTTAGAATAGTTCCCATGCTGCTCTGAATTGTTCTGCTGGGTTTTTACTGGATTCTCCATCACTGGAGGACAGTTGTAATGAAGTTCCACTCTGCATTACCCCTTTCCTGATGCCTCCTTTCCCTACTGGTGCATAGACTGGTGTGGCACAGTTGTGCCAGCAGAAAGTGACGCTGCTGGGCATTTACAGCGAGATTATGGCCCATTTGCACTACCTGCAAGGAACAAAGAGACTGTAATTGTGTAGAGAATCTGGCCCAGTATGTTAAATCTAGGGATTGAAATAAATTCTGTTTGATATACTGGAACCAAGTAGTATCCTAGCCTGCTCACTGATTATTGGGTATCTTGCTCTTTTACATAACATGTGTGGGAATCACACAAGAAAAATAAGTGATAAATAACAGTGTTTATTAAACATATTCAACATACAAGGCCTAGCTGTATATATACACTGCTGCTTTGAAAGGATTCTGGTGGCTACAGAAACACAGAAGTCAGTGAGGGCCACTAGAAAGCTCACACACTATTTAAAGGGATACTGCCCAATTCCTATATACTACACGTTGGAAGGCAGATTTGTTGGAAGTTTCTGGATTATAAATTTAAGTGATCGAATATGGAAGTAAGCAGTTAGTGCCAGTGAAAAGAATAGAGGAGAAAAATGAATATAATATCCATGTATGAAACTAAAATCAAGAAGAAATCATTTTAAGTAAGAAAATAAAGTGTGTATGTGGATCGGAAGGAATAGTTGTTCAAAAGGTAAATGAATCATGTTAGCGGCATTGAAAACTGGGCCATCTGGAGTTAAGTGCTGTGTTGCCTTCCCTGCCACTAGCCTCAGGCTTATAAACATCACAACCACGAAAGCATATTTCTGCAAGGAAAGAAACACCCTCAGGTAACCATGTTTCTGTTCAACCAAATGATTCAGTCATCAAAAGCAAATAGGCCATGGTTCTCATGAACTAAAGAAATTAGGACAAGATAAGGTAACACCAGACAGAAAACAACATCATCCATGAGCAGAGGAAGTGCTATGTATGCATTCAGGGAAGATGTTCTAAGGCAGAAAGGGCAGCGTAACACCAAACTCCCTCTGAAACCAGTAGGATCTGGACATCTAATTCCTATTGAAATCCAATGGGACCTGGACACCCAACTCTCTTTATGCATCTACAAATCCCCCACACTCTTAAGGCGCTTAGGGGTTATGTTAAGACATGGGAGATGATGTGGTCCTTATTAATCAGTAGCCAGCTTGAGCCAAATTCAACTCCCCGGACATAGTGGCATCACACCATGAATAATGTTGACCTCTTCTGCCTAATTATTCTCTACAGAAGATATTGGGGTGGAGCCTCAGCTTTACTAACTTCATATTCAGCCCAAATAGGAGGTAGAAAGGGAGCTCGGAGCCACTTTTCCACCTCCCTCAACCCATTGGTCAGCTGGGGAACAAAACAAACCCCTTGTGTAATTTATAAGAGCCTAAGGGATGCTCTAACTTATGCTAAATTGTAATGGACCCCTAACTATGGCCATTATACCACTGAGGGTCTGTTAAGAGTGCAGTTCTCTCTGGCCCAATCCTATCAAATTCCCAATACACCCTCTGCAGTAGGGACAGAGCTGGCTATATATCACCTAGGGGATTCCTATATGCTAAGGAAACAGCTTGCTAGCTGTTTTGATCTGCTTGATTGCAACACCAATTTGAGCCTCAACTGTAACCTTCTTTCTTGGATGTTTATACTATTATTCACTTATGTACAATTTAGAGACTGCAGATCGTTAACAAGGGGAAACAGCAATTAAAACAATAAACTATTTCCTTTTAATTATAACTAGCAATGCAGTGTAGCCAATTACAAAATTGGAATTTTGTTGAAAATCTTTCTTGCTATCTACCAGCATTGTGTCTCAACTGTGTATTTTTGAATTCAGGAACCCATGTTGAACGTATAGGATGCCAACACTTGCAATGAACAGTCTTTTGTCCTCCACTAGTGTAGCCAATATTTCAGCACTAAGCAGGCAAAAAGAAACATGACATTTAGATATTTGAATGGGGAGAAAGGAAACTGATAATTAAGCCGTACAGTGTTCCCATGTTTTCCAAGGTGATGTCCAATAGCTTTCATTACTTTAACTTGAGTTTGATCCTTTAGCAGATGGGTAAAGCTAAAGTAGATTTCAAGACTTAAATAGTTAGAATAACTACCAATACTCTTACTTCCCTGGCTCTTCCAGCAAGTGGAATCAATATTCTCAATAAACTAGAACTAAAGGGAAAAAATAAATACAGTGGACAAATTTTGGATACTTATAGAGTAAGGGCACTTATTTAATGACACTCAAACCCTTATTGTTTTTGGATTGTATATTATTTTACATTGTACACTGTTCAAAAGATAGGGCCTTATCCACAAAAGGGACTCATGTATGTGTGTAACACCACCTGAGTTTATTCATCTACTTCCCAGTGGAATTCACAGCCCAGACTTAGGCACCTAGGCTTCTATATTATAAGCATGGTAAGAGTTATGCCAGAGAGAATGATTCTATAGCCTCGTGGCTAATATATGGAGATGTACCTATCTCATAGAACTGGAAGGGACCCCAAAAGGTCATAGAGTCCAGCCCCCTGCCTTCACTAGCAGGATCAAGTACTGATTTTGCCCCAGATCCCTAAGTGGCCCCCTCAAGGATTGAATTCACAATCCTGGGTTTAACAGACCAATGCTCAAACCACTGAGCTCTCCCTTCCTTGTGGTTAGTACACAGACCTGCAGCCCTGGGTTCCAGTCTCTTCTCCAAAGACTATTTCAATATTTCATAAAAAGTGGAACAGCTTCAAAAGGAGAGATTGCAGGTATCCACCCTAGAATACTATGCACTACAGTGGTTAAGGCACTCCTCAGGGAGCTAGGAGACCAACCTTTAAGTACCTGCTCCAATTCAGGCAGCGTGAGGATTTGAATTGATGTCTCCCACATCATGGGCATGTGCTCTAACCACTGGGCTATTGGATATAAGAGGTAGGGAAGGCTACCATCCCCTCGGCAATTTTTTTTATAGATTAGGCATGCTCCAAGAATGCTTACTGAATGGAGTCCTACAGATAGGCGAGGGACATCTAGGTAGTGAATACTGCTAGGACTTAGGTGCCAAGCTGCTCAGAACATACGTGGCTTTGAACATGCCCACCAGCAGAAACTTAGCCATCTATAGGGTTAGGCAACAACTGAGCAAGGGTTTGAGGTTCTACATTTGGATTTAGGCACCTAACATGGCACTTTAGTATCTAAATCCCTTTGTGGCGCTAGCCCCTAATGTAAATAAATATGTCACTGGATGTAGTCAGCCATTGTGAGCAATTCCACTGCAGTCAATACAGCAACAACTGTTGTAAAACTAGCATATGTGAGAGGACAATGCAGTCCTAATATGACAGGATTTAAAACGTGCTTTTAAAATGTCCTGATCATGCCAGATAAATATTAATAATATTGCAGCTATTCAAGCCATCTGCGGTAGGAAAATGGTCACATTTTTTATTCAACAGAAAGCCCAGTTAATTGATAGAGCTTACCTGCCCCAGGGACACACTAGCTACTGTCATATTATCTGTGTTTTGAGATTTGCCTGCTTTCAGGAGAGACAGTTATTGAAATAACTGACATACCTGGGTACCCACAGCCCAGAAGTTCAAAGGACCCATTCAGTACCTAAGAAAATTATTCAAAACCTTATTTCCTGAAGGTCTTAGTTAGCATTGTCTCATCTGTATTTAGCACTACTGCAATAGCAAGACAAAGAATAAGAAATTTAAGGAGATTGCTGGGAAAAAAAAATCTTTGGAATAGTGCTGGAGGCTCTCTTTCTTTTTAAAAGAAAATGTATTGCTTGTGTAATGTGCCAGGCTGACAGTGTTAAAAACTAAAATCCTGTCTTTACTCAAAAAATAGATACAATGTGCTGAGTAAATTCTGTTTACTCTGTTTTATACTGCTGTAACTCCCTTGAAATTAGTGGACTTACTCTAAATTCAAACCAGAGTAATTCAGAAGTGAATCAGGCGCCTTGGAAGGATCACTTTTAAGGATAGGCGGTCATTCAGCCTCCATGTCTGTTCAAGCCTTTTGATCCCATCTCAGTGTCAGTTATGACAATGGAGTATGGACAAGACAGAGGTCACTAATTCATTTCTACAAAAACCACCAGATTGTAATAAGCCTGAGCAACTATCACCTTGGGTCAGATTTGAACTGGCAACTAGGGTTGGCCTGAAAACAAGAATTCCATTTTTGTGAAAAAATCTCAAGGTTTTGGAGTTTGGTTTTGTTCTGCATTGGAACAAAAATGAGACCTTTCCTAATTTTTCTGAAAAAAAAATCCCAATCCCACCCCCAGTTCATTAGGCATTCATCTAGCCTGTGAGAAAGCCAGAGTCAAGCCTGTGCTCTGCCTAATCTAGAGTAGAGAAAAGAACCTGGGTCTCCCACATTCCTGCTGACCACCACTAGGCTATTGCGAGGTAAATCCATCCCTCGGTCTTCTTTCCCTTCCCAGAAATTCCATCCTGAACCTGGGAAACCTTTTGGACAAATTGGCATTTTCCAACAAAAAGTTTCATTGAAAAATTCCCAGCCAGCTCTTCCAAAGACCTAAACATGAAGGGCTCTGTATTTCCCTAGCCATCCAGGCTTCCTCCCCATTCTGTTAGATCATAACTTGATCATGTGTTTTCCAAGTGGTTCTGCAATTAGCCATCTCTCTTTGGTGTTCTATATTGCCCATCATTGTAGCATATAAGTGTTGCACCCCCAGCACACCTGATGCAAAGATGTTTCAGTTGGTACTTGCTAAGCAACCAGCTGAAAGGGAAAGCTAGAAAGAAACAATCACATAAAATATAATCTTACAGGCAGAATCTAAAGAAATTCTTTTCCTTCAGAGAAAAATGAAGAGCCCTGCCATAGACAGAAACATAGAGGCACAAGCCTTACGGCCATCCTTCCCGAAAAGGCAAAGACAGCTATGACAGGCAACTTAATGCCATCAGCCTTGGAAATGAAAAGCAAACAATAAATGTTAAGAAAGAAATGGAAAAGTCCACTTGCTGTCACATCTCCACCTGTAACAACAAATTCAATCAATGGGCAGCTGGCAGACACTTCAGGTTTTCTTGAGGGCTTTACCTATACTGCCTCCACAAAATATAATGTATTTAGAAATAAATTATTTATTTCAGTCATATAAAGCTTTCTGTGTGAGCCATTGAAACAAAAAATCAAAACACCAGGTGTCATAATATCCATACTTTCCTTTCTTTTTAAAGTTCTTTCTTTGTTGCATAGCTCTGTCAGTGATCGTTTATTACCTAGTAAGAATTATTACATCCAGAGTTCAATATTAAATACATTTATTTAACTATGAACCATTATCAGATGTTTTACTGCTTCATGTATCATTGCTCAGCTTTGGCTTTGCTTTCTCATTTGCTCAGTCAATGGCATTATGAGTGCAGCTGTTGGCATAAAGGTGGAGAGGAGTTGTGTTTTCCTCCCCATTCAATTGCCTAGACGTGATAAAATGGGTGTATTTGTGGAACATAAACCACACGGAGATCTATGCCTTAGAAAGTCTAGGTGCTTGGTACTAGAGGCCTGGTAGATTGTTATAAGGTGTCTCAACGCTAGTGGTCCAGTCTCCTGGAAACTTGGGCAAATCTCTTAATTTCTTTCCCTTAGTTTTATTATCTTTAAAATGAGGACAATAATATATACTTACCTACCTCATGGGAATGTGTGAGGGTTTTGTTGATGTTTATAAAGGGCCAGATTCTGATCCACATACTGGTGTTGAGTAGTACCTTACTTTTGGGGTAGTTTCAAGGGCTTTGAGGACAAGTGTTAAATAATATAATTATGGACAACTGTGGTATTGTTTAACATGGGAGTGATGTGGGGGATGGGCAGGAGTAAGGTGCCCCTTCCCTTCTCTGGCACAGAATATGCCACTGAGATGCTGAGGTTATCTGAGGAATCTGAACTAACAAATTTAAATATCTGGGGCAATAGCCAGGCATTCTCACTGGAGGGCCCGAATTCTGATTTTGCTGGTTTCACTGATTCTCTTCTCACTTACACTGGTGTAAATCAGGAGTAACACTACTGAAATTGACAGTCTAACATAGATGTAAAACCAGAGTGAGGAGACAATCAGGCTCAAAGGTTGTGTGCAACCACAGTATATGGGTCATTTCTTCCTATATCCTTGGGGAATTGGGCATTCAGCTTTACTAGTATAAATTGCACTCTGGCCTATTGATACAATGGGCACTAAGAAAGTCAGTAGATAGGTAGATGGGTTTTGCAGAACATCCCTTTTTTAATTTGCTTCTTGAAAACTAGACAAGAAATTATGGGGTTTAATAAGTTTTAGATGTACCTTGATCTATGTGATGTGGCCTATTCTAGGAAATCTGTAAATACATTTACTTAATTAATGTTAGGGGTTGTGGGAGGCTTTTTCTGTTTAACCCCACAGATGCAATATTTCTTATCTACCATACTCCATGGAAGTAAAATGCTTCTGTTCAGACACAGAAAGATCACACAACATATGGTACTGTAGGAAGTGTCATCCCAACCAATGGTTTCCTTCTTTGCTATTTCTTCCAGTACCTGTTCAGTGAATAGCATGGAGTTAGCTCAGCCATCAACAGTTTCTGAAAAAGGTGGCAGGCAGTTATCATCTTAGCTGAAGATGCCTAGGAATAGTCTCATAACTGGAGGCATTTGAATTGGGGCTGCCTGTCTTCACTCAAAATCATTCTGTTGGGTGCATTGAGATGTGAGCAAAACACTCTCCTTCTAGACTGAGAACTGCCTTCAATTGCTGCACACCCAGCTTTGTAAGTGTCAACTCAGATTTCCCTCACCATTTTCCCAGTACAAGCAAAACTGTTCCTTTTCAAAAGACTTTTCAGTTCCTAAACCATCTGTTGTTCCATATATCATTATTTCAGAGTTGCATGTTAATTCATGGGGCGGTTCTGAATTGATCCAATTATAGCTGGCTTTAGGCTTTGTATTTTCAATTACAGTATATGACAGTCAAAATCAGAAGCTTTTTGATCAGAGAAAAATAATGGAGGGCTATTATTTTACCATGCCTTTACCATCATATGCACACAATGAAAAAAAACACCTGCTTTAACAGCCACCCCAGGCCTACTATTTGTAAGCAGCAGTAACACTCTTGCTTTGCTCCCATGGGAAATAACAATATCTTGAGCCCTCCTTCTTTTTCAGGTTTGCTTTTATAAGATCTGAGGTTTGGTTCTGTCTGTCTGTCTAGGTGCTGTTGTGTTAATTTACATGTAGTATATGGGCTAAAGCTGTAACCCAGTCATTGTCCAACAAGATTTGAGGGTTGGTATACAGAGACCTCAGCCTGCTTAGTACCATGGCAAACACACCATTAAAAATCCTGTTTACCTTCTTATTAAAGATACAGAAAAGAAGGAAAAACAACCTATTAAGTAAGTTTTCATTTTAACAACATCCCTTGCTCCCTTTTCCTTTAGCTGGAGAGAGTTTTAGAAGGAAAAAAACCCTTGTCTGACAATCTGTTAGATGGTATTAAAAGTGGTAATAACTTGTCCTTTTGGGGGGAAAGAGAAGAAGTTAGTTGAGATGGGCTGTAGCTGTTGTTAAAGTGTGATCCTGTTTCCTAGAAGATGAAACAAGACCAACACACACAAGAGGGAAGAGAAAAGAACAGCAAAGATAGAATTAAAATTTGTGTCTCTGGTGCTGATTCTCACTTGCAGCCTTGCTGGTGGAAAAAATACAGGCTCAGCACACAGTCTGATCAGCCACTCCACAACCTGGCAAATTTGTACCTGCATCTGGCTGTTTTAGCTGCCTCTCTCTGATCATACACTTACAACAGTCTTGCAAAATATTTAACCTTGGCCAGCTTAAACTAAACTCTTATAAGATAGGAGGAAAAAAGAGAGATAGGAAAAAGAAGAAATAAGGTAGGGAATGAAAAGGACACTCTGCAGAGGGGAGGGAGGGAGACAAAGACTTGGGATTCAGCTGGAGCTGACAGAGGTGATGATGTCACCTGGATCCTTCTCTCTGTCCTGGTTTGGTCAGGACTTCTCTCAGGATCAAGAAGATCTGAAGTTCCAAGAGACAGTGAGGGTAGCAGCCATGATGGTGAAGGTCTCTCCAGCAGCCAATTTTTCTCCTAAAGTCTCTTTCTTTAAGAACCCCCAGTGGGAGGGAGGAGTGGAAAAGCCTATTCCCTCATTATTTTGTCTACCAGTAGGCCTAATTCCCAACACACTAATTTTGGTTAATTGATTTTCTGTTTCAAACTCACTTGTTTACCAAGTATGATCTTAACACAGTCCTTGAATGATATCATTAGGCCTTTTTGTTGGGACTAATTCAGTCTGTCTCACTTTTGTGCTTTTTCCCATCATTTGTTGATATAGGCTATTGACACTTTATGAACTTCCACTCACTTTTTACAGTTGAGGTAAATTTGTAGGCCCAACATCACAACTGTGCTCATGTAGCACTGTATCTAGCACCAGACAATCATGCATGAATTTCTCATCATAGCACCCCTTTGAGGTAGGGAAATACCATTATTCTCCATTTACAGATGGGGAACTGAAGTGAAATGAAGTGACTTATCCAGGGAACTCTGTGGCAGAACCAGGAACTGAACCTAGTCTCCTGAGTCTCAGTCCAGTGCGTTAATCATGAGACAACATTTCATGGAAACTCCTTGCTCCCCATCCATCTTAATCCCTTTGTGAACAATACTAGCTTTACAGACAAACCCCTCGCAGCTGTATGATCTTGGATGTTTGAGTGTATTCTCATTATTACTTCCTCGCGAGGGTCATACCAGTATGTTAGTGAATCCTTCCCTTCATCAATCTCTGCTGACTAGTCATTACCTCTCCAAGTAATTTCTTATTATAGGATTCAATGGTTGTTCCCAGTGCAGAGATTAGACATTAAGTTACTTAAAGAATGGGGAGGACTTAGGCCTCTACCAGTTAACACCAAAGGAGGATCAGGCCCTACATATTTAATTTCTCCTGGTATCGTCCATATCAAATTTTCTTAGCAGCTAGTCCA
Source organism: Gopherus flavomarginatus (assembly GCF_025201925.1). NCBI lineage: Eukaryota > Metazoa > Chordata > Testudines > Testudinidae > Gopherus > Gopherus flavomarginatus. Next base: position 68,729,248 of record NC_066621.1, on the reverse strand, counting down.
AATGGAATCTGAAAATTAGAGAGGCCATTCTGCCTTTTACACATTAGATTAGAGTAACTGCATGTAAGGTTGTATAGAAGTTCTATTTTGTTTGTATTATACGTTGCAATATTTGACAACCAACCAATTTATAATATAAAGAGAGACCATCTAACATTTAGGCATGAGGAAGCAAAGTTCAGCATTCAGCTTTAACTACCCCTGTCATATATATTGCCTTAATGGCAGTTTTTCTGTTTGAATGCTCTCAATAGTTTTTCTAAGGAGGGTTTGTGTAGGGCATGGAATTACATAACCACACATCTGACCACAATCAGACATTTAGAAGTTAGTTTGCTTACCTGATCACTTCTTTAAAGCAAATGCTACTGCACTATATTTTTAAAATTTAATCTGGTATCACTTGTCAAAGTTTGTGAGACAGGCTGTAGAGACATGTTGCCTTCTCTTTTTTAAGCTACCTCAACTTATTTTTCCACTTGTTTCAATGTCACTCTCATTTGTAATAGTTTGTACTTTTCTGTTGCAGGAAAACATCTCTGTCTGGAACATGTCTTAGCCACATCCGTAGTGATCACAGAAGCAAAAAAAGTTACAGATTCTGGTCAGAGCTGAAAATTCTAGAAGTGGCCTTGAAAAGAAAAAAATAATCATGTGAGCCCTGAAATGTTTTTCTTTAAATAATATAAGGGTGCCACTCCATTAAATCCTTTTGATTGGAGAATAGCATTCATTTTTAACTCTCATTGCTTTAGGATATAGCTGTCATCTGTGGCCAAAGGGTGCAGTTTGCAGTTCAACCTGCAGGTGCTGCCTATTTGGAATAAGGAACAGAGAAAAAAATCATGCACATTAAATCAGGGAGCACAGTTTTTCTGTCAGCACGCATGAGACGGGCATGGGTTCAAGATGCAAAATTCAGATCCAGATTTCACACAGCCCAACGTTCAGGGAGCTTGAATGTGGAGTCTTTGGGCTTGTCTATACAATGCGGCAATACACACTATAGAAGTGTGATTTCTAAACCACACTTACATGTCGCACATTAATTGGTTCATTTAGACTCGTCTGGTGCTTTAAAGTAGTAAGAGCATTGTATTAAAGTGCTCCAGGGAACCTTTAGTGGGCACCAGCATGGTCTACATCAGGGGTCGGCAACCTTTCAGAAGTGGTGTGCCCAAGTCTTCATTTATTCACTCTAATTTAAGGTTTTGTGTGCTGGTAATACATTTTAAGGCTTTTAGAAGGTCTCTTTCTATAGGTCTACAATATATAACTAAACTATTGTTGTATGTAAAGTAAATAAGGTTTTTAAAATGTTTAAGAAGCTTCATTTAAATTTAAATTAAAATGCAGAGCCCCCCAGACCAGTGGCCAGGACCTGGGCAGTGTGAGTGCCACTGAAAATCATGGCCACTCAGGGGGTGGGGGGGGGGCAAGTGGGGCAATTTGTCCCAGCCCTCAGGCTCCTTAGGGACCCCCACGAGAATGGCTGAGGCTCCAGCCCCGGCCCCAGCCCAACCTGACCCCGACTCCGCCCCTCTCCCGGCATCTCAAGTGTCCCGTGGCTCCTGCTGGGTCCCTGAGCTCTGCCCAGCTCAGAGCCGTGCGGCTCTGACCATGCGGCTCTGAGCGGGTAGGAGCTCAGGCCCCGCTGGAGCCACACTGTAGCTGTTGAGGGAATTTTCTGGATGCGCTGAGGCTCCGGGTGAGGAGGGAGCCGGGGGTAAGGGGCCGGGGGAGTTGGCTAAGGGGCAGGAAGTCCCAGGGACAGTCAGGCCACAGGGAGGGGGCAGAGGTTGGAGGGGGTCAGAGGGCAGAGATTGAAGGGGCAGTCAGGGGACAGGGAATGGGGGGTTGGATTGTGGGCATTCCGGGGGTCTGTCAGGACTCAGCGGGGGGGTGGATGGGGTTGGGGCAATCAGGGGACAGGGAGCAGGGGTGGGGTCCCGGGGTGGTGGTTGGGGGGGGTCCCCGGGGGGTGGTGAGGGGACAAGGAGCAGCATGCGTTGGGGATTCTGAGGGGGGGCGGGCAGTCGGGGGGCAGAAAGTGGGTGGGGGTCGGATAGGGGACAGGATCAGGCTGTTTGGGAGGCATAGCCTTCCCTGCCCTAAAGCTCATTGAGCAGTTTGAGGCTTGCAGAAGAGCCAAGCTGTTAGCTGTTCCATTAGGACTACGATCCCTTTCGCTTCTCAAATGCCAAATTATAGTCTACATTTAATTTCAGTGGCATAGTGAGATTCATGTCAGGGGAGAGTAGCTTCATTTAAAATTAGTCACTGGGGGAGGGATCACATGAGAAGAGCAAAATCCTTCCCAACTCTACCAAGGGAGACCTGCCCCTCTCCCCTGCATTCTCTGAGACTCCAAAGGGGTTAATTCAATAATTCTCAGACTTTTATACTGGTGACTCCTTTCACATAGCAAACCTCTGAGTGCGACCCCCCGCCCTTATAAATTAAAAACACTCTTTTGTATATATAACACTATTGTAAATGCTGGAGGCAAAGCGGGGCTTGAGGTGGAGGCTGACAGCTCGTGACCCCCAGTAATAATGTCGTGACCTCCTGAGAGATCCCAACCCGCAGTTTGAGAACCCCTTGGGTTAACTTAATTTTAGCACCCTGTGTCCATTCACATGCATGTGCTATTTTGAGCATTTCAGTTTTCACAACATAGGCTCATCCCAGATTCTGGAACAAGCTCAGTTCATGGAGTATGTACATAACCTATACTAAAGACAAACCCACAGTAACTGTCTCCAGTTTGTGAGGGACCCCGTGAAGCCAGTCTCTAGGAAACAGATAAATGCATGGTGGTTAAGTCCATCAATGGCTATTAGCCAGGATGGGTAAGGAATGGTGTCCCTAGCCTCTGTTTGTCAGACGGTGGAGATGGATGGCAGGAGAGAGATCACTTGATCATTACCTGTTAGGTTTACTCCCTCTGGGACACTTGGAATTGGTCATTGTTGATAGACAGGATACTGGGCTGGATGGACCTTTGGTTTGACCCAGTATGGCTGTTCTTATGTTCTAACCTAAATGAACCCAAAGTTATGGAGACAGATATGAGTCAAGGAAGCCAGCAGAGCATCAGAAACCTGGAAAAATCTCTGAGTGGATGGGCTCAGGCGTTTGATCACAAGTTGAAGTGATTCAAAAGTTTTGGATTTTTTTATTGTTTGTTTCTTTAAACAATCAAACACAGCAAGCAGTAAATATTTGGCCACACACTTCTGAAATCCCAAACCACGTTCAGGTCTTGGCAGACTAATTTCAGCTTTTCAATTAAAAAAAAAACACAACAAATTTTGAAGGAAAGTAGACATTGTCCGTGATTTTTTTCTGCTTTTTAAAAGCCCCTCAGTTTTCGATTCAGAAAAAGTTTTGACGGAAAATATTAGTCCAACCTTTTTAATGAGCTTTAGTGCCTTTTAGCACTAGCTGATGCTGAGAACCAGTGATACCTTGTAAAGAAGTTTTCTCAAAACTGGGTTTGTGCCGAGATGCAGAAGGTTTATTTTTCCTGGGGCCACCTGTTGGTGGTGGTGGGGTGAGCAAATAGGTCAATTTGTGCAGGGCCCCGCAGGGACCCCCACCAGAATATAGTATTGTATAGTATTGCAATTTTTTTTAGGGAAGGGGCCCCCGAAATTGCTTTGCCCCAGTCCCCTGAATCCTCTGGGCGGCCCTGTGAAAATCAGCTCACGTGCCGCCTTCAGCACATGTGCCATAGGTTACCTACCCCTGGTCTACATGAACCAAATAATGTACAACATGTTAGTTTTCAGAGTAGCAGCCATGTTAGTTTGTATCCCCAAAAAGAACAGGAGTACTTGTGGCACCTTAGAGACTAACACATTTATTTGAGCATAAGCTTTCATGGGCTACAGTCCACTTCATCGGATGCATAGAATGGAACATATAGTAAGTTAGTGTGTTTTAGAAATAACACTGTTGTACAGCACATCATCCCACCCTGTAGCCCTTAGTTTATGTAGAACCCATGTAGTGCAAGGTGCTCTATAGACAGCCAAGAAGACACTGTCCCTGTCCAAAAATGCTTACATAATGAATGGACAACATTATAGATGGAGCTCATAATGATGCCTATAGTAAAGGTTGCCTGACACTTTCTATTACATGCCCTGATTTTAGTTGCTTATCGTTTTGCCAAGTTTTAACCATTTGAGATGACGTTCCGCACACTTGTTTGCCTTCTGGCTGATTTTATTAAAAAGTTGCAGTGGAAACAGTTGAGCCTTTTTCAAGAACGGTCCTAGTAAAAAAAATGGCTAATACCAATATTCTACTCAATCCTTTGAAGTTCTCTTTGGACAGAAATTTGGTAAGTGGGCAGTGTTAAAGTCACAAATGTGCCTTTTGCTGACTCCATGAATCTCCACCAAGATTTGGCTGAGTTTCAAGCCTTTGAAAATTGTCATTTACACATGCTCAGTAGTGCTTGCTAGTAAAATCTCCAAACAGTCCAGCTGCACTGACTATGCTCCAGCACCACTGAACTCTCAACATGTCAACATCACGAAACATGCTCCAGCCTAACAGATCTCCCTACATGCCAACCAACCAGAACATGCTATCAAGTTCTCAATGAGCATCCTAGCAGTAGACACCAAGCTAGAACCCCAGCCAAGAGGATGTAATAGCCATTTTCCCCACACCAACCTTTTTTGCCCTGGGGAAGGTGCACTGGGTTGGGAGTCAGGAGGAAATCATGAGTTCAGTCTCAGCTATTTCACTGACTAGTGCTAATTCTGTGACCTTCACAGCTCTTATTATTGAGCAAGGCTTCACACTAGCAAATGTATTAATCTCTCTTGTACAGAGTAGGTCACTGAGAAATTGCACAAGGTCACTTTTCGCAGAGCTGGGATAGAACCCTGGTCACTTATATGGCAAGATTCATCCACTTGCCTTTCAAAGTCAATGCACTATATCTAAGCATTATGCTGAGCAATACTGTGTTATTGGAAAAGGACAATAACACACTATTATTGTTGGAAAGATCCACTGTAGCAGGCTGTTGCCTATGAATCCGTAATATAGTACTAAAAAGTATGACTTTTGACTAGTCACAAGATAACTATAAGTTGCTTACCTCATCTTATATAGCTTGAAGTTAAAGGGCCTGATCCTGAAGGCACTGACACCAGGGCAAATCCAGAGTAACTCCATTTACCTCTGGGGAGTTACTTTGGATTTCCATTGGTAGAAATGAGACCAGATTCTGATCCAAAATCTGTGAATCCCTTGTTCTCCAATCACACGATAAGTGTGACTGTCATTCACTTTAGTGGGAGTAACTTATGTCCTGCAAGGAGGGATGAGGTTGAGGGGGAAGAATTGAGGCTTGAGGAACTAGACATAGCACGATACACTATTATGTGGGAGGTCTGAGTTATTGTGATCTTCACCCTTGGGCCGTCACAGGTTAAACGCAGGCGTATATTTTGATAATGGCCAGCTCTTTAGCAGCTGTAAATCACCACAGCTCTATTGGCACGCGCTGAGGTTCTGACCCACTCTGGACTTGTAAAACCTGAAGTGTGCCATAAAAATTGTGTTTCCTAATATACAGTTGCATCACTTGGTACCCTGTGAAACTATTTTTTGACTTGGTTTCAATACTGTACTCTCATTTGATTGACTGATATAGCAGAAAAGCACATGGACAGCCTGAAGGGAACGGGCTAGGAATGGCACATGGATGATTACGCCATCTATTTCTCTGAGTTATTTTTCCCTGTATTTATTAATGTTCTCATTTGTAAATGAATGGTGATGCGCTCCATCATTTTAAATTAAATTTGGTGACATTTAGTACTTACAAACCTGAGAGAAAAATTGCAGTGTCTGGAGCCACCGACTAAGAGAAATAGTGTTAACAATCCTAAATTATCCTGACAAAGAACAGAAATGCACGCTCTGAAATCTGTTCTTGTGAAAATTAGGGGGTGGGGGGGAAAATATGACACACTATTGTAAGCATTTTTATTACAACCTTAAGAATGCAATCTTCCTGGTCCTCCCTTGATACTGAAAGTGAGACATCCAGCATTAATCACTGAACTGAACCACAGTGCGCATTAATTTCACCTCACTGCTTCCACTGTCCTGTGCATAATTCATGTCATTCTACCAGGAAGTGCTAAAGTTGAACAGTATTAGTTTTTTTTCAAAACCAGCAGTATTTGTTATGATTAAAACAAGGGACGGGTACTGTAATGTAATAATTTCCATCCTAATTTCCTTTTCTATTTGTATATTGTATTTCTGATTTGTATATTGTTCTAAGTAAAAGCTTTTTTAAAAGGATTGTGTCAGATCTATATAGGAACAACATTTAGGTTCTCTTTTTAAAAAACAAGGTATTACAAAAGCTAAGATAAATAGACATTTATTTATTTTAATTTTATTTTTTAGTTCCTGCAGAGGCTGTTTTGTTTGTACTTAAACATTTCCTTAAGGGTTTGCAACATAAACCCTGCAACCCTGTTAAAGACCAGAACTAGTAAGTAAAAGTAGCTAAAGGAAAAGTGAAGCAGATTTCTTTTTTTCATTTTCCAACACACTGAAATGCAAAGAAAGATCCACCGTTAATGATTAAATGTAAATTAGTTTTAATCCTCTAGGGGTGAGATCCTCTTTCCCCACCCCAACCCTCCGGCAGTGCCTTTATGCGCTGGACAAAATGGCAGGAGTGGTGTAAAGGGACTCTGGAAGACACAGGTTTGGCTAGAGGAATATTCCTCTGAAGCAGGCTGGGAAACACCACAACTTTTTCTTGAAAAATATATTATTAAAAGAGGGGAAATTCAAACTCCAGTGAATTCAGTTTAAGTAGTTCAGAGAATCTGACAGAGCCAAGGATAGCACAACTAAATTTCTGGATTCATACTGCAGCTTACTCTTTCATTCCCTAGTTTCTACCAACAGTGTCAGTCTTTCTGGAGTTTTACCTTTTGCTCTGGATTTTATTGTATTTGTGCTTTAAATTTACAGCCTTATATCCAACTCTTCAATAGCAGTCTCTATGGCCAGGGTTGCCAAGAGTGACTAATGATTTTGAAACCTCAATTTTGGATGCTCAAGTTAAGACATCGTAAAGGGGCCCAATTTTCAGACAGTGCTGAGAATCCGTACTCCATTAAGGTGTCTTAATTGGGACACCCAAAAATGTAGGCACCAAGTATCACTAGTTACTTTTAAAGCTCTTGGCCTATGTTTGCATTTGACAAGGGCAAATGATGCACCATCAGTTTCAGTAGATGGTTCTTTCAACTGTTTAAATGATATGACCTATTTCTGCTGTAAGAGGGATCAGTGGCAAAAATGCCAATGGGTTAAGTAGAAGTAGAAGTGAGAGATTTGTTTATAGCAGAATCTATTTTGTGTATATGTTTGCACTGCTTTTATTTCAGTTATCTGTTCATATACATTTACTTTAAGTCAAGCAAGAAGTTTCTATTTTTAGGTCTTTTTTTCAGTCCAATTATTCAAAGACCTAAGCAGCTCATAATGAAGAAAACCTTTCTCTCCTTAATTGAATTCAATAGTCATATTTTTAAACGATGGCTACTACTATAAGGCCAACAATGCATGATTTGAGGCAATAGACAAATATTCAGCATATGTTTCATGTACTTTTTTCCCTAAAATAAAGCAAACCTACATTTGTGTAATTTCTCAGCTGCTCTTGGGTAGTTTCAGCTCCACCATCTGTGGGAAATCAAGCTGCTTTATCAACAAACATTGAGCTATATTTTCAGGAAAAAAAACCAATGAATGGGTCTATGAATAGAGTCCATGAATTAGCCATTATTCAAACATCCTTTTGCCCCAGATATATTCCTACAAAAATGCAAGGTTCTGTTTTGCATGAGAAGTCAAACAATACCCTGATTGTAACACAAATAAAATTCTCTACAGAAAGAAATCAAGCAATATATTTATTTAGTGAGTGAATTTATTAATATAAATACTGTGCGTATGCCAACTATGCTGTATACAGTAACAACGTATGCTGTGCCAACAGCAATGGCAAATTCTTTAAGGACTAGGGAGAAAGAAAAACAAGTGTTTCCATTTGAGATCAGTGTACTAGTACAGTTGCACAGCAATAAAAGCAAAGAGACAGTCCTCTAGAAAAGGGGACCCATACCTCAACCCTGAAAGGATTTTCTTTCTACATTAAATACTTGTAAGTAAGGTGTCTTCCAGCAAACACAGAGCAGTTGCCAAACTGAAAGTACCTGTAAAATTCTCTCACTGAAAGAAGTTATTGATCTAAAAGTCAGTGTTTGCTGCTATAAAAGTCGAGATGACCACTTTTCAACTGTACTTATAAAAGGAGATTGCTTAGCCAATTGTATTGCAATAATAGGCATATGTTGACTTTATAACGGCTTCTACTGTAGTTTTCAAAGCACTGAAAAATATAAATGAAGTCTAAGTAACAACAACCAATAAGCATATAGCTATTTCATGTTAAAATGTTTGAGATATATTTTAAATTGCCGTTTGGCTTTCTAACACTGACTCTGTTATCTCTCTGTATTTCATTTACAGAGACAAGTGTCTTTTGAAACAGCGATGTGTGTATGTATATATATCCATAGTTCAGGTTACATCCAAGTTTCTATTATAATCCCAATTTTGGACCAGTCTAAAATTCACACACACACACACAGGCAGGTTATTAGAGTACATGAACCTTAGATTGTAAATTGTTTAGGGTTTTTTACATCACTCAGCACAATGAGGTCCAAGTTCATGACTAGGGCTCCTAGGCCCAATGGAAATACAAATAATAAATAAAAAAAGAGCTGCAGAGACAGCACCTTTCAGATGTGGAAAATTTATACAAGTGACTTTTAAATGAATGGGCAGTAGGGCTAGTTGAAAGTGAGAAAAATAATTTCACAATAAAATGGCAAATTTGAAAGCATTTTTCATCTCTTTTTTCAGAGTGATCCATTCTTCATATTCCAGCAAAAATGAAAACTTTCAGAGAAATCTTAAAAAAAAATGCTAACCATGTAACCAAACTGATGAATCAATCATCCAGCAATCCACTAGAATTTACACCATAACAGTTATCTAAAACACTTTGCAAAACCACCACCAAGCCATTTTTTCCCCCATGTAAAGACTTTCAGTATTCTTTCTGTGGTTATTCTGATCCAAGTAAGGCCCCAATTCTGCAAAATCTTACACATGATTAACTTTACTCATATGATGAATCTCATTGAAGTTAATCGGATTTTTCATATGCTTAAAATTAAGCACGTGCATGTTTGCAGGATCAGAGCCTAAGTCATTGTAATTCATTAAAAGAACATTTGACTTATTGAATTTTGGGAGAATTCAAGTTAAGGGGAATCAACTAAAATGGAAGCGCACCTTGGAAGAGTCCATAGTACTAGGGGCAGAGGCAGTGCTAGCCCATTGGGGCTCTAAACAGAAATATTTAGCCCCACACACACAACACATAATAAAAAGTGAATAGGGGGCTCCCTTGAGCTGCTCGGAGCCCTAAGCAATTGCTTAGTCTGGTTATGCCTAGTGTCAGCTCTGACTAAGGATCACTATTTGAAAAACAGCCACTAATTTTTCATCCATATTCAATTGCAGGTGTAAAATTTCAAACGCAAATAATGGAATTTAGAGGTGAAATCATGGCCACAGTGAAATCAATGGCAAACACAAATTGACTTCATTGGGGCTAGGAATGTAACATAAGTGCCTACCTTATTGTACTCACAAATCAAGTAAAATCTCTAAGGCTAGATCCTCAGCTGGAATAAACTGACATAGAAGATGAAGGTAATGGAGCTATGGCAATTTACATCAGCTGAGTAGTTGGCCTGCAAGTCTTATGATTTATGTTTGCAGTTGATTGTGGCTGTAAATTACTGTGGGTGGAAAATGAGAGGCTGAATTGAAGCCCCTTTAAAAAAAATGGCCTTGAGAGTAGAACAACCAGCAGTTTGGCTATTCATAAGTTTCTGTGATGATGGAATAGTGTATATATTGAAAAAGAAAAAATCCCTAAAGCCAGAAATAAAAAGGTTAATAAAATCTACTGCTAAAGTCACCCCGAAGTGAAAAGCTGTCATATTAATACCAGCATGAACATGAAATACTAGGCAGAGCTAGTCTCCTCGAGCATCTATTGATGCCATCAGAAATAACAGCAAATAAAAATCCATTTCAGCCATGCAACTGTTTCATACACTGACCCTACCAAGACTTGCTGAGCTGTTTGCACAGCTTGCCACATGACTGTCAATCAGCGGAGGGAGAAGGCATACTGGAGGGCTTGATTCTTACGACATCATTTAGAAAGTGAAAGCACTGACTTCAGTAGAAAAGGGGAATGAAGGACAATGGCGGTGAGGAGGGTATGGCCTGGTCTACACTACAAACTTAGGTCGACATAAGCCTCATTAAGTCGATCTAATAATGTAGGTGTCTACACTACTGAGTGCCTTCCATCGACCTAAGTGGCCTGTAAAGTGGACTTCTGTACCCATCTCCACACAGGACCAGTTGGTGGCAGAACATGATGCCGGGGAAGGCACACCTACTGAGTACACATTTCCAACTAAACTGTTGGAGTTACATGCTAGTAATTTTTATGTTTAATCTGGACAAAAAAGTAGGTGTAGTGAGTATCTGTGGCTACTCCAGCTACGCAGAGGGTACTCTCCAAAAAAAACCCAACTGTTTATGTGCATGAGGATGGCCTGGGAATCCTCCATGGAGATCTCTAGGAAGCTTTCATGGAAGTACTCTGCAATTCTTTGCAGAAGGTTTCTGGGAAGGGCTCCCTTATTTTGTCTACCACGGTAGGACACTTTCCCACGTCACTCCAGTATTACCTCTGCTGGTATCATTGCGGCACACAGCACTGCAGCATATGGACAGGGTCTGTACCCAGACTTCCTCCACAGCCTATGCTGAACCTGCTGCCATCATCGCCCAGTTCTACATCCTCCTCCCATAAATGTCCTATGAGATGAGGAGTCAAGGGGGCATTTGGTATCCCTTTCACTGAACACCAGGGAAGGGTACAAGGACCAGAAGGTGCCCATTCCCACATCTTTGATTGCTATAGCTGTACATCTGTAAGAAAGCTTTCCTTTTTTCTTCCCCCCACCCCGGCCCCCACAGTGTTATCAGCCCTTTTGCCCTTTTGCCCCAGGTTATGTTAATTTTCTTTGCTCTCTCTGTGTATTTGTGTGCATAATAAAACTTAATGGATTGAAGAGAAAAGGCTCTTTATTCACTCAACACCCAGTGACTGATGGGGGTGGAGTTTACAGGGAAGAAAATGCAATGGAGGGGACAGTTTGGTAAGGAACAACACACATAAGTGTCACATTACTGTGGGTCATTGATGAAACTGGTTTTCCAAACCTCCCAGAGACACAGAGACCCTCAATGTGCTCTTCTTATGCCCTAGTGTCTGGCTGCTCAAAATTGGCTGCCAGGAGATCTGCCTCAGAAACTTTTCTCCCTTTGTTTCACAGATATGGAGCACACAGCAGGCAGCAATAACAATGGGGATATTGCTTTCACTGAGGTCTAACCTAGTAAGCAAACAGTGTCAACGACCCTTTAAACATACAAAGGCAGATTCCACTGCATATGCTCAACCTATGGTTGGACTGATCCTTACTGCTGTCCAGGCTGCCGGTGTACAGCTTCATGAGACATGGAAGCAAGGGGTAGGCTTGGTCTCCCAGGGTCACAATTCACATTTCAACAATGGTCATTTTGCAGTCTGGAAAGAAATTCCCTGCTTGCAGCTTTCTGAACAGATCTGTGTTCCTAAAGATGAGCATGTTACGCACCTTTTCTGACCATCCCACACAGATGTCAGTGAAATGGCCCCTGTGATCCACTAGTGCTTGCAATGCCATTGAGAAGTACCCCTTTCAGTTTATGTACTCTTTGGCAAGGTGAACTGATGCCAAGATAGGGATTTGCATTCCATCTATCACCCCACTTCAGTTAGGGAACCCCATTGCTGCAAAATCATCCACTGTATCCTGCATGTTGCTCAGAGTCCCTACACTTCTGAGCAGAAGTCTGTTAATGGCCATGCAAACTTGGATCACAACAGATCCCATGGTAGATTTACCCATTTCAAATTGATGCCCCACTCAGGGGCAGCTCCAGGCACCAGCACGCCAAGTGTGTGCTTGGGGTGACAAGCCATGGAGGGCACTCTGCCGGTCACCGCAAGGGCGGCAGGCAGGCTGCCTTCAGTGGCATGCCTGCGGAGGGTCCACTCGTCCCGTAGCTTCGCGGACCTCCTGCAGGCTGTCACTAATTCAAGGGACCAGGGACCTCCCGCAGGCAAGCCACCGAAGGCAGCCTGACTGCCGTGCTTGGGGCAGCAAAATGCCTAGAGCTGCCCCTGTCCCCACTGACCATAGCAGTCTGGCATTGCAAGCTTCCACACAGTGTGACAAAGCTCTGTCCTTGTCTCCGTGGGTCCTGCATTTCCTGATGGATTTCACTAGCCTCAGAGGCTCACTGTGACCCTCCCCTTAACCATTCTTTCTTTAGAGACAAGGGTCACAGTCTACTGAGCCATTTTATCATAAACCAGCAAGGGAGGTGAGGAGAAGCTATCCTCCCTTGCACAGTCTCTGTTGTCTCTCAGTCTCAGTGATTAATCAAGGGGCAAAGTGGGGGGGAACTCAGGCCCACCCTCTACTCCGGGCTCCAGCCCAGGGACACTAACAGAATCAGCTATGGTAGCTGACCTTTTAGGAACAGGACATGTACAATTCCCTCAGTTACTTCCCCACAGCAGCCCCCACTTCCTCAAGCTCCACTTCACTCTTACCTCAGGGCCTCCTTCCTTGTGCCTGATATGGTGTGTACAGCTCAGTCTCACCAACAGTGCATCTTTCTCTCACAGCTCCTGACCTGCACACCTACCTAACTAACTGGGAGGCTTTTAAACTAGTTTCAGCCAGCCCCTGATTGGCTTCAGGTGTCCCAATCAACCTAGCAATCTCCACTGCCTTCTGGAAAGATCTTAATTGGCCCCAAGTGTCTTAATTGACCTGGAGCAGCTTATCCTGGTACCAGGGATTTGTTTAGTCTGGGACTAATATATCTGTCTCCCATTACTTTTCTATAGCCATCTGGCCTTGCCCCATCACAACAGCTATTGCCACTCGCTTCTCCACTGTCAGAGCAGTTCTCATTTTAGTATTGCTGTGTACCAGGGCTGGGGAAAGCTCTTCACACAGTTCCTGGAAAGCGGCCTTATGCATCTGAAAGTTCTGCAGTCACTGCTCGTCATCCCACAGCTGCATAGCTATGCAGTCCCACCAGTCAGCGCTTGTTTCCCGGGTCCAGAAGTGGCACTCCACTGTGTCCAGGTGATGCGCCACTGTCGTCAGCAACTCTGAATTGCTTCTCTCTATGTCTTCCAGCAGGGCTGCTTATGTGGCATCACATTGTTCTTCGCGATGACTCCTGTATCAACTGTGTAAATACTGCAGGACAAGGCATGAGGTGTTTGTAATGCTCACAACAACAATGTACAGCTGAGCGGGGTCCACGCTTGCCATACTGTCATCCACGCCGGTAGCCCATGCTTATGAAAGTCGTGAAAAAGGGTTGGTTCATTTGCTATTGATTTCAGGGAGGGAGCAAGGAAGGTAAGTGCATCAAAGGAAGCTAACACCATGTTCTCATAACCACCCATGCAAATGTTTTGGTCCTATAAGGCATTGCAAGCCCAACCCAACATTCCACTCTGCTATATGCACTGTGGGATAGCTACCCACAGTGCAGAACTCCATGCATCAATGCAAGCCCTGCTAGTGAGGGTGCACTCCACAGACACAATGAGTGTAATGTGGACACGCAAGGTCAACTTGCTTGAATCGGAGGCTCGATGTTGACTTACATAAAGTCAACTTAACTTTGTAGTGTAGACATGGCCTGAGAGGGTTACAGGCTGGGAATAAAAATTAGCCAAGAGAGTAAGAGTTAGAGAAAAACCACACAAGACAGGAGATATTTCTGTATTCCTCAATTTCCCAATCATTCTCAGCACTCAGTGGTAAATCTAATTCAATACTCTCTCAGGCTTGAATTATTTCCTCCATGTCTGGTAGAGGCCATTGGGAGAAAGAGAAACTTCAGAAGCATAAAAGTCAAAAACAAGTCAGCCAAATGATTATTGTTGTATCTGAACTGACCCTTGGCTTTAGAAACAAAATATATAGCAAATATATCAGAAACCACCTCTCATAAACAGATAGCTAAGGGTTAATGTCTCTTTCACCTGAAGCACCTGACCAGAGGACCAATCAGGAAACCGGATTTTTTCAACTTTGGGTGGAGGGAATTGAGTGTCTAAGTCTTTGTCTGTCTTCCTGCTTTCTCTGAGCTTTGGAGAAGTAGTTCTACTTTCTAGTCTTCTGTTTCTAAGTATAAGGACAAAGAGATCAGATAGTAAGTTATATGGTTTCTTTTCTTTGGTATTTGCATGAATATAAGTGCTGGAGTGCTTTGATTTGTCTTCTTTTTGAATAAGGCTGTTTATTCAATATTCTTTTAAGCAATTAACCCTGTGTTGTATCATCTTAATACAGAGAGCACATTTGTATGTATTTTTCTTTCTTTTTATATAAAGCTTTCTTTTAAGACCTGTTGAAGTTTTCTTTACTTCAGGGAAATTGAGTCTGTACTCACCAGGGAATTGGTGGGAGGAAGAAATCGGGGAGATCTGTGTGTTGGATTGCTAGCCTGATTTTGCATTCCCTCTGGGGGAATAGGAAAGTACTTTTTGTTTCCAGGATTGGGAACAGAGAGGGGGGAGTCTCTGTGTAGTTTCACAGAGCTTGTGTCTGTGTATCTCTCCAGGAGCACCTGGAGGGGGGAAGGGGAAAAGGATTATTTCCCTTTGTTGTGAGACTCAAGGGATTTGGGTCTTGGGGTCCCCAGGGAAGGTTTTTCAGGGGGACCAGAGTGCCCCAAAACACTCTAATTTTTTGGGTGGTGGCAGCAGGTACCAGGTCCAAGCTGGTAACTAAGCTTGGAGGTTTTCATGCTAACCCCCATATTTTGGACGCTAAGGTCCAAATCTGGGACTAAGGTTATGATACCACCAACCTGCCAGAGCAAAGAACAAGAAAAGTGCATACTACACATGATTTAGTCTTGGGATAAGAAAACTGGGGCCTGGATGGTAGCAGCAAATCTGGAATTTCTTACCAGATTCTCTTCCAGGTTATACAACTCCTTAATAAAGCTTCTGAAAACATATTATGATGATGATGCTAATGGTTGAATTGAAATCATATAGAAGAGAGCAAAGAACTATTCATAGCGCACATGGGCCAGGTTTTTATATCAGTTACCTTGGTGGAAACCAGAGTAACATATTTAAGTCAATAGCTATTATGGCTGAGGTAAAAAAATCTAAGTTTGGGCCAAATTCTACTCTCAGATATGTTTTGGGCTTTCTCTGACACCAGTAGGTGCCCTCCACATATACCCAAGAGAGACGCTTGAGTCTTAGACAGAAAGTGTATTCAGAGTGCAACTATTTGCCTAGCTATGTAGTAATGGCTCAGTCTTAAGACCCGTTTAAGGCAAGATGAAATTAGTTGATGGAGGAACCTTTGTAGAGTCCTCCCTAGCTGTTGCAGTTTCCTTCCAAATTAATATTCATGATTATGGTGAACAGCTGCCCCATGATCTGCTTTAACTACTCTTTTATTAAGACAAAGAGAAATCAGTGTGATGTCACTGATATCAGTTGCTCCCGTTGTGTGAGTTGCCAAGCAGTATACATAATAATATTCAGCACAGGAGCAGGGAAATATTCTCCATGTTATCTCATGAAGGGAACAATTATTTTGTGACTTGCCACTATGAGAATATTTTGCTTTTGGCACATCTTCAGGCTTTAGCAGCTTGGGTACATTGACATCCAGATGTTAGGTCTTCTCTTGTATAATGGGAGGTGGGGGGTTAATCTCTCACCAATTTCATTGCAGAGAACATGGCAGAGCTTTGCTTCCATTGCTGTGAAAGGTGGATACACCGGCTGAGCTTTTCAGTGCTGATGAGGGGAGGTAGCCACACATCTTTTTAACCATTTTTACAAAAACAATCACAAGAGGAGAGTGTAATGATTCAGAAAAAAAATTGAATGCATTCTGAACATCTGTCATATTACTTTATTGGTAAAATCAGTTGGGAGATAGATTATTTGTCATTCAGGCAGCAGTGGAGGTGAAGATGCACAGATCTGATGAGTAAAGTATATGACTCAAGTAATTCATTTGACTTTTTCATGCTTCTTGGAATACACAAGTTAATTTATTCTCATATATCTGCATAATGTTAAATGTGTGTCATCTAGAAACAAGGAGTCTGATTCAAAACCCGTGGAAGTCAATGGGAGATTTTCCACCAACAGCCACAGCCTTTGCATCAGGCCCAAATTTATTTTAATTTTGGACTGCAAAAAAATAGTAGGTACTAGAGACAATAGCTTTTATCAGTATCTAAGGTTATAAGTTTGAAGCAAGCATAGTTCTTTCTAGCCAGTAAATCTGGACACCATGTGAGGACACCTCACTCATCATTCCATGAGTCAATTGCCTTCTTGCAAAGAAAGAGTGATATGTGTGTCCAAAAACCAGTTAAAATTAGTTACTCTCCCCCCACTCCCCTATATAAATTAAAGTTTGACTTTGAACAGATAATTGTTTATGGAAGAGCTCTGCCAATAAGACAGTCTGTGAGCAATTACAGTCGCCTGACTGTGCCATGCTGTATGATACACAATGTGCTAAGCTTTCACAAAATAAACATTTGCAAAATATACACAAGACTTTCGTATGTATTTATTTTCTCAAACACACTGTAATGCTAAGTGTAGCAGTGTGAACACTGGAGCTAGCATCGATTATTTAACACAGCCAGATTCAGCTGCCTTTAGGGAATATTGCATCTGGATCCTTTCTGAAGTATAGGAATTGACCCACAACAGTTAGCTTCTAAGTCTAAAAATAGAAACACCATCTGTTTTGTGTAAGGAGCTATCATTATGTCATTAGGGACTTTTGTGAAATCTACATAACACTGGCAAACCACTGCTGCCTCCCTCTCCCTGGTTGTAAAGAGAACTAGAGCTGAAATGAACTGTCCTATGTACCAACAAGCTGCAATGTCAGGACCCTTAAAATGCACTAATTTCTAGCCACTCCCTTCTCCACGGAAAAACTAGATGTGTCTTCTTGTATTTTTATGAAGAGTGAGACAAAAAGATATTTAACCTGGAGTCTCAAAGGGAGTGGGAAATTTCAGTATAAACTAGACCAGGATCAAGAGGAAGCTACAGGAAGAATGTTTCACATTCAGTGAGATGGGTGCAGTCTGATCACAGATGAAGTATAATTTTTTTTGACGTCAGAGAGACATGTCATCATCATTGTTATTAACGCAGCAGTGTCTAAAGAACTTAGTTAGGTTGGAGCCCCAAGGTGTCAGCCCAGTACAAACATACAGTAAATGACAGTCCTTGCTGCAAGGCACTGACAGCATAAAATACAAGATGAAGCAGGTGGAAGAAACAAACAAGCAGGCAAGGAGACAGGAGGTTAGGGTGACAAAAAATACAATTTCTAGCACAGCCTCCAAGCCTTTCTCCACAAATAAACGAAGCGACTGCACTTCTCAAATAATTCACTGGAGGAAGCTCTTTACATGAAATGGGATGAAAGCTTCATGCACAGTGGGCCAAATTCTACAGTCTTTGCTCAGCCAGAACTCCCACTGAGTTCAACAGGAATTTTTATTGACCAACTGAAGGATTTGCTACAACAATTATTTTCCATTAATGCAAAACTTTCAGAATGTTACAGTTCAGAATACATGCAAATGTAAAAGCGCTTCTCCATCATACTCATTCATTCCGAAGATGCTGTATGCAGCAAGATGGACCTAAATTCTATGCCATGCTCTTTCTTTGGATTCTGCATGCAGGAAGCTGGAATTTCTAGAGAAGTTTCTTTTATATTAAAAATAGAACCCAAATAGGTTTTATTGAATTACCAGTAAATGTAAAATGAATAACACAAGCAGTTGGGTACCACGTGTTATTTCATTTGATATTGAATTCGGGATATTTTGTGCTGTGCCTGCATTTTCACGGTGCTACCAATTTTTGTACAGTACTGGCAATGTATGCCTCCATTGTAGAAATTATCAGGGAAAAAAGCTGCAAGTGGTGACTGGTAGACAGAAGTCAATTGGATCTTTTGACACTTTGGGAGAAGGCGGCAAATTGGGATTGTGATATAAGCGTGATAAGTAGATGTTTTTCCTAAAATGATTAGCAATTAAATAGATAAAAATACTGACACTAGTCCCTGATCCTGAGATTGGATGGGTAGCCTGTGCTGATCTCACTGCAGATTTGGGGCCTTAAATAGTCATGTGTATCTTTCAGAATTCTGAAATTATTGCAATTAACAGGGCAGTTCACATCACTCAGAGCTATGGTTGCAGACTCAGGACGGCAACACTGCATCAGTTCACATGTTCAAGGCTAACTTGACTATAAAGAGGGCTGTCTGTCTCCAGTTATAGTCACATCTATCTAGATCAGAAGTTCTCAAACTGGGGGTCTTGACCCTTCAGGGCATCATGAGGTTATTACATGGGGGGTCGTGAGCTGCCAGCCTCCACCCCAAACCCCGCTTTGCCTCTAGCATTTATAATGGTGTTAAATATATTAAAAAGTCGCACTCAGAGGCTTGCTGTGTGAAAGGGGTCACCAGTACAAAAGTTTAATCTAGATATTAGAAAGCTTAGATTCTGGGTCCCAGATTTGCAGCAAGAGATGAACAGAGGGTAGAATCAATAGCAAATTCTGTAGTTACAGAATTACTGAATGCACTGTCCATTGATCTCAAAGTGCTTTAGGAAAGAGGAAAATCAACCCTTCTTTCTAATTTTAATGATTAAACTAAATAAGAGTATGGTTCCCTATAAGGCATAAAAGGGAATAAGAAAGAAAGGGTTGTTTTTCTGTTTTATTTCATAGATCCCAAGCTTCTTCGCACTTAAAGTGTACTGAATAGTTCTGCTGATAATTATTGTGGTTCGGTATATATGGATAAGAACACAGTCTGATATTTAGAAATGTTGGTTTTCTGTAAAGGCAGATTGTCATAAACAGATAGTTAAGGGTTAATGTCTCTTTTACCTGTAAAGGGTTAAGAAGCTCAGTGAACCTGGCTGACACCTGACCAGAAGACCAATAGGGGGACAAGATACTTTCAAATCTTGGTGGAGGGAAGTCTTTGTTTGTGCTGTTTGTTTTGTTCGTTGTTCGCTCTCGGGACTGAGAGAGACGGGACATCATTCCAGGCTTTCCCAATCTTTCTGAATCAGTTTTTCATGTTTCAAAATAGTAAGTAATAGCCAGGCAAGGCGGATTAGTCTTATGTTTGTTTCCTCAACTCGTAAATGGTGTTTTTTACTGGAAGGATTTTTACGTCTGTTTGCTGTAACTTTGAATCTAAGGCTAAGGGGAGGGGGATCCCTCTAGTCTAAATGAATCTGAGTACCCTGTAAAGCATTTTCCATCCTGATTTTACAGAGATAATTTTTACCTTTTCTTTCTTTAATTAAAAGCTTTCTTTTTAAGAACCTGATTGATTTTTCCGTGTTTTAAAATCCAAGGGATTGAGACTGAACTCACCAGGGATTGGTGGGGGGAAAGGAGGGGGATGGTTAATTCCTCTTTGTTTTAAGATCCAAGGAGTTTGGAACTGTGTAAGCCTCTCAAGGCAACCCAGGGAGGGGAGAGTCTGGGGGGAAAAGGAGGGGGATGGTTAATTTCTCTTTGTTTGAAGAACCAAGGGGTTTGGGTCTTCTGTTCCCCAGGGAAGGTTTTGGGGGAACAGAAAGTATGCCAGACGCTAACTTCTGGCTGGTGGCAGCGTACCAAATTTAAGTTAGTAATTAAGCTTAAAAGTAATTATGCAGGACCCCACTTCTTGAACTCTAAAGTTCAAAGTGGGGAAAAAACCTTGACACAGACATTTAGTAATTATCATTGAAATGATTTCTTTCCCTATTTTAATGAGTAGGAATGACATTAATTTGTTTTTTAAAAAAGAAAAGTGCTTGTTACTGTATGTCTTCCCTTTGGGAACTCTAGCCTTATGGCAGAAATAGCAAAAGTCAAGTTTAAACACACAGAAACAAGTATTGTAGCACAAAATAAAACCAGACTGACAACATTTCATGCTCTCACAATGGGTGAGTCTAACTGCAAGATCATCACTTGGAGGGATTCATAAAACAGCCAGTCGGGCCTCTTCAGGGTTTTGTCATAAAGCTGAAATAAAACAATGATCCTCTAGTAAAGAGCTGAGTCTGAATCCTGGTCAGGAGAATATCTAGGTCAGGACTATAAAATGGATTTTTCCTCTTCTTTTTTTCCCCCTCTGTGCTCATTGAAGTCAATGGTAAGGTTCCCACTGACTTCTATGGTGCACAATCAAACACTAAATAAATTAACAATAAGATTTGCTAATATCCTTATACTAATGTTCACATCTCATATACAGATATATGCATATCTTCCTATTCTACTGAAAATACTAAAGCTCATGCAAATATAACATTTGACTGACTCGCTGTTCTTCAGCCCAGCATATAAAACAATGGTGTTTAGGTAGCAACTTTATGAGGCTCAGAGTGTTTTGGAGACACTGCTCTGAGGCTCCCCATCTTGCAGCCCATTTATAAACATGAGTAATTCTCTTGACTTCAAGATTTAGAACAAAATATGCATTAAAATCAACCATTTGATTTTTCCACTTGAGACTTCTGTATTACTTTCTCCATAGTCAGCCTAACTAAAACTCAGATAGTCTATTAAAATTAATGTTATCCCATGAGTAATCCCACTGAAATCAATGGACCAATTTGTACAATGAGGTGCTACTCAGTCAGAGTAGGCAATCAGACTCTGGTCCTAAAGGTGAAATTCTTTCTTCTGAGTAGGCCTTGTGCATGCTAACTGCACAGGGATGAATTTCACTCTAAATCAAGATACAGATCAAACTGTTCCATCTATTTAGTCCTGCCAAAATAACAAAACTGGCCAAACTGGGAGCAAGAAGAATAGAAGGTAAAGACAACCAGTACCAATCCATCTCCCTGTACATCTTATTTAGGGTTAAGACTAAATACAGTTTTTCAGTTTCATTCAGCCTTTATCCAGAGGCTATAGTCTAGTAATTTAGTAGTATAATTTAGTTACCATTGAGCTGAATTTGACTCTTACTTTAAGTAATTGTACAATTAACAGTTCAAGTAACCAAAGCCCCAGCGGCAGAACAGAAACAATCAAAACACATTTAATCATAACAAATCCACAGTACTCCTAACATCACTGGACAAATATTGACTATATGTACTGATCCTGTCTGTTACAGATTTATACCTTCATTTGAAATTCTGAGAGACTGACCATTCTATATGATTTACTGTAACCCTTTCAGATATACATGTATTATCATTAGGGCTGTCAAGCAATTAAAAAAATTAATTGCAATTAATCACACTATTAAATTTTTACATGTGATTAATAACACTGTTAAACAATAATAAAGTAACATTTCTTTAAATATTTTTTGATGTTTTCTACATTTTCAAATATATTGATTTCAATTACAACACAATACAAAGTGTACAGTGCTCACTTTATTTTTTATTACAAGTATTTGCACTTTAAAAAACCAAAATAAATAGTATTTTTCAATTCACCTAAATACAAGTACTGGAATCTCTTTATAATGAAAGTTGAACTTACAAATGTAGAATTATGTACAAAAAACCTGCATTCAAAAATAAACAATGTAAAATTTTAGAACCTGCAAGTCCACTCAGTCCTACTTCTTGTTCAGCCAATTACTCAGACAAACAAGTTCGTTCACATTTACAGGAGATAATGCTGCCCTTCTCTTGTTTACAATGTCACCAGAAAGTGAGAACAGGCATTCTCATGGCACGGTTGTAGCCAACGTAGCAAGGTATTTACATGCCAAATATGCTAAATATTCATATGCCCTTCATGTTTCAGCCACCATTCCAGACTATATGCTTCCATGTTGATGAAGCTCATTAAAAAATAATACATTAATTAAATATGTGACTGAACTCCTTGTGGGAGAAATGTATGTCCCCTGCTCTGTTTTACCCACATTCTGCCATATATGTCATGTTATAGCAGTCCGGATGATGACCCAGCATACGTTGTTCATTTTAAGAACACTTTCACTGCAGATTTGACAAAACACAAAGAAGGTACCAATGTGAGATTTCTGAAGATAGCTATAGCACACGATGCAAGATTTAAGAATCTAAGGCCTGGTCTACACTACGTGTTTAAACTGATTTTAGCTGCGTTAAACAAATTTAACACTGCACCCATCCACACTACGAGGCCCTTTATATCAATATAAAGGGCTCTTTAAATCGGTTTCTGTACTCCTCCCCAACAAGAGGAGTAGTGCTAAAATCGGTATTATCATATCGGATTAGGGTTAGTGTGGCCGCAGATCGACGGTATTGGCCTCCGGGCAGTATCCCACAGTGCACCACTGTGACTGCTCTGGACAGCAATCTGAACTCGGATGCAGTGGTCAGGTAGACAGGAAAAGCCCTGCGAACTTTTGAATTTCATTTCCTGTTTGCCCAGCGTGGAGCTCTGATCAGCACAGGTGGCGATGCAGTCCCAAATCCAAAAAGAGCTCCAGCATGGACCATACGAGAGATACTGGATCTGATCGCTGTATGGGGAGACAAATCTGTTCTATCAGAGCTCCGTTACAGAAGACGAAATTCCAAAGCATTTGAAAAAAAATCTCCAGGCTATACAGTGCTGTGTGACAAGGGTAACAGAAAGCCAAAGAATCAAATGGACACTCATGGAGGGATGGAGGGGGTACTGAGGACTCCAGCTATCCCACAGTCCACAGCAGTCTCCGAAAAGTATTTGCATTCTTGGCTGAGCTTCCAATGCCTGTAGGTTCAAACACATTGTCCAGCGTGGTTCAGGGTACAGCTCGTCAATTTACTCCCTCTCCTCCCCGCCCATGTGAAAGAAAAGTCGTTTCTTGACATTTTTTAATGTCACCCTATGTGTACTGAATGCTGCTGGTAGATGCGATGCTGCAGCAGTAAAGAGCAGTATCCGCTCCTCTTCTCTCCTTGGTGGCAGATGGTACAATATGCTTGATAGCTGCTGAGTGCTCCTGGCTGGCCTCAGGTAAGGCCGGCCGGGGGCACCTGGGTAAAAATAGGAATGATTCCCAGTCATTCCTAGTAGATGGTACAGAACGGCTGGTAACTGTCTCCATCATAGCAACTGGGGGCTGAGCTCCATCAAACCCCTCCCTTTCCTGTGTAAAGAAAAGATTCTGTACTGCCTGGACTGTCATAGCAGCGGGATGCTGGGCTCCTCTCCCCCACACCGCTTAATGTCCTGCCTGGACTATCATATAACTTCAAGACACAAATGGGGGGGACACTGCCACGGTAGCCCAGGAAGGTTGGGGGAGGAGGGAAGCAATGGGTGGGGTTGTTGCAGGGGCACCCCCCGTGAATGGCATGCAGCTCAACATTTCTGCGGGATCTGACACAGAGCGGCTGTGCTCTCTGGTTCTCTGATACACTGGTTCTCTAGTACACTTGCCCCATATTCTAGGCAGGACTGACTCTATTTTTAGATACCATAAAGGAAGGATTGACCCGGGGAGTCATTCCCATTTTTGCCTTTGCGCCCCCGGCCAACCTCAGCCAGGGACACCCATGATAGCAGCAGACAGTACAGAATGACAGATAACCATCATCTCATTGCCAATTTACAATGGCAGCAGATGGTACAGAACAACTGATAACCGTCTCTGCTATCATGCAAAAGCAAATGAATGCTGCTGTGTAGCGCTGCAGTATCGCCTCTGTCAGCGGCATCCAGTACACATACGGTGACAGTGACAAAAGGCAAAACAGGCTCCATGGTTGCCATGCTATGGAGTCTGCCAGGGCAATCCAGGGAAAAAGGACGCTAAATGATTGTCTGCTGTTGCTTTCCCGGAGGAAGGAATGATTGACAACATTTACCCAGGACCACCTGCGACAATGATTTTTGCCCCATCAGGCACTGGGATCTCAACCCAGAATTCCAAGGGGCGGGGGAGACTGCGGGAACTATGGGATAGCTATGGAATAGCTACCCACAGTGCAAAGCTCTGGAAATTGAGGCTAGCCTCGGACCATGGATGCACACCGCCGAATTAATGTGCTTAGTGTGGCCGCATGCACTCGACTTTATACAATCTGTTTTACAAAACCGGTTTATGTAAAATTGGAATAATCCCGTAGTGTAGACGTACCCTAAAGTGCCTTCCAAAATCTGAACAGGAAGAAGTGCGGAGCATGCCTTAAAAGTCTTAAAAGAGCAACACTCCAATGCAGAAATTGCAGAAACTGAACCACCAAAATAGAAAATCAACCTTCTGCTGGTGGCATCTGACTCAAATGATGAAAATGAACATGCATCAGTCTACACTGCTTTGGATTGTTCTCGAGCAGAACTCAGCATCAGCATGGATGCATGTCCCCTGGAATGGTGGTTGAACAATGAATTGACATATTAATCTTTAATGAATCTGGCACTTAAATATCTTGTGTGAGACTGAGTGGACTTGCAGGCTCTAAAATTTTACATTGTTTTGTTTCTGAGTGCAGTTATGTAACAAACAAATATGCATTTGTAAATTGCACTTTCACAACAAAGACCTTGCACTACAATACTTGTATGAGGTGAACTGAAAAATACTATTTCTTTGGTTTATCATTTTTACAGTGCAAATACTTAGAAACAAAAAATATATACACTTTGATTTCAGTTACAACACAGAATACAATACATAGGAAAATGTTGAAAAACATCCAAAATATTTAATAAATTTCAACTGGTATTCTATTGTTTAACAGTGCAAGTAAAACTGCCATTAATAGTAATTTTTTTAAACACAATTAATTTTTTTGAGTTAATTGCGTGAGTTAACTGAGATTAATCAACAGCCCTAATTATCATTTATTTGCATTTGGTGGTAGTACCCAGCCAACACTGGGGCCCCAATATGCTCAGCACTTGACAAACTTACAGTAAAAGACAGCCCTGATTCCAAAAAGCTGAATAATCTAATGGGATAAAAAACAACATGTGGAAGAAAGGAAGTATTACCACCCTCATTTTGCAGGTGGAGAAGTGAAGCACAGAAACTTTGTGACATGCACAAGGTCAACCAGTGAGTCTCTGGAAGAGGCAAGAATTGCTTCCAGAGCCAGCACAACCCACTTCAGTGCATTAACCACAAGAACATCTCCTTTTTTCTATAGAAGCCTCTCTCTTGCTTCATGTACACACATGGGTGCTGCTGATCCTCCTCACAGGTCCTGCCACTGGCTTCTCATTTCTTCTAGCTTCCTTGAGTAACTGCTAAGCTTCTTCCTGGTTCCCTCACGCCAATCACATTTTGAAGTGCACTCTGCATTGAGCACATATTATGAATGAACTGTGCAGAATGACATGAGGTTGCACAGCTGATGTATGCATACGATTTAATCTATTTCCTCCCATGTATATTACCTCCTCCGGTCTATACAGATTGTGTTCCAATTTCTCATATCCTAATCATGTCTGTGCGAAATAAACAAGCTACATCAATACAATGCATCTGACACATTTTTGTCAGAAAAACTCTGGAAGTAATTTCCATTATGATTTGTTGTTTTGCAGTCTGTTAAAAGTTAATTAAATGGACAATAAGTCTCAAGATTAGCTCTTTCATAAAAGAAGCTACCAAATTAATGGAGCAGAGGCAACTGCAACAAGGTATTATAAGTATCAGAGGGGTAGCCATGTTAGTCTGGATCTGTAAAAAACGACAAAGAGTCTTGTGGCACCTTAGAGACTAACAGAAGTATCAGAGCATAAGCTTTCATGGGTGAATACGTCATGCGTCTGAGGAAGTGGGTATTCACCTCATACAATACATCTGTTAGTCTATAATGTGCCACAGGACTCTTTGAAGGTATTATATGGCAATCAGAGCTCATGAGTATACAAAAAAAATCTATTCAAAACCATGAACATGTTTATATTTAGAAAATAGCTGATTGGAGACTATAAAAAGACCCAGACACATCACTACACAGCTAAACACTTAAACAGCTCAGAAGTATACGTTTTTCTATTAAATTCAGCAGTGTCCTCTGTATCTGAAATGAAACTCAAATTTTCCTCAGCAAGATGGTAGAATATGAAAAATTAAGGGCAACTTCTTTTCTCTCATGGCAATCTACATAATAATTTTCCAGGTGCCTGTCTCTTTGATCACAGTCAGGCTAGAGATCTCATTTGGAATCCACCTCTACCTACCTTTACAATTTTGACATTGTGGATCTGTAAATGGAAGGGCTTTGGAGAGATGCAAACTCCCCTAGACGTGGTTAGTAATCATCCAAGGCCTAATCTCAAATCTGAAGTAGTTACATCTATAGGTGTACTTCAAGGTGACATTCATAGATATGTTCCGTAAATATTCTGTAACCTCAATAGACATAAAATATTAAACCCAGAGCTTGAAGATTTTCCCTTTCTTCCCACTCACCACTGTTCCTGTTGAAGTGGCCAGACTGTGAGTGAACATTAGACAGGCTCATGTGTGGCAGAAGTAAGTCTGAGGAGGATGGGGGTAGAAATGGGAATAAGGCAAGAAAGTGAATAAATTATGGTTTGAAATGAAATTAGGGTGTGACACCAAAAGATAACATTGGGAAAGATATATATAGCCATATATTTGTGGTTTTATCCCAGTGCTCATTCAACACTCAGCTGCCCCCACCATTGTCCCTACCTTTGCTGGTCTGGCTTTGGAGTGAATTGTAATAATCTGATCAGAGATGTGTCCTCATCTGTAAACAGAGGAAAACTGCAGCATAGCTGTGAAATGTAGCATTTATAATTAACGAATGGTCCTATATTTGCGATAGAAAAAAACCCAGTTGCTCTTCAGCCTGTCCATAATTTACACTATAAATGCACTTTGACCTTTGATCTCTGATTCAATCTGGTCTTTATTTTTTTAGCACTGGTAGCAGTCTCTCTTTGTTAAAATGTGTATATATATTTCATTCATTTGCACCTTTAATTTTCCAGTTATGTTTATTTGCTTTTGCTCAGTATTTATAAAACACTTTGAGAGCTGCAAATAAAAGACACTATAGACATGCAAAGTACTATTAGTATTGTGTTATATAGTACTGTTGGAATATAAATTTGTATTGATCTCCTTGAGAAGCTTGAACAAAAATTGTGTAACACGCAACCACCCCATCTGAACTATTACAAGATTTTAACAGTATGCGAACACCCTGAAGTAAATAGCACAGACATTAGGTCTCCAGCAATTGGCAGCCACACTTTGTCCCTGAGACAGATCAAACCATACCACACTGGCCATAGAACAGCCGCATATATCTCACGCCTGATCCAGCTCATTTGGGGCATCCATTTGGTCTGTTACTGTTGCACTACGATAGTAATTCACATCATACTAAATGAAATACTGATTCCTCGTTTTGTTGTCAAAGTGCCAACAAGAATATGTGCTACAACTATCTTTTAAATTAGAGATCAGGATTAATTCAAACTGACAAAGCATTAAAAGACAGATGTTTCTGGCCAGCTTGAAAGAGTAACATAACCAGGGGTGTAAGAGACAACTACTACAATATATTTTGGGTACATTCTTAATAAGTGAGCATGCTGCGCAGAACTCAGTTACTGCCTTTGTATCAGTTTTATTCAAAATTTCACAGGCTACATAACGTATGGAAAGGAACAGAAAAAACACAAACCCAAGTTACACCAGTTCATCTGACTGAGGAGTGCTTCTGGCATCTCCTTCCACAGCCCATTAACAACCTCTTCAGTTTGGCCATGGATGCTCACTCAAGCATAACCTAAGCTGCTGTTTCTTCACATGCACTGATTATTCAGTGTCCTCTGATCTTGATACAAAGATCAGACAGTGTTGGTCTGAGTTTAGTACCTCAATTTAAATTGGTCCATATAAACCACAGGACCTCACTTCCACTGATCGTGTATTACACCAGGTTGCTTCTTAAACACTGCTCTTGGCTTCCCAGCCATGGTGATATCTCACAATGGTTTTCTTCACCACCCCTTGGCTAGGAAACTGCAACCTGTTCTCTTTGATGAGGACATTGCCTTGGTTCACACTTTGGTCACTTTCAGGCTAAATCACTGCAATATGCTATGCTTAGAGTTACTGGGGAGCTTTATCTGATGCAATATGCAATAGCACAAAATGTCTGTGCACTGAATTCCTAAAAGCACAGTATACAGGTGCTCTGCCCTCAGCAGTAGTGATCAATTCACTTATGGAAGTAATTCAAGATGTTGGTTACAATCTTCAGAGCTGTGAATGGTCTGGGACCCAGTAACATAAGAGACCATCCTTTTGCCTATGCCCCATAATAGAAGCTAAGATCTGATGGTACTGTAAGCCCCTGGAGTAGCACCCTCTAAAACTAGCTGCACAACATTCTTAGCTGAGAGGGGTACTAATCTATGTCAGTCAAACTGTGAGTCTGGCAAACTTTAAGGCTCTGTGAATTCAATCGGTCATGTAATTAGTTACATTCCACTAGCACAGCACATCCTCAGCTTGTACAGTTATTTAGTTTAGGGGTAATTTTTTTCAAAAGTGCCTAAGTGGCTTAGAAGCTTAAGCCCCACTTTCTGAAGGGACTTAGGTATTTAGGAACCTACATTCTACTGACTTTCAAATTAGGTGTTTTGAAAATTATACTCTTTAGGAAGAGACCAATCCTTTATTGTCATATTTATCTTGATTCCAGGGGTCCAGATGACAAGGAAACCATGTAAAACACTGTAAATTAAATAATAAATAAATTTAACCTCCAGAAAGGCTTTTAACCCAACTCAATAGCACCTGCTCATACTAATACATCAAGGCACTTCACTAAATATATACAATAATAAAAAGAAAAATCCGTACTCCCAGCTGATAGTAAAGAAGAACAATTTACCTAACCCTATCTAAAGAAATTCTGCGTTCTATTACACTTTCCATAAGAAGAAGGTTAAGCTGATCTTCTTACAGATCTCCAACAATTCCTGCAGCATAAAGAGACTAAAAGCAGGACTGCATCATCTATTTTAAACTCCTTAAGTGTTTTATTATAGCTCAAAAATAGGTCACAAATTTCAGGGTGAAAACTGACAATGCTTCATTATCTCCCCTTGAAGAGTCTTGCTAGTGAAGCACATATAATACAGAAGATCACCTACTGATCACCTACAGAAGAGACTCAGGAAATACAAGACAAACGTAATAGAATGCAAAGACTTTTTATATTAACATTGAATTTCTTCATCAAATTACATTAGACGAAATAGTAGCTCAAACAAAAATGAAACCTTTGAGTTTTAGAAAAGTTTGTTTAGTTTTGTAAATATCTTTAGATGTTGGTGCACATACTGATTTCTAGGGCTGGAAGTAGGAATACCAAGATTAGGGAAGGAACATTACCATTGTTGCTTGAAATGATTGGTGAATATTAAAAATCTGGCACCTCAGCTCTATTCAGAAAAGCACTATCAAAGCAGGATACTCATCTGAAACTCTTGGATCTGTGGAAACACCCACAAAGATTGAAATCATGCTGGAAATCTCATGAGAACAGGACGTCTTGTGAGGTCTAGTGCTTTTCCCGTCCAGTTATGCCATGAGAACAGACTCTCAAAGCATGAACCAGAAAGTCCAGATAAATAATGGAAGTAAAAAAGCTATCAAAACTTTTTGAATCCTCACAAAACTTGTCTTGAATTTGTTTCCAAAGTACAGCTAAGTTTCAGCTAGATCCATATTCGATTATAGGTGGCTCATTCTCCCCTACTTATCTGATTTTAGAAATAAGCTAATGATGCATATGAAAGGGACAATTTTGATTCCAAATATCAATATATTGTATGGCTCCAAAGAAAGTGTAAATCATTTTCAGGTTTTTTTGTTCGACATCTCAGCACAAGCTTGAAGATGTTATTATTCTACCACGGAAAGGATCATTGCCTTAAAGAAAAATGATGAATGTGTTAAGAAAATTAGACTCACTTGGTTCATAAAGTTGAAAGAATCCTTCTGTTTATTTGACTTCTAAACACAGTTTGTACTTGCAAGTGTAAAGTGAAAAAAAAACCACATTGCAGCAGTTTCATTACATTAAATGGTAAAAGAAAATTGATATGGCCATAAATCTTTAGGAACTGCAACCTGGCAGCTAACATAATTTTTCTTAACTAAAAATAAAAATCCAGTATTTTGTACAATTTTTGTTAACAGGCAAGCACTCTCCTAAATGTGATTTATGTAGCATCACTGTTCGGCCCAATGAGGCATATTAAGCACCATGAATCACAAGCTTATCACTTGAAAATTGTTTTTGAAAACTTAGATGGATATGCAGCTAAATTCAGCTTACTTATGGCTGGCTCCTGGAAGGTGCTATGGTCACAGTTTTCTAATATGACTCCCTAAAACTAGGCATCTAAGGTTGGGATTTTCAAAGGAGCCTACGAAAGTTAGGCAGCCCATTCCCATAGACCTAACTTCCTCAGTCACCTTTGAAAAATCACAATCGAATTCTATGTTTAGGAACCAGTATAAAAGGGGTTGAGTTTCATTGGTGCTGAGCAATTGCAGCTCGTATTAACTTCAGTGGGAGTTGAGAGCACTCAACAATTTGCAGCATCTGGTTTTCATCTATCTGCCTTGAAAACACTTTCTAAACACTAGAGCCATAACAAGGTCCAGTTTAATAATGAAATACCCTGGGTCAGGTTCAATACCATTTTATTGTGATAAATGGACCTGTTCTTTCTTCCAGAGGAACAGAGATACTTCACTTCCTTTCAATGGCTTCAGATGAAATATATTTTCGCCTCATGTTTTCCCAAGGGTGGAGAAATCAATTCCCAGTTCTGAAACATGAAACAGAGAATTCAGAAATGTATAGAAAGAAAAAATTGATTGATTCTAAGGACAGTGATGAAAACTTGAGAACATCCACCTGGTGCTAAGCAAGCTGGCTTTTCAAAAGTAAATAAGTGGACAGCAGCAAAAGAAGCTCAAAAGTCTAGGAAGAATTAATTAAATCAACCGTTCAGTACTGAATCACATGGCATCACAAGAGCATTGAAAAGCCTCCACTTTATTTTATTAATTTATTTTATTTATTATTTATTTAATTTTAATTTATTGCCGGCATGCCAGCACCTAGTCGTTTGTTTTACTGCTTTGTGCCCATTATATAGTTCTGTGTATTCTAACAAAATGGAATGATGGTGGCTGTGATTGGATCAGAGTACGAAGATGTTAAGGTGGGAACCCCATTAGTAATATTTAACTGAGAAACCATTTTAATGTTTGTGCCAACAATAAAACCTCTCGTTATTATAGTCTATATTTATTGGACACTTTCTCCCAACTTGAGTTCCCACATGATATCCTTTTTCTTTGGTCTGTTTCATTTCTTTTAACAATGATTACTAGCATCAGAATTTTGTGGTTCCTGGCCTGGGTTTACAACATTGTACCCAGCTAGATAGTTTGAATACAGTTTAAGGTGTTTTAGAAAAGTGTTACAGTAGGATTAACATGCAGTAATGGTCTCTAAAGATGATAGTAGAACGGCTCAGCTGAATGCCATAGGTCCAAAACTGTTGACATCTTTAGTTTGAGTGACGGGGCTTTCGGGGCTTGATCCTTAAACGTATTGAGACCCCTGGCCCCAATCCAGTAAAGCACTTAGGTACAGCTTTTAGCATGTGTCTAGTCAGTTCCCACATGCTTAAGTCAAGCACATGCTTAAATACTTTGCTAACCAGTGAAGATGGAGCAAGCTTTTAAAAACAGCCAACCTTCCTTTGACCAATGCATTTAGTCACTAGTGCTATGCCCTGATACATACCCCAACAGCAGCTCAGTTATCTCATACCTAGATATGATCATTTTCTGCTGCCTATGGAGAGAGGCAGGTTTGGCATATAACATGGCATATTTTATCTTACTATTATCCTCTTCCTTGGTTATTAATCCCTAGATGGTACTGAACTATTAAAAAGACATACATCCTTCAGAAAGTAGCATATTATTCCTTGGCAGACTCTTCATATGTAAGTGGTTTAATATTATCTGTCAGGTGGTTGAGTTACTTTCTGGTTGGTTAGGCTGGGGTCTGCAACTTTGTTCTACCCTTGTAGTTCACTCTCATCTTTTCTCTAGTATCTGGCTACCAGTAGGAAGCAATGCGTTTCCAAGAACAGCCTGTTACCACCACAATTCCAATACTCCCTTTCTGCTTCTTGTAAAAAGAAACATGACCTTTATATTGCCTTCTAATCTATTACAGTGCATCATGTCAGAATTTGTGCTGCTATGACCTAGATGCCATATTACATAAGGGTACATTATACATAATTATAGTTTTCAATCTCTTAAAGTTCAGCCAAAGAAAGAATATTTTCCAAAATGAAGCTCCCATATCATTGACGTATCGAAGGCATTCAATGTATCTGTTAACACTCAAGAAAATCCTCAGCTTAGTTGTTTTCATTGTTGTGAAGCACAGCAAAGATCAGGTCCCATGGACAAGTTAGGCAGAGAAACGCCTGTATTCCACCAGTTTTTGCATCATTCTGGTGTGGTATGGCACCTGGTGTGTGGCTGCAGTACGCATGCTTGGAGGCAGAAACATAGATGCTTAAAGAACTTAAGATGCAAAAAAATTAGGTGCTGCATTAATTTAGGTGCCTACAGAGGTCAGGGGCAGCTGAGCAAACTCTTTGTGATCCCAGTGGAGCCTGATTCTGGGATTTAGGCACCTAAATTGGCAGTTAGGTGCCTAGGGCTTTTTGTGAGTCTAGTCCAAATTTATTGTGTACATATTGAGAGTCCACACACTGAACATTCAGCCAATAACAACAACATACAAAAACTGGATCCATCTAAATCAATGGAATTTTTGTGATTGACTTGAATGGGTCAAAATCTCAACCACTGATTTTTTTCTTTCCAGCTTCAGCTGGACTGATATAGCTCTATTAGAACTACAATTAGAACTACGTTGATCTACACCAGCTGAATATGTGGCAAATATATTTTAATGATATCTGTACATGCTGAACTGTTTCATTCAGTACACAGGAAATGTGCACTTGGAGTCAGATTCTGCCATATTATCTCCCACTAACTGGTATTCACTCCTCATTTACAGGACTAACCACTAGGGTTGCCAACTTTCTGATTGCAGAAAACCAAACACCCTTAGCCCACCCCTGCCCCACCCTGCCTTGCCCCTTTTCAAAGGCCCCTTCTCTCTCCATCCTCCCCTCCTTTCATTGCTTGCTCTCTCCTTAACTCATTTTCACCAGGCTGGGACATGCGGGAGGAGGGTGAGGGCTCCAGTTGGGGGTGCAGGCTCTGGGATGGCGTCGGGGATGAGGGGTTTGGGTTGTGGGAGGGGGCTCAAGGCTGGAGCAGGGTGTTGGGGTGGAGTGGGGTGAGGGCTCTGGCTGGGGATGTGGGCTCTGGGGTGGTGCTGGGGATGAGGGGTTTGGGGCATAGGAGGGGGCTCTGGGCTGGGGTCGAGGGGTTGGAGTGCAGGAGGAGGTGCGGGCTCTGGGAGGGAGTTTGGGTGCAGGAGAGGGCTCTGGGCTGGGGCAGGGGTTTGGGATGTGGGAGGGAGGGCAGGCTGCAGGCTCTGGGAAGCACTTACCTCAGATGGCCCCCAGAAGTGGCGACATGTCCCTCTGGCTCCTAGGCACAGGGGTGGCCAGGCGGCTGTGTGCACTGCCTCCCCTCCTGGCCACAGGTGACGCCCCCGCAGCTCCCATTAGCCATGGTTTCTGGCCAATGGGAGCTGTAGAGCAGTCGCTTGGGGCAGGGGCAGCACGCAGAGCCTCCCTGGCCTCCCTTGCACCTAGGGCCACAGGGACATGCTGGCTGCTTTCTGGAATCACACAGAGCCAGGGCAGTCAGGGAGCCTGCCTTAGCCCCACTGCACCAATGACCGGACTTTTAACAGTCCTGTCAGTGGTGCTGACCGGAGCTACCAGTGTCTCTTTACGACTGGCCTTCTGGTCAAAAACCGAATGCCTGGAAACCCTACTCCCCACAGAATAAGTACTTCTCAATGTAAGTGCAGGTAGTAGAATAAACCCTTAACACAGGCCTTGCCAGGGCCATGAATACTCCCTTAACACAAGGGAATTTTTGTTGTTTCCCTTTTGTTAAGTTTCCTTTGCCATCTTTGCAGTGCCCTAAAAGTGTAGTCTTTTACCATGTTTGTTCTCTTCTCCCTCTGGCATTCATTCAAAAGGGATTAATTGACTTTTTGCACATATTGTACAGTCTATGCATGGTAAATGTTTTTTTTTTAATTTATTATTTTAAACAGCTTCTATGGATATCCAGATTTGGGATATCCTGGCTGTTCAATTACCTTTAAATGCCACCACTTTTAGCCAAGATGTATATTGTTTCTTTCTCAGAGTGAAATCCCTTTTCCAGGCCAGGAAATATTTTTAATATATTATATGCCACTTGGGTTCTGTTCCCAAATATGCTGGGAGTAACCTTGGACAGGTCACATCCCTTCCTGCACCACAATTTCCCTATTAGTAAAATGGGGATAATGATACTAAATCACCTTTGTAAAATGCTTTAATATCTATGGGTGAAAAGCACCATATCAGAGGTAGGTATTAATTATTATCATTATTGTCATTCATAATTTTCTAAGTCACACTCTTCTTCCATAAAATAAGCTTTACGTGCTCATAGATATTTTGTTGAACACTAAGCTTTGGTCATAAATTATAATGGTACAAAATCTGCTAAGTTACACCCTAGCAACATGGTTGACTTAAAAGTACTTTCACAGGTATCGCTGAGAGTAGAATTTGGTGTCGTATGTTCAATATGATTTATACTCATTGCTTATCAGCTTTAAGACCACAAAGGAAAAAAGAAGATTTGTCCAAAGCACTTCCTGGTAAGTTAGATTGCTGTACTGCAAGAGTCGTTATTAACAGATCAGCTAAAGCTCTCACATAGCTCAGGATGATAGAATCTCTTTTCTGCAGTGAGTGAATGGCTTGCCAGGATGGCTAGATGATATCCCCCATCTTTAGTGGCTGTTCAAGGTGAGACATTACCTATGGCTGAGTAGAAACTAATCTTTTCAAAAGGGCTTTAAATAGGCAAAAAGGTATAGGATTTAGCATCTCATCAAGTGACAGTGTAAATGTTGATATAATTGATGGTGTATTTCTCCCTGGAAGACCTTAGTTTCTAGTATGTTTTAGTTTCCTTAGACTGTTTCTCCAGCATTCTGACTCAACTGCCTGCAAACATTCAATTATACCCTGCAGCTATTTCCAGAGAAATAAACAAGGTCAGCCTTCACTGGCAGAAACTTGAAATCACACAAAATGCTTTTGGCATTCGTTATTTGCAATCAACTGTTTGAGCACAAATAAAAATCCAGCCAGCATGAGTAGCAAGAATATGTGACTTGGTGATGTTCAGTTCAGAAAGCAAACCTCATCTTCCAGAATGTAAAGGATTAAATGAAATAGGGATCCTGACTATATACAGTTTAAAGTATACAGAGAATGTTTCCAGTAAGGTTTGTTGGTTAAAACAGTCATGGACTTTGGATGAGTCAAGGATATACTGTTAGCTTCATGCCAGAAACAGTAAATTGCCTTAATTATAAGGATCAATAGCTAGCCACAGAGTTTCATGTTTGAATACGTACTCCAGTTACCATGCATGTGCACTGCTTACTCCAAGCATCATGCTTCTTGGAGCTGAGTGACTAATTCATAATGAATTATATATCTGAACAATTTCACCTCTTTTTCTGTTTGAAAATTATCCCAAAGCCAATCAAGATTTCTCAGCTATATTTGTGATTCAGAATAATTCACTGAATACAATCTGTGAATGACTCTTGGTTTGTAGCACATTCATAAGTTTTACAGCAAGTATTCAATAGCTGAAAATCAAGCTACTTTGCTTGAAAAAATGGGCCCAATGGTTCCGTTTACTGCTGGGATGAGTATATGTGTTAGAATCAGGTTGCCAGTGCAAATTACTGTGAATACAAATTGTACATTTATTCTCAGTGAATATTCTGCAACAGTAGCCAAATATTTGCTCTTTATGTAAATATATCTGCCAGTAAACTAGTTTGCAAGAATATTAGTGGGAAAGGACACAAGAAGTGCAACAACAACCAAATGCATAGTCACAGAATGTGTTTGTTTAGTATTATTATTATTATTATTCATCCAGCTCTTATGATACCCATTTAAGACTAACAGTTCAGAAATCTGGAGGTTTTATGAAAATGATGCAGTGACTCCATTTGTGTATTTAATGTGTTTTTTCTTGCTTATTGACACTTTATTTTTAATTGCAAATGTGTTTTTATTTTCCTGCATTAGTTTCATTATTACCCTGCTGTTGTGATAGGCATAGTATAAACATTAGTGAAAATAAAAGTCCCTTAAAAATTAGTTATGTGCCCAAAGGTTCTAGTAAAACTGAAGCAGAAATACAAACTGAAGTTAAATGCCTTGGAATATGATTTAAAATAGGGTCTCTCCTACCAGAATAAAGGAAGGGGTCTGAGGAATCTAAACACCATGGTGAGGGGAAGGAGAGGAACGCTCTATCTCAGCCAAACCAAGGAAAAGCCGTGTTAACTTCATTGATGATGTTACAGGGCCTACATCAGCCCCAGATGGGGAAGCCCCATGAACCTTGGATCCTTCAGTGGAGACAATCCCTCTAGTATATCAAGGTGAAGGGGAAAATAATCGCAGTGCCCATAGGCAAAATGAGTGGTCTTTGTATAGGACACTGCAGAAGTGACCACAAGATAGAATTAACTCCCCAAATCTCTGGCAGACCAAAAGGCTGTAACACAGTTGCTCAGCTGCTCTGACTTCCATCCACAATACTGCAAACACCAATGTTCAAAAAATCAAGCTCCAAAAGAATCAGGAGATTTTAAAAAAATGTAGGGTCTTTTTATTTGCCTTTTAGCTCTGGTGCTTTTAGCATGCATTCTGGTCACATTTTCAAGATTTTGTCTAACACCACTTGGGCTAGAAACTTACTTTTTAAAAAAAATTAATGCTGAGACACTCATGTAGTCACAGGATCCCAGGAGCTGGGACTTTAAGAATACTGCATCCATAGTTAGAATAGCAACTGATACTAGTCCACATTCTCTTTGCTTAGTGCTGGATCAGAATAGCTGTGAAGGCCAGGGTTCTTGCTTTCTCCCAGACCCCTCTTCTTGAAAGCCAAGATTGTTTGGAGCCAGCACAAAGTCCCATTCCCAGCACACTGTAAACTAAAAATTTATGGGATGAAATCCTGGCCTTACTGAAATCAATGGGAATTTAGCTATTGACTACTGTGGAGACAGGATTTCCCCATAGTTCTTATAATCATCTGAATGTCAGGATTGCATACATGATATTGTTTGGTCATGTTACAGTAATTATAATATTAATTTACACAGTACAGGACCCAATAATCCAGAATGCTGCATGTGAAATTATTGCAACATCAAGTCTATAAGGAGTAATCCAAAGCAGTCCATATAAAAATATTGACAAATTAAAATTCCAATTAAAATCTTACTTTTTCCATTTCCTGGCTTGTACAAATTAACTTAAGGTAACTTTGACTTAATGTACACCAGGGGTAGGCAACCTATGGCACGCATGCCAAAGGCGGCACGCAAGCTGATTTTCAGTGGCACTCACACTGCCTGGGTCCTGGCCACCAATCCAGGGGACCCTGTATTTTAATTTAATTTTAAATGAAGCATCTTAAACATTTTTAAAAACCTTATTTTACATACAACAATAGTTTAGTTATATATTATAGATTTATAGAAAGAGATCTAAAAATGTTAAAATGTATTACTAGCACACAAAACCTTTAATTAGAGTGAATAAATGAAGACTCGGCACATCACTTCTGAAAGGTTGCTGACCCCTGATGTACACTAATATAACACTTTAAAAATGTTATCTCCCTGTATACTTCTGCAGTTGCATAGTCAAAAGTTTAGGCCACTATGGAACTCCACAGTGAAACAGCAGCCTACAAATCACATCTGCTGCATAACTAAATATCATCATTATTATACAATGACATCATAGTATAGTCCTATAAATAGTGGGCCATATCCTCAGATGATATAAATTGGCATACTTTCATTGGCTTCAATATTTACACCTACTGATGTTCTGGCCCTGTAACTGTAGTGGAACGTTTGCACTGTGCATATACCATGAGAATCATATTGTTTTTATTGCAAATCAGACTTGAAACTCATCCTCAGTGGGAATGAGCTGTTAGGAAAGCTTCAATTTATTTAGGTGTGTCATTTTTTTAGCACTGTGTGTGTGCAAAAAAATCTTAATCTTTTTCACAGACAGAGAGAGGAATTATGACTCTGTCACAGCTAACTGACAATGATAAATTTAAACCATTTGTAGATCTTCAGCAACAATTTGGCTTGCCCTGCTCCAGAGCATGGAAATATCTTCATTTATAGCATTTACTTACAAATGTATTTGGACCAGAGGCAGTGGGAGCTTCAAAATGTCCAAAACTTTTATTATTTTGGAAGAAACCTGCATTTACTCAGCCAACAGTATCCTTTTATGATTTTCTGGCCCAAAAAAATCTGCCAATGTTTATTTAAGAGTTGCTTAAAATAGAAATTAGTATACACAACTATCTCCAACCCAATGGAATACAATTGTATCTAGTGTTTTTAAAAAGCCACTATAGCCATGAGACGACAGCTTATTCATCCAAACACACTTTTTCGAATATATTGGTCCCCATATAGGCTAATCGTAATTGGCCTCATGAGTGCTGACCTCTGCTGGAAATGTAACTCCCTTGGCCCTACACCAACTCACTTGTTCTGGGACTGCCCCTGTATCAAGAATTTCTAGTATAAGATGTTTCATTCTTGGATATCTTCCTGATATCCAGAGCTTACCTGATAACAAGGTGACATGGTTCCAACAAGCAATTTTGGTCACTAAAAAATTAATCTGGCAAAAACAAAAAAAAGTCAATACCCACCAAACAAACATTGATACCTAGCTCAGTAATATGGCTGACCTTGAAGCTAACGAATGATTGGCATTCCTCAGAAGGGGAATGTCAGAAAAATTCAAAGCAATTTAAGCTGACTTTTTAAAGGTCTATGATTAATGTAGGACCTTGAAGATAGATATGTCACCTCCTCTCCCTTTAGCCTAATTCTCTTAACTTACTTTGTGTATTAGGATGAATCTGGCATTTTGGTATATTTGTTGTACAGGTAGTTCTTGACTTTATGACATTTGGCTTACAACAAATGGCACTTACGATGTTTCTGAATTGACACCCTCATATGACGTATGACAATTGGTTTCGACTTTACAATGCTCAGTCTAGCAATGTAGTATATTGTGGTTCCAAGTTATGACATTTCAACTTACTATGCAATTTTCAGGAACAAATTGTGTTTTAAGTCTGAGGAGTGCCTGTATTTGGAAAAATTAATTTAAATATATATCATCATCTGACTCAAAAATGGTTGAACGTATTTTGCTCATAATTAGCTTTTGCCCTGATACTAAGCAAAGGACATTTTTTGGTAAGAAAGAGAATTCTTTAGAAAGTTATTCACAGATGAAAACAGGGTGGTTTCAGTGGAAGTCCGAAATAGCTTTAACTATAGCATTTGCTGTACACGCGCAGACTATTGTGATTACCACAAACACACATGCACTTAACATGTACCTTAAACAATAGTGACTTTTTTCCTCTGGTTTTGTCATTGTCCCTTCTGAATGAGTTATAATAAAGATATCCAGAAAGATTGCTAAAGCTTTGCCCTTACTGATGAATTCATGTGCAATCACTTTCTGAGTGACATGCATTTTTAAGGCAGTTTTTGCCTTTTGGCAATCTTTTCATTTTTTATCCTCAGATAGAGACCACGTCCTTGGAGAGAGGTGAATCAATGGGGTTGTTGGGGCTGCCTAAGGAAGAGTTTGTCTAGTTTCCATTATAACTATGGTATTTTAAATTATCACTTGGTGAGGAGAGGAGGGATCTCAAGATGGCAATTGGAGAGGGCACTAGTGCCAGTAGGGACCCCACCTCACTTGTTCCTCCAAACTTCCAGAATCACATTTGTGTGGATTTACAGGAGCATAAACTGCAGGAGGCAAACATGAGTGCAGGGATTAGAAGTACCTAGCATGGGGAGTAGTAAGAACAGCTAGTGAATATTGTATTACCCCAGTCTTCTTCTCTGTCCTCTATAACTAATAAAAGGGTCCTGGAATAAGACCTGTTAAAAAATTAAATGCAGATAGGATAGAAAAAAATAAATTCAAGATTTTTAATGCTGGTGGGGATGGCTTTGTACTACTAATAGAAGGCACTGCATAGCCATTGCTTCTATCTGATGTTTTTAGCCTACACTCACGAATCCTCAGCTCTATGGTGTTTTCATGCTGTGTACCCAAATTTGTAAGATTCATTTTGCATTAGAGAGACATCAGATGCGTGCCTGAGATCACCCTGAAAGCAGAGGACAGGGCAGTGGCTCAGCCAAGGAACAGACAGAATACAAGACAGGAATTCTAAGGATATTGTTTGGGCTCTAAGGATATTGGGTGTGATGACTAGAGTAAGATTATACTAGAAAGCACCTAACTTTGGAAAATACTTCTTCAAGAATTGACTAGTAGGAGCTTTACCAGCTGTTCTTCTATTTTTATCTGAATGGATCAAACTTGCAAAAGCCTTTGTGCTCACATATCAAGGATGTAGTTCTGGCCTGCTCAGTTTGTCTGGTATTTTTCTTCTTAAGCCAGTTTTGCCAA
This sequence comes from Gopherus flavomarginatus, assembly GCF_025201925.1. Taxonomy (NCBI): domain Eukaryota; kingdom Metazoa; phylum Chordata; order Testudines; family Testudinidae; genus Gopherus; species Gopherus flavomarginatus. The sequence continues at coordinate 68,688,045 of NC_066621.1, read as the reverse complement.
TGCTTCCAATTAAATTACCATTTCCATTTTTCACCCGCAAGGTGAAAAGGTACCTCAACAGACCCAAAACATATAGGGCCAGATTCCCAGCTGGGGTAAACAGGTATAACACCATTCACTTCTGTGAAGCTTCCTCAGTTTGCACCCGCTGAAGATGTGGAACATGGCATTTAAAAGTATATGGCTGGGCTTTATGTACCCACGACATAAAGAGAGAGCCTGCAGCAAACTAAAAAAACATTGTGCACAAGCCCTCTGCAAGAAAATTGTATCTGCCTCATATAAGGCCAAGCAAAACTCTTAAAGGCCCAATATCTGGAATTCTTGTACAGAGTGGAATAATTAGTGTGTGGTCTATAGCACATTGAAGAGCATTAAATGAAAAATCCTAGTTGATAGGTCAATACTTACCAGGAGTTACTGCATTGTCTCAGATACTGAAGTATTTCCCTTAGTTAGAATAGAAAATACTGGTAGTTATGTTATGTCTTTTAACAGTAACAGTAACTAGTTCCGCATTTAGAGTCTGATCCGAACCCTATTGAAGTCAATGAATTGTAGTAAAGTGTGAAAGCATGATTATGACTTCGGTTCTTGCCTTGCTCAGAACAAACTACTGCAAATGTTTACTCTCAGTCCATTTCACTTGTTCTATAATATGATTTCTTGATTGTTTTTCTCTATTTTTTCACATCCTACCACTTGCATATGGACGTCATATTCATAACAGCTGTGTTTCTGGCAAGCAGAGATGTTTTAATGGTGTCTAATTGTTTTCAACAGCTTGCTCTTTTTCTAAGAAAAACTGTATGAGAAGTTTGGCTTGAGAATTAAAATGGGCTAATTACAGCCTTCTGCATCACGTTTTGCCTGTGTTCTTTATCAGTACTTTAATTTTGATTAGCAAAAAAAATTGCCTAATAAGCTGAAAGGGGTCATTGCACAAAGTTGGGCAAACATGATTGTCAACACTGCAAAATTACTAACAGCTTCTTTAAAAACTAGGTTGAGCCATTATGCAGTGCTCTGGGTATGGGTTGGCATGTGCACTGCCCCAGGAGGAATTGTTGTTCAGAGTCCAACTTCTCCCATTCCATCTTGCTTCTGATGAGGGGAGGGACAGAGGATGTGGGGATTGCTACAACCCTTTACTATGTATATGTCTCTAAAGGTTGGACTGATGAGTCCAACAAAGTGCGGGATCAGCACTATTCCTACATGATAGAATCTAGTAAAATAAGTACTCTGAGTGCAGAGGACCACACAGCTAAATCTGTATGGATACAAATCCCAAGCTATAAGAATATAAATATACAAGAAGGGCTATACTATCAGCCTCCAGATCAAGAAAATGACATTGAAAACATATTAGGAGAGATCAAAGAGGCAGAAAAGGCTAACAAAATGATAATGAAGGAATTCACTCTCTCAGCTGTGGAAGCCAGATTCCAGTGGCACGATGAATCATTGTGGCTAGGGACTTCTTTAACTGCAGTGGGTGATCAGGACATCTTCCATGCCTTGTCATGCTTTCCGTGCCCCACAGCATGTTGCTGAACCACCTTCGTGACCGTCGAAACACAAATTGATTTCCTGCATCCAGCCCAGTGGAACAGTTTTCTCATGCTAGAGAAAGGCAGTTTCCCTATCTCACTGAAGGCAAAAGACCCATCGGCTACCCTCACCTGGTTTGGCTTGCTCATCAAAGCGGTTTCCCAGGGCTACGCTGTCGCATGTAAACAACTATATGGAGCCACAGGTGAGAGCTGGGTGTAGGTGGAGACCAAAGTGGATGAACTACTCCCAAAGGAGCACAATGTGTTCCTCCAATTACCCCTGCCTAGTCCCGCACACACCCCAACTGTTAAAAGTAGGACAAGACTTTCATAGGAGGCAGACTTCTCACATCTGCAACTTGCAAGGTTTCTTTGCACTGTCACCTTCCTCTGACACATCTTGAATGGGCTCCTGTCTCAGACTGGATGGACCTTGAGTGTAATCCTGTATGGCAAGTCCTATGTCCTTATGTATAACATACTCCACCGCTTGTCCTGACTTACCTCTGTTGGCCAGCATGTAGGAGTAGGAAAGAGAGAGGTCCCCATTCCTACACTCTCCACCATTCTTCACCTATTTGGGGTGGGAAATAGTACCAAGCATACATCCCCGGCTCATGGACACCCTTCCAGGCATCCCTAAAATGCAAAATGCAGGGGAACATGTTTATGGAGGGAATTCTTACTTCCCCTTACTCCCATGCATGGCCATGTTAGAGTCAGTCACAAATTTGTTCAAACTAGGACAGATTCTGCCCTCAGGAGTATGTATGCAACTTCCTTTGAAGGCACTGGACTAGATCTCACTGCTGACTGAAGAAATAAGAAAAAGAAACAGAGATTACATTTGTTCTGGTCTGCAGGTGTGGAAGGAGAGTGTATGGGGCCTTTCAGCCATTTCATACAATCTGTGCAATAGTCAGGGACCTCTCTCTCCATGAATCTCAAGCTATGCACTGCCCCTACTCTGTTTTATTTAGTCAGAATTTAACCATATAAGAATGTCCATAGTACTTTGATATGAAATGTTAAAATGTGGTGGTCAGTATTTATTTACCTCCCAAGTCTTATAAATTGAATGTTTGTAAATCACCTTGAGATCTTCAGATGGATGGCAGTATACATGCAATCGATTATTTATTTATATTTTCATTATTTCCACAGAGGCCATTTCTCCCGCCCATTTCCATCCCTGCGGAGAACTACAGCCAAAGCATTAATCATGTTCATATACATCTGAGTCACAATTTTAGTTAATGTCAGTAGCCCATTTGTCGAGTGAAGTGGGGTTAAATACATTTAGTGCTGTTTCATTTCTAGTAGCATAAACAATGTGAATCACTTTTCTTGAAGAACTCTAAACAGTTTTAAAAATTGAAAGAGACTGAAGAAATGGAAAGAATATCAGCTACAGTGAGAAAACGAGCAGACAGTGATAGAGGTATTTGAATATATACCCTAGTCTATTAATTAAAAATGATGGTATAAGCCTTCAAAAGCATGCTGTGGAGAGCTATCTTATTGTGCTCTTTATACAGTGTGCATTACGGTGTATCTCATGTGATGTTATACAAATGGGAAATAAACATTTCAAGAATATTATTAAAAAACTGACAAAATCCTGAAGTCTATTCTCTCTTGACAGGACCGGCTCCAGTCACCAGCCAACCAAGCACATGCTTGGGGCAGCACCTTGGGGCAGGGCAGAGCTCAGGTTTTTGTTTTCTTTTTTTTGGTTCGGCGAGGCAGAGCTGGAGGGTTTTTTTTGTTTGTTTTTGTTTCTGCCGGGCAGCGCTCGGGGGGTGGGGGCAGTGTTTCGGCAGCGCGGCGCTTGGGGGGGGCCGGGGCTTTGGGCAGCGCGGCGCTCAGGGAAGTAGGGGGTTGGGCAGCGCAGTGCTCAGGGCGGCGGGGGCTTCGGGCAGCGCTCGGGGGAGTGGTGGTGTTACGGTGGGGTGGCGCTCTTTTTTTTTTGCTTGGGGCAGCAAAAAAGTTAGAGCTAGCCCTGTCTCTTGATCAATTTTAAGAGCAATAATTTGTCTTCCTCACATTCCCTGTCTGCCCTGCTTGGAACAGTCATACACCAGCTTGTCAGATTCATAACAAACAGATGAACAAATGCTGGATTTGTCACCTATGAGACAAAATTCAGAAAGCAGACATCTGACCTATTTTTTCTAAGCAGTGTTATACAGCCCTTTATAAAAAATCATGTCATTTCTCTCACCCTCAGTAAAATTACATTTCTATCACATTTAGAAAATCAGGGTTTTTTTTGTTTTTTTTTCAGTACCTCAAATGAAATGTGATATGGAAACTTGTTAGACACTTTTTATTATACTGTGCCTTTTAACTTGGCTGTATTCATGACTCTCTGTGTACCACAGTTAATTAGAAGGAAGGCTGAAAAAGACCACACACCTTACTGTTTTCAGGATAAATAGTGAGTTGGGCATCTCCTATCTCACTTTAAAAAAAATGATTTCCAATGGTAAAAAACAAACAAACAAATATTTTTTGTAGCTTTCAAAAAAATATGTAGGTTACACAAATCTATTAGCCAGAAAACTAAACTTTCATGTTTTGGCCTCCTTAGGGCTTCATCAGGAACAGTAATCCTATCTACTCAAAGCAACCATGAAACAGTAACATACTTCCTGCTCTGATACAGTCATTTAACTTCATGTTGTGCTACCAATTATCACTTGTCACCATGTTATGTAGTTACTGTGTCATGGGTTTGCTTCATCAAAGCTTCCTTTCCAATATTCCTCTTTTTTTAAAGGAAAATATGCACTATTATTACTTCTTAAGGAACAATTACCTTTTAACTCAAACAAATCCCAGCACTGGTGTAAAGAAAATAAGAATTATGCCTGACATCCTTTGAGTGAGATATAAACTAATGCCATGACAATCTGTGGTCATTAGGGAACCCATGGCATCTTTTTGTAAGGACAGAAGCACTAATCCTGATGTCCTTGACAAATTCAAACTCAAATCTATTCTTCCTAACTAAATTCTTTCTGCGGGTCCACTTAGATACAGTACTCTTCTTCTCTGCAGGTCTGCTTCTGCTTCCTGAAGTCAATGGCAGTAAGACTGGGCCCATCATGTTCTAAACTGCTACATTCTGCCACAGAGGTGGCTGCATCTGAAGTCAATACTTACTGGAAGAGGCTGGGAATGTCATTGATGTGTCTGGGAGCAACCCAAACAAGCCCCCACCTTGGAAGGGGAGGAGGGAAGAGATCTCAAGCAGGAGCCACTGGAGCAGTGCTACACATGTTGGGGAGATGGAGGGGCTGCCTCTGCTTGCTACTGGTGGTGAGTAGTCATTTTGGGTTCTGTTTCAGTCTCACCATTATCTAGTGAGCCTGATCTCTGATGATGCTGGAGGTCTAGGCTGATTGCCTAATTTTGGTTATGGTTTAGAAGGGCTTTTTCCCATAGGGTAAAATTGGCAAACTGAAGTGTGGGTTTCTTCACTTTCTTCCCGGCCTCCCAGAACTTCCAGGTTTGGAGTTTAAATTACCCCACTGTAACTTTGATGGGTTCCAGTACCACTGGTGAGTTAAAAGGGTCCAATATGAGGTCCCTGTAACCCAAAGGTGGTTTAGGCCTGGGTCCATAGCACAACAAAGGGGTACATCTCTTTGTCACATGCATCATGTGGGTCTCCTACTCTTACTTCTCCTACCTCCTGTGTGGAGGATAGAAGCAGGTTGGGACTCTGGCTTCCAACCAAGATCCCTGAACAGGCTTGAATGTGTAGAGAAGCCATTGCCTTCATACCCACCTGCAGGTTTGTAGAAGCTGCGGACATTGGTGCCCAGTTCAAATCTGAACTAGAACAACTCTGCCAAGTAATCTGGGGAGTGGTTAGTTATCAGTTTTAATAAAGTTGAGGCATCTGCATTTAACCAAACTATGGGTACTACTGTGGACACAAGAACAAATGGATATAAACTGGCCATCAGGAAGTTTAGATTTGAAATTAGATAAAGGTTTCTAACCATCAGAGGAGTGAAGTTTTGGAACAGCCTTCCAAGGGGAGAAGAGGGGGCAAAAGACATATCTGGATTCAAGACTAAGCTTGATAAGTTTATGGAGGGGATAGTATGATGGGATTGCCAAAATTAGGCTATTAATTGATCTTTGACTATTAGTGGTAAACATGCCCAATGGCCTATGATGGGATATTAGATGGGGTGGGATCTGAGTTACTACAGAGAATTCTTTCCTGGGTATCTGGCTGGTAAGTGTTGCTCACATGCCCAGGGTTTAGCTGATCGCCATATTTGGGGTCAGGAAGGAATTTTCCTCCAGAGCAGATTGGCAGAGGACCTGGGTTTTTTTTGCCTTCCTCTGCAGCATGCGGCACAGGTCACTTGCTGGAGGGATTTATTACAGGAGTGGGTGAGTAAGATTCTGTGGCCTGTATTGTGCAGGAGGTCAGACTAGATGATCATAATGGTCCCTTCTGACCATAAAGTCTATGACTCTATGACTCTACATGATTCATTGTTCCCAGCTCAGCATCAATGAGTGCCATGTCCCAAGGCTGAAGTTATTCCTATTCCTGAGCCCTTACCTCAGAAGTATTCTAAGGTTTCATTTGTGCTTTTGGACCCTCATATGAAAATGTGCTGTTGCGTAGAAGAGCAAAATATTCTTTTATCACACCTAATATCTACAAATGAATAAGGTTAAGGATTTAAAAGGACATCTCCAAAGATTCATATCTCAGATACATGTGCATCCCAAAAGGTTAATTTTAGGATAAGCATCTGAAAGTTCAAGTGAGGACAAAAATGATAACTCAATATCTGGATAAGGATAAAGATGAGTTTGAGATGCTTTCAGTTTCTTCAGAAAATTCAATGGATAAAAACAAAAAAAAAGCCCATTCAGATTTGTTTTGCCTACCAAAAAAAAAAAGAGAAAAATATTTGAATCAGCCACAAATTATTCCTAACAGTTGGCTGAGATGTATTAAGCTTGAAACTCTGTCATTTGCCCCAATCTTAGATCTGTATTTCCTTTGAAAACCAAGGTTCTGTACTGTGAAGAACTTCAGTAACATGTAAGAGAGGGTTGACCTACTTGACCTGCAAATGCCTATTTCAGGAAGCTAGAAATAGTGGGTACTGTCAGTTCTGTCACAGGCCTTCTCTTATTTATTTCCATTTTTTCTCTCTGTCTATCCATGTCCCAGAAGGAAAGTGTATGAAACTCCTGTTAGTTATGTCTGGTGAAATCAAACAACATTTCTCCTTCCACTTCACAACATTCATCTGTACACAATAAGAGTAAAATTAATTATCTTTTTATTTTCTCCTGCCCAGTCCTGAGATAAATATTGGCAACCACATGCTTGCTGTTAAGCTTTCATGGATACAGAAGCACTCTGTTCCTACAAGCAGAAAATGAATTATTTCCCATATACAGTTATCGTTCCTCTTCATTTTAGTTTGCTGTTATTCAAGCTATTGGGATCAAATAAAATGTACTATTTTTAAATCCATGGAACTAGAGAAGTGTTTAATGATCTGTAAGAAATGTGTGCAGTTCTGAGTAAGGACAGTATCCCATGAGCAGATATTTTCAGATGTTTTCATACCAATTAAATTACTTTTGAAAAGATTTAGGAGCTATATCATCCCATGAGATCTGCAGGGATAATGTGACTAGCCAGCAGATAAGATGATTTATTTTGGCTTACAGTGGAAAAATGTGGCTTCTCTGTATGATTCTGTGTTTTAAATGGGGGGCACAGAAGAGTGTGTGTTTGGAGATGGACTCAGGAGACCAAGATAAAGAGTTCAGTATTTCATTCCAAACTCTTATACCTGTGGTTCAGCATTCAGAAGTCATTTAGAAGCCAAACTGTAATACCCTTACTCATACTGAATAGCACCTTATAGCATAAAAATGTTCAATGAAGTCATTTGGGCCACTAATGGAGTAAGGTACTACTCAGTGTTAGTAAAGGCATGACAATATGTCCCTTAACCTCTTGATTCCTCACTTTTCCCCTGTGAAATGGTACATACATATATCTCAAGTGTGCAGAGACATTGGTTTGCTGAAATGTGCAAAGTGCACATCTCAAGTGTGCAGAGACATTGGTTTGCTGAAATGTGCAAAGTGCTTTAGGATCCCCAGATGAAAGGGGTTTTATAATTGCAACGAATTATCAATATTGTTATTCTTTTTCTTAGTCTGAACACTATAGCCGCATTAATTCCAGTGGACATTCATAAGATGGCTTTTATTGTTCAAAAGAGGCCATTGAAGTCACCACATCTTTAAAGGTGTGTTGTGTGGGGCATTGATCATTATAGCAGTAGAGGTATGCCTGCAGGTTTTGCATCTGTTGTTCTAGCAGGATCTGGTGCTGCTCTGAGTTGGTGGGTCCTGGTCTGTGAGGAGCTTACTTCTGATGAGAAGCTTGGCAAGGCTGTTTTAAGGCCAGACAGGGGGTATAGGAAAGATTTCTTTCAGAATGTGGTCCCCTCGAGTATGGGTTGTAAATGTTCAGTGATGCCCTGTATAGGTTCCAGTGTGGGATGGTAGGTGATAACTAGGGGTATGCTGTCGGACAGAGGTTTTTTTCTGTATTTAAGCACATTCTCTTGGGATATTTGGGTGGCCGATTCCATGAGGCAATCTACTTCTCTGGTGAAGTATCCTTATTTTGTGAAGATAGTTTTAAGTGTGCTAATTGTGTACCCCAGACTTTTTCCTCAGAGCATTTGCAGGGCCTGGCTGTAGATAACAGATTTCTTGGTGTGTTTGGGATGATTGCTGGATCTGTGAAGGTTTGTAGTGATCCACATATTTCTTCTGTGTAGTTGTCTGTAGGAATCCACTAGTGAACCTAATTGTGGTGTCCAGGAAGTTAATGCTGCTGTGGGTGTGTTCTTAAGAGTTTGATAGATTAGTGGTGGTTGTTGAAGTTGTGGAAATCTATGAGGGAGTTTAGGTTGTCTTTCCTGAGAATAAAAATATCATTGATGCATTTCAGGTATATCATTGGTTTTGTGATGCATTTGTCCAGAAATTCTCTTTCAAAGTGGCCTATGAAGAGGTTGGCATATAGGAGAGCCATCCTAGTACCCATTGATGTTCTCATGGTTTGGAACAAGTGTTTATAGTTGAATGTAAAATTGTTATGGGTGGGAATGAAACGTATGAGTTTATCAAAGTGTTTGGGTGGATATCTGAGTGTTGTCCATTTTCTTGTAGATATTTGAGGCAGGCAGCAATATTGTTATTGTGATAGGTGTTGCCCAGGCACACCCTAATGCAGGGGTGGGCAATCTACGGCCCGCATCTGGCCGCTCAGGGCTTTGGATCCATCCTGCAGGACTTGCCCCCCATGGTGCCACATGCCCTGCACCACTCTCAGAAGCGGCCGGCACCACATCCCTGGCACCCCAGGGAAGGGGGGGGCAGAGGGCTCCGTGCGTTGCTCCAGGCACTGCCCCCCGCAGCTCCCATTGGCCAGGAACAGGGAACGGCGGCCAATGAGAGCTTCTGGGAAGGGTACCTGGAGGCGTGCCAAGGGCAGCACATGGAACCCTGTGCTCCCTCCTCCCCTAGAGGCTGCACAGGAACGTGGTGAGCGGCGTGTCATGGGGCCAGGGCAGGCAGCCAGGGAGCACACCACTGCCACCCCAAGTTGCTTTAGGTAAGTGGAGCAAAGCTAGACCCCTGATCCCTCCTGCATCCCACCCCCCAACTCCCTGCCCTGAGCCCCCTGCCTGCACCTTGCACCCCTTTTGCACCCCAACCCCCCACCCCAAGCCCCCTGCCTGCACCCCATACCCTTCCTGCACCCCAACTCCCTGTCCTGAGCCCCTTTCCGCACCTCTCCTGCACCCCAACTCCCTTCCCTGAGCCCCCTCCCTGCACCCCAACCCCCTGTCCTGAGCCCCCTGCCTGCACCCCAACCTCCTTTCCTGAGACCTCTCATACACTCCGCACCCCTCCTCTGCACCAATCCCCTGCCCTGAGCCAGTTCCTGCATACTGCACCCCCTCTCACACCCTGCATTCCCTCCCGCACCTCAACCCCCTGTCCCAGCCCTGTATACAATTTCCTCACTCCGATGTGGCCCTTGACCCAAAAAGTTTGCCCACCCCTGCCCTAATGTCTCAAAGAAAAATAAAAAGTGGCTTTGCATTTTAATTTAATAGCATGATACGCTGCTTTAGTTTTAAAGTATGGATTGTTGTATTATGCAACAAGTGCTAAATTGTGTAATATAACATAAGAACAGCAGTACCGGGTCAGACCAAAGGTCCATCTAGCCCAGTATCTACTGACAGTGGCCAATGCCAGGTGCCCCAGAGGGAGTGACGCTAACAGGCAATAATCAAGTGATCTCTCTCCTGCCATCCATCTCCATCCTCTGATGAACAGAGGCAAGGGACACCATTTTTTACCCTTCCTGGCTAATAGTCATTTATGGACTTAGCCACCATGAATTTATCCAGTTCCCTTTTAAACATTGTTATAGTCCCAGCCTTCACAACCTCCTCAGGTAAGGAGTTCCACAAGTTGACTGTGCGCTGTGTGAAGAAGAAGTTCCTTTTATTTGTTTTAAACCTGCTACCTATTAATTTAATTTGGTGACCCCTAGTTCTTGTATTATGGGAATAAGTAAATAACTTTTCCTTATCCACTTTCTCCACACCACTCATGATTCTATATACCTCTATCATATCCCCCCTTAGTCTCCTCTTTTCCAAGCTGAAGAGGCCTAGCCTCTTTAATCTTTCCTCATATGGGACCCTCTCCAAACCCCTAATCATTTTAGTTGCCCTTTTCTGAACCTTTTCTAGTGCTAGAATAGATTTTGTAGAAATGTATAGAAAGCCCGCATTTGCTCGCAGCATGCGTCCCCACTACTGCGGCACCACATTATCATTGGTCCTCCCCTCCCTGTCCAACTACTATTCTAGAAAATTCTTTGACCTATGTAAGTGGTCACCTCAGGCATGCCCAGTGCAGTGTCTACAGTGTTTGTAATCTTTGTCGTGTGTACTCTACTGAAATAGCATAACAAGCCTGTGGCTTTATGTTTTAATTCAATTGCATGATAACATCTTTTAATTTTAAAATATGTATCAGTTTGTTGTTAAGATAAGAAAAGGAGCAAACAAATTATATTGAATGTGCTGATAGTAGTGCAAATACCTCAGACTCCTCGGTTAAGAACTCACATGAAGATAATGCCGCCACCAGTTCCAGTGCGTGCAATAAACTGAGTAATGACCAACAGGAACAAACTTTGTCTCTTAGTTCAGGTCAACATAGTTCCTATTCAAAGCCATCAAACATTCCAGCTGATGACCCAGTCTGTGATATTCCAAAAAATAGATTAGAACACTGGTCTTGATTATCTAGAGGTCCTTATCAGCCTAGATTGAGCATGTTTCCTAGAAGTAAAATAGGGAATAAACGAAAAAGTTTTCAGTCCAATTGGTATGAAAAGTATAGGTGGTTAGAATATAACCCATCAAAGGACGCAGCCTTTTGCTTTTACTGCTGTTTCTTCTCCTCTAATGATGCAGCAAACAAAGGTCACACTGATCCAGCATTTATTGATAAGGGATTCAGAAACTGGCATAGGGCTAATGAATGTTTTAAAAACCACCAACTGTCAAAATCTCATGTGTTGAGCTGTTCTTCATGGTCAAGTTTTAATGAAAGGAAACCTACTGATGTATTGTTGGATGAGGACAAGCAGGCTTATCTGTCTAAACAAGAAGAAGAACGGTGCCATAACCGAAGTGTAATGGAGTGACTGACTGATATTGTTGTGTGTTTGGCGAAAGATGGGAGACCATTCAGGGGTCATAATGAAAAAGCTGACAGTTTTGATAAAAAGGTTTATTTCTAAATCTTGTCAATATGCTTCAAAAATATGATCCTGTAATGGCAAAGCATGTGCAACAATCTCCTCAAAACACTACCTAACTGAGTATCGCATCCAAAATGATTTAATTGTGGCCTTGCATAACATTGCGCAACAAAAGATTGTGTCTTCACTAAATGGAAAAAATGATCTCAATAATTGCCGACAACACTACTGACTGTGGACACCATAAACAGATGTCCATTGTGGTGCGGTATTTTCACAATGAAAAAGATAGTCCAGTTGAACATTTTGCGTCTGTTCAGAGACTATTGACAATTGATGCTCAGTCTATTTTTGACCAGTTAAATGACGTCCTTGGCATTCTTAAAATTGACTGGTCATCAGCAATGTCTGTCTGTTTTGATGGTGCATCTACTATGTCTGGATGTACTGCAGGAGTTCAAATGAAATGTAAGGAAAGAAATAGTGAAATACTTTATGTACACTGCTATGTGCATTGTTTGAACCTCGTCCTAGTAGATGCATGCACTTCAAGTAAACAAAACAGAACTGTCTTTGATTTTTTTGGTGTTATTCAGACTCTTTATGCCTTCATGGAAGGGAGTCCTGTGTGACATGCAGTAATGGGGAAGATTTCACAAGAAGCAGGATCCTAGTTGAAGACTTTGAAGTCACTATCAAACACAAGATGGGCATGCAGAGCAGAAGCAGTGGCTGCTGTAAAACAATACTACTCCATCATTTTACAAGCTTTACAAGAGATTATCTAAACAATTCACCTTGCTGACACTAAAATAAAAGCCAGGGGCCTTATCCATGAACAAAATTCATTCAAGTTCATCTTTGCCCTTCACGTGATGCACCCTATTTTTAAGATAATGGTAGAAGTGAGTAAGGCTCTTCAAGCTCCAGATCTCAACTTACTTACTGCAATAACAGGAGTCAAAAGCTTGCGTAACTCTTTGGCTGCAATGAAAAGTGGCCCAGAATATTTTCAATCTATTTTCAATGACAGTGTGAAAATGTGTGCAGAGAATGATATATCGAATCCCCCAGTTAAGAAGAGAAAAACATCCACTTCTATTGATGACACATTTGAGTCCCAGCATCACTTTGATGGAGCAGGAGGAGAATAACTTCATTTTACTCACTCCTAGACTCAATGATTACCAGCATTGCCCAGCGATTTGAACAAGACATTTATAAAATTGTGACTGCAACGGGAAAACTACTGAGCTTAGACATTGGCAGGGATGATATGAGAATCATTGCCAACAAATTTAAGTGTCCTTGGATGAGTTGAAAGCTGAAGTCGGATTGCTTCGGGGTTATGATGGATCTGTTCCTAAAGGTAGCACTACAAATATCACCAGAGAGTGATTTGATTGGCTAAAGGAATCAGATCGGTCTTCCATGTTCCAGGCCTTTTACAAATCTATTCAATGCTTTGCAGTCTTACCTGTTACAAGCTGTTCGTGTGCAAGAGCCTTTTCGAAACTAGCACGTGTAAAAAACAAACTAAGAAGTACAATGTCCCAAAAGCACTTTGACTCACTCACAATTTTGTACATTGAACAAGAATTGGCTTTGTCAGTTAATTACAATTATGTGATTGAGGAATTTAAGTCCATAACACCTGGTGAGCAATGTCTCATTCTCTAGGATAGGAAGATGAAGAAACCTTCATCTGGTTTGGTCAGTTTGGGTTAGCTCATTATCTGGTTAAAGATAAAGATCATGAAAATTGACTGTATCTTTGTATACGCCTGGTTATCACTACAGCAAAAATTTTGTATTTTGTGTCTCATTTTTTAAGCAAAGTTTAGTTGTTCATTTACAAAAAAGAAAAACGTCCTTTATGATTAAGTATTCCATAAATGTTCATCTTTAAAAAAAAATTCCCTGGGTCCGCGCTCTAATGAAATGTGCAGCACACGCCTATGGGTGACATCCATGGTGGCAAGGATAGTGTGCTGAAGGAGATTGTTAATGTTGTGGAGTTTCTGGAAGAAATCGATTGTGTCTTGGAGAAAGCTGGCCTTTTATGTAGTGAATGCCTTGAGGATGGTTTCTATAAGACCTAATATCCCTTCGTACCATGGCATTATTTGTGCATCTTGGGAAAGATGTAGAAGATCCCTGGGGTGGGTTTGTGGGGTATGAGGTTGTAGAATTTTTCTTGGAGTTGTTTGGGGAAGGATTTTATTATATCAAATTCCTGGGTCAATTATGGTGTGGCGTCTTTGAGGTCTTTATAGTACATGGTGTTGGAAAGTTGTTGGTTGGCCTCATTGATATAGTCATCATGCTTGAGAGCTATGATGGCATCCACTGTGTCTGGCAGTTGGATTTCAAGGACAATATAGCTGTCCTCTCAGCCATGGAAAGATTGTGGTGTGTGTAATGTTTGTCATTTTCCCCCCAAAGCAATCAATGTAATGATCAAGCATGCGGTTTAATCCACTGCAGGGCATTCTGTCAGATGAGTCTTTTTCTTATTACTGCTCATGTGAATGTGGTAGTTGTGGTGTCATTGTAACAGAACTCTCTGAGGTGAAGTCAGTGAAAGAATTCTCCTAGTTCTCCACGTTAGCATGGTATCAGAGTCTGTGGTGGGGCAGAAGTTCAGTCAATTGGATAGTACAGATAATTCAGCTCTGGTTAGGGTGCTCTTGATAAATTGATGCTGGTCTCCCGAGGTCACACAGGGAGTCTTTTAGAAAACTAGGAACTGAACTCTTTCCTGAGTCTCAGTCCATTGCCTTAACCATAAAACCATCTTTCCCAATCCTCAGTCGCTAGGTTTAGCTTGTTCCTCTTTCTCCCTCTCTATTTTTTAAAGAGGTTTCCAACACGTATAACTTGTATGTGTGATGAAGGAGGGATCTGATCACAATCCTCCTGATTCTGAGACTTTGTATCTCAAGCTAACCAAATACATACAATAAATTCACAATATAGATTTTTTGCTTTATAAAAACTACTGGGTGAAAAAATCTCTACATCATACCATTCAAACAAGATATTCAGTTCTGGGCACAGTCTGACAGAGAGAACTGTTTTCAGCTGAAAGAAAAATGAACTAGATCTAAAAACAATGTAAAAGAATTTTGTTGGTTGAATAGGATTTATTAAATGAATGATCTTTACGTTTTCCAGCACCCGTTTTAGAACAGTGTACCCATATGGAAAAAGGTAATGAGAATTATCAGGGTTAATGAGGGTCCTCAGAGTTATGAGTCCCAATGAGTCAATATTAGTTATTTTATTTTTTAAAAAGCATAATTTCAAATTTATGTTTAGCATTTCTACTCACGGCCAGGATAACAACATAACAATGTGGTTTCAATTAGCAGAGACTCATGTAAACCTTTTTCTGGTTTTCATTAAAAAGTAAGCCAAATCTGGAAGTTCTGATTCCAGCTCAGACTAGTTAGAACTTTGGTGTTTAAATAAAATGGAACTGGGATCCAAACCACCATTGGTTTTGATTTTGTCAACAGAAAACCTGACCAATGACACTTTTTACTTTGGTAAACCTCACACCTACCAGTCAGTATGGAAAGTGGTCTTCTAGACTTTACCAAATCTGAAACCAACCCTTCTAGGCCCATGACCTTTTTCAGTTTTGATCCATGCACCTGGGTTTTTATCCCATAGGGTTCATTATCCATTTTAGGTATAAAGAACCAAAAAAACCTGATGAAACCCAGTTGAAGCATCAGTTCTTCACATGGTTTGAAGTAAAACCATACATCAACTGAGGTTCACTTGAATGTCAGAAATTTTAGCAGAGCTTTTGATAAACCTGGACTGACTTTCAAATTTGGTACAAAGCCTAAAACCATAATAAAAGATTCATGCAACTCTCATCACCACTGGGCATTTTCTTCAATTTGTGGGATTAATAGCATGGTATATACGTGCTTTTAAACACTTTCTCTCCAGCTAGTCTTTTAGGTTTTCCAGCATATTCTTACATCTATTCTGGCTAGAAGGCAATGAATACTTGAATACTGAAGTATTCAAAGTCCCTAAATAGGGACACTTTGGAGTCAAATTCAGCCCTGATGTTAGTGATGAACATATTTTACAAGAGACCATTTTCAGCAAAGGGCACTGCCCTGCTACAGAAAACTGTGAAGAGGCTAATGGCAGCCTGAGCACTATCAGCAGCTGCCCAAGTTTCAAGCCCATCCTCTCTCAAATTGCCCTGGGATCTCACCAAAACTGCAGAGCCCTTAGCTGTGGATTTCATGGATCCCCAAAGTCCAGCCCTGGTGAAACTGGGGGGATGGGACTGTGAATAACTACATGATATTTAGGAAAAACGCTGACAGATTTTCAATCCTAGCACCTGTGTTTACATTTCCAAGACAATATCCATAAGGACAATGATTAGAAACTTACTATTTTTATTGAAGAGGAACCTTACCCTTGACTGGCTGGCCTTGTCTTCTCTGGGGAAAAGGATGTGTTCATAACTTGAGTTAGCCAACTTGAGTTAAGAATGCACCTTTGTTCCTATTGAAGACACAGGCTTATAGATTCCAGGAAATCAGAGTGAGTCCAAGATTTTTTAAAAAAGTGGTGTCAGCCACCTCTATGTAATAATTAGAGCTACATGTAGGACAGATTTTTCAGTTTGTTGGTAATTTACAAAAGTTGGGTTGGACCAAAAATGAAAATGTTTGAAAAATAATTTAAAAAAATAAATTAAAGGAGATTTTGAAATAAAATGTCATTTCAAACCAGAAATGAGACTGTTTCATATTGAAACAACTTTTTTTGGTTTTTTAAATGAACAATTGTGTAAAGTTGGCTCAAATTCACAAAACGTTTCAGTGTTGACGAATCTTCATTTTTTTGCCAAAAAAAGTTTCAGACAAAAATTTTCACCCAGCTCTAGTGATAATGTGGCCTGGCCTCTATACTCTCAAGGCACAGAGGAAATAGCATTTGTTCTCCTAATAATCACTGCTGGTCTTTCATAAGGCTGGAGGGCAATAATAAGGTACTTTTCTCTACTATAGCCAAAACAGAGACAAGGGAGAAATGAAACCCTTCCGTGAACTATTCAGTTCAAACAATGATCTGAACACACACACACTTTCTTATTTTAGATGGGTTTTCCTCTGGTACCCTCTCAAAGATGCCAAGGATTGCTAAACTATTGCTTCATGTTCTTCCTTTCATAGTTACAGCACACTGCAGTCGTAACAGAGCTTTATTAATGATACCATAATCCCCACTTCTAACCAGTTTCCTGATAAATTCTGAAAGGGATTTTCATATACCACAATATTCAGAACCTTTAGAGCAACACGCCTCCTTACAGGTGATGCCTAGAATAATAATCTGTCGGGCTTGATGTCTAAATTGACATGACATTGGTTTATTTTGGGGACAATCAGAACTCATAAAAGGCTGATAGATGTAATTGTTTTGTCTACAGAGTATTCTACAGGTCATTTTCCACTGAAGATAAGAACATCATTATCTAAAGCCCTGAGGCCACTGACCTCTTAGGCACTGTTCTGATCTCCATTCGTCAGAGCCGTCCTGTAACATTCTCTTTGAGGATGTTAAATGAGTGTGAGATAATGCTGCAGCTCTGTGGTACAGCTTCTCTTTCATCCTGTACCAGACAATATTTCACTTGCAGATTGGATGGCAGACAGCCAATTTATAAAATAAAGAACAAAAATCAATAAATTAGATTGGAAAGTATGGTGTAGCAGGCGTTACAATAATCTTCTGCATATGACAGTCAAGATCTCCCTGGTAATCATCACTGAAGTTCATGTAGAATGGTTGATTACATTAGCTTGCTTTTTCCATGCTGAAAATTGTATTTTGGGTTCTTTGGTTCATTTTACGTCCTGTGCAGCTGATAGCTGTTTCCAGCTCTGTCTAGTTTAATCCAATCTGTGAGGATGCACACTGCAGAACAGCTGCAATAACATCAATCACAAATGAAAACAACAACAATCTTCCGAAGTTCTCACATCCTCAGTCACCTAAGGCCTGATTTTTAAAAGTGTTGAGCACTCACAAGACCAACGTACTCAACTACCTAAATAAGAATTTAGTGGCCCTGATTTTCAAAGATGCTGAGCACCTGCTTCTTGCACTTCAGTGGGATTTGTGGGTGCCCAGTGGTTCTGAAAAAAAAAAACAGGTCATAGGAGTTTAACTTTAGTTAAACATATTTTAAATTCTTGGGTTGGATTTTCAAAAGTACTCAAGTGACTTAAGAGCCTAAGTCCCATTGAAAGTCACTTGGATTTTTCAAAACACCTCACTCCTTGTCCCTAAACTGTAAGCTGATATTAAGGTGCCTAGATACATAGTTAGGACCCTAACATTAGGCATTTAGGATTAACCACAAATTGAGCATAAACTGTAATGGAAGCCATTGTTAAGCACTAGAACAATTTACCAAGTCTTGTGGTGGATTCTCCATCACTGGAAATGTTTTAATCATGACTGGATATCTTAATAAAGGTTATAGGATTTTCCTCAAGTATATCTTGCTTCAGGTCCAATTGCTGTGATTGAACTAGAGCATACCTTATAGAAAGTCCCACAACCTCAGCAAATCCACTGAATATAGAATTGTCACACTCTTGTGCATTTTTAAATTCTAATTTCTTTTTTTTAAAGGACCATTAACATACTACAGCAAAAGTACATCAGGCCTGATCTAAGGCAGTGGGAGTGTTCTATTGACTTCAGTGAGAAATTGCTCATTAACTACAATGGATTTTGGATCAAGGTTTTATTTTTACATAGATAGATAGATAGATAGATAGATAGATAGATAGATAGATAGATAGATAGATAGAAGAGAAGGGACAAGTTGGTAGCAAATAAAACAATAACTAAACATGTGCAACTTATATTGACTGAAACACTTCATATTCATGGCCTGATTCTGCCTATACTATTGCCATTGTATAAATCTATTACAATTAATTTCAATGGTAATAGAATCAAACCTAGAGTCTGAAAAAAGCAGATCAAATTTCCACAAGAGACTAACTTTATGATAGTCTTACATTACATATTTTCTGTTAATCATTCATCTAAAGAGTAGATGCTGAGCTCCACTTTAAGTGGATTATCTGACTACTAGACTTCCATGCTTGTTCTATATTTTATTAATGGTTGTTGACGTACTGTATCTTCATGCATCAATATATCAATATCTCTTTCATAAGCAATCACAGAAATTGTGCACAAATGTAGACATATGATTATACACTCATTTTGGGATGCACAAGTAGGATTTTTTTTTAAATGCTGCCTCTTAGATCACAAGCTTGGAGAAGTCACTTACCAGATAGAATTTTTTCAAGTTCTCACAGCTCTAAAAATATGCTGTGGGCAGCATATGCCCAAAGCTGTTGACAGTTGCTTTATCCACTGCCTAAATTATAGTGCATTGGATGGCATTAATAAAACATTGGCTAACATCGAAGTCATTGATACTCTTCTTACTGGAAAGCTTCTGAAGAGGACAAAAAGCTGCTCAGTAATATATTGGCAGGTACAAGATAAACATAACAATCATCTTTTCTCATGGAAAGCTGCCCACTGTTCCTTGCCATTTCCTGTCAACAAAGGATTGTCTCACAAGTCATAAAGGGAAAGACAAATTCTAGGATAGAAGAATCATATTTTGATACTTCCTTTGAACAAATAAAATCCTACGAAATATAAGACGATGAGAATTGCCATATCAGGACAGGACAATGCTACTCCCAGGGCAGGTCTACGCTAGAAGCACTGCATCAGCATAGCTGTAGCACATCTGGTGAAGACACCTCATGCTGATGTAAGAGTGCTCTCCCGTTGGCATAATTACTCCACCTGCATGAGAAGTGGAAGCTATGTTGACAGGAGAGTGTCTCCTGTCAACATAGCGCTTGTGTGGAGAGTGTTAAGGTCACACCGCTCCGGGGTGGGGTGGTGGAGCATGTCCTTTTCACACCACTGAATGACATAAGTTAGATCAACTAAAGTGATAGTGTTGACCTGCCCCCAGTCTGTTATTCTGCTTCCAGAAACGGCTCATGACAGAAGCTTTGAAGGATGGCATAAACTCCCCATAATTGAGCATTATTATACAATGGTGGGGGAGGAATTTTTTTTCAAAATGCAGCTATTAATCATCGTGTACCGCAAAGCAGGAGTGTAGCATGTGATAAGTAGATGATAGTACTGGTTTTTATTTGATTTGACATAACTGCAGATACTATTATTATGCTGCAATGCTATCATGTCTCACAAACAAAGCAAGATTGGGATGCGTCAGTATTTGTATCGTAAGCCTCAAAGGAAAACATAGATGTGCAGGAAATTGTCTTACAATTCATGATTATAAGAATTCTGTACAATTCAGAACTGTCAGTAACTGAGTCATGGGCAATCTGGCCTAGCATTTGCAGCAAGAATCCAAATGGGGCAGCTCTAACGGAATTTAGAAGCTTAACTTTGGGGAACCATTTTTTAAAATCTTTGTTGCTGATTAGTTAATAGCCTTAGGGCCTGATTCTGTCATATTTACTCACCGAGAGTAGCATACTCATGTAAGTAAACCCATTGCTTTCATTGTGGCTACTCATATAATTGCAGCTCAAGGTGAGTAACTGTGATAAAATTGGGTCCTTAATGCAATTAACAAAATAGAACTTTTTTTACATGAGTTTATACCTGTTATGAAATCTGGTAATATTTCTATGGTCTTGGAAATAGAACCAAAACTCACTTTACTTTTTAAAGGTACTTTTCCCCATCTTTTCATGAGATTATTTTCATTTGGCTATTTTCTGGGTACCTACAGGAAAAAGATACACTTTACTTGTTTTTGTAAGTGAGCCCATTAGAGGTATTGGATTACTAGCTAATGAAGTTCTCTATCCACTGATGTGGATCAGCATGGGCAATAGCAGTGCCCATGCCTATTCTGCTGGCACTGCTAACAGAGAGATCAATTTTTGCCATTGCCTGGGGTGACTTTTGTGATGTGATGTGGACATATGTCTACTACAAACTGGACCGAATCCACCAACATAAGACACTGAACAGCTGTTGGACAGTAAACAATTTAGGGTCTTTATTAACCTGGGATTGATGACATAATGGTGAAAGTCTTTTTGTTCCATTCCTAATCCCCTCAGCCTCCAATTTTCCTCCACCCATTGTCTAATATGTCTGACAATTGCTTTGCATATTCTGTAAAATATAACTTGTAAAATATATTGTAATACAATACATTACTGAACCAGTAATTAACATCTCCTTTGGATGATACACTTTTCTACACTTAGTACAGTGCCTATGTGGTTAATTTCCTTTTAGCATCAAAGTTAAAACACTGATTATTTTATGAACTTCTCTTCTTTAATTAATTTTCTGGTATTCTCTAATAAATATTAGTCACTTTCCTTAGCCTTTTGTGTTTATCTAATCCATTGGTGGATATTGAACAGAAAGTGCAAGACTGTGAACCAAACCATTTTTGGAGTAACATTTGTACATTTACTTCAATTCCTATAAATGTAGCAGTTATCTTGCAATTCTGTTTCTGATAGGAGAAGTTACATATTTCGTTGAAGGAGGAGTACATGGGTGGAGGTGAGTGATACTGGGAGCTAGCCAGATAGACAAAGGGCATACTTATATGTTGCTATTGTACTTGAGTGCCTCCCTGTTGCTCGTTAGAAGTTCCTGGAACAAAGTAGGTGGAGGCAGTACGTAATATAAGCAGATTTTCAAAGTGATAAACTAGAGCATCTCTCACATAGGGATTTCAATGGGGAACACACAGGCGACAGGTTGGGCAGTTAAGTGAGAGGAGTGGAAAGCATGCTAAAGTTCTCCTCCTTTTTAGAATGAAAAATTAGGACATATTTAAGTACAGTGGTAGTATATGGTATTTAGCCCCATGTGTCCCCATTATTGTTTTTTTCCGATCCTACCTCACCAGCTGTATCTTCATTATCTCTTTCTGCATGCCTGGCTCTTCTTCTGTCTCTATACTTTGTCCTTAACTTCCTTGTGATTCTTCTATTCTGCTTCATTTTCTATGCTATTTCCCCTTTCATCCCTTTCATGAATTTGGCCCAGATCCAAACCCTGTGGAATCAGCAGTCTTACCAGTGACTTCAGCGTGCTTTGGATCAGGCCTTTTGGCCTCCAAGTACCCCTTCCTACACTCTCACCCTTTATCCACATTGAACTCTATGCTATGGCTGCTCCCTTTACTGTCTCTGAGTATGGCTGCCAACAACGGTGTTAACTGAGTACAGTTTAGTGGTCAACATAGACCAGGACAAATTTCAGCAATGTGTCAGCTAACCATGATTAAATCTACGAGGGGCAATTCAGTATTCTGTAGCATAGCCCAGGCCACACATTCAATCCTCACCTCCATATTTCCCTCTCTTTAACTCCCACACAACCGGCTCTCTCAAACCCACTCTCTCAATACTTTCTTCCCATTTTTACTAGTATTTGTGCTGCTCCCTGATATGCCTCGGCTGCTCTTTTGCATGGGAGCTGTAAGGAGGAGGCCAGAGCACTGGATACAGGCTGGGTAGTATCTAAGGGCTCAGATCTTGCGCAGTAACCTTCAGGCTTTATGCAATATGTTGCTGCTTAGCACTCAATATAAGCAATACATTTTCAGCTCCCATAGAGCTCTTGGGTGAGGCATGTGGGCATCTTAACTCTTTGGTGTTCTTGCTCTGTCCTAATTTGAGTACATAACAGCTGCATGCATTTAGTCCTTGCAAATAGAACACTATGAGTATATGTTCTTGAAGGCCCCTGGAGATTAGTAATTGTATTGTCCACCTGTAACTGTGTCTAAAAATACACATTTGCTTACTCAGCCAGCTTCTGCATGTGTTTCCGTGTTTGTATACAATGGCTGCAGTGATGGAGAGCAGTTCTGTATGTCCGTGCTGTGTCTCTAGGCAGCGAGGAAGAATTCATCAGATTACAGATGCACTGTAGTCAGACTGAGACTAAACCAATTCACTCCAGGCTGGAAAGTTTGGTGGGAAAGTGGCTTGAGATAAGATGCACTTTAAACGCCTGTGTTTAACAAACAAGACAGAAGCTTATTTTGTGTTTGTGAGTTTTTAAAATCTGTTTTTCTTGGGGAGTTTTGGATTTATACAGCCTCTATAGTTTCTTAACCTCTGATTCAGCCAGGAATCTTTAGATTATTCTGTCAAAAGCCATTTCAAACTCTTTTGTGTAAAGGAGTTTTTATACCTTTTGACCATAATGGCTTTTACTTATCAGGCATTTCAACCTGCCAAGATCTAATGTGAGGTGCAGGGAAATGAGGAACAGAGGGAAAATTACTTGCACAGGAATCTTTGTATGAGCCAGAGCTCATGTCTTTAGCATCAATAATAACGTTATCTCTAGCCCCAATTTAATGAGTCGGCATTTCTAGTGGAAATAATTTGTAATAGTAATAGTGAAGTAGTGGGAAACATTATGAAGGGTAAAATCTGGCTATACAAAGAAAAGACATCACTCCTCATGAGGAGTAGCTTAGAGATATGAGCTGCATCATTATATCGTCTTCTATCACCACCAGTCTGACAGCTAAGCATGGCCAGGACCCATTTTTAATTCTGATACAATAATAAGAATAAAGCAGTTTTATAGAAATATTACCATTTGCTAGGACCGGGAGAGAATGATTACTAAGTTTATAGTTATGTTTGGAGTCTATTGAATAAGTAGCAGTCTTCAAAGTCCATTCCTATACTCCACCCAGCCACATATGTTTAAAAATAAAACTTGTGTTTTCCTTTTAATATTATTTTCAGTTTAGTTTCAATTGCAAGTATCCTCAAACACACACACACATGCTGGTCACAGACATTGTTATACTTTTATGTGTTTGGTTTGTGCCCTCACACCAGTCTCACAAGCCACCATATACATAATATAGATTCTCTTCCTCCCACCAGATACAGTGGTGTTTTTTTTAATGGATCCACATGTCCTTAGGCAGACCTTTAAAAATTCACAGAGCAATTTTTTAAATGTCTGCTTTTGCTTTTAATTGTGTACCCTTTCTTTCTAGTATGACCTGTAAGCAACTCATCATCTGCTTCACTCATGGGTGGGTATGTGACAGACTCCGAGTTAGCCCTTAATCAACTGCTGTGGCAGTTTTAAGAAGCCATCCTGCCAGGTGATGGACTAATACAAAAAAGCATACATTCAGGAACTGCAAGCCACAAGAAAAAGGCAGCACCCCCAATTGACCTAAACTTTTGAAGTTTGAACTCATAACTTGAACTTCACAATATATTATATTTATCTAATTATTTAAAAAGTTTTAACATATTTGTAAATAATTGTCATGTAAATATCACAGAAAAAGCTATAATAATTACAACAGCAAGTGTGTGCTTAGAGAAACATTGTACAGTAATATAATCATCAGATCTTTCTGTTTAACAGGATGTTGTAGTTTTTTTCCAGCCGTCAGCAGCTCCAAATTACAGTACTGTGATTTACTATGAGACGAGCACAGGCTACTAATCAAATATACATCTTTATTCAGCAGCCTCTCTTTCCCCTTCACCAACTGGTGGCAATGGAAAGATGTTATAACAAAACCAGAACCTCAGCAGGTATTTATCAGAATAGCTCCTTTGGCTTTTGAGGATCTCAGTTTTTACTGGGTCAGCAACACAGTAAATCAGAATAGCTCCTTTGACTTTTGAGGATCTGACCCTTATTCAGTTTTTACTGTGTTGACAACATATGCACATGGCTGTTATTTGGTCCATGGAAAACAATGAATATTTTAGGCATTAGACTTGACTAAGGAGCTAGTGAAAGATCAATGGTGGTTAAAGTGAGTTTCTTGAGCATAAAGTAATCAGTCTTGCAGAGTATAATGGTTTGTGTTATTCTCAGCCAAGTTGTAAATTGGGTTAGACACAGGCATGTTCCCATATAATCTATGGAATACCCAAGACTGCATGGGGATTAGCATCAAAAGTCCAAGAGCATGACTGCAGTAAGAATTCAGGTCAGTAAGACAAATAGCAAATGGGCTTGAGTGGTGCAGGGACAGGACAACTAGCAACTGAGTTTATACAGGATAATGAGGATTATTAGAATATCTGTGTACAAAAGACTTGAGTTCCTACTTCTTATTCTGTCTGCTTATCTGAAAAGGGAGTACTAAATAAGCTTCATGACTGCAAGCATCGGGATGGAGCACTTGGCTCTGCAGCCTCTCAGGGCAAATGTGACTCAGGAGGCCAACTTTGAATCATAGGGCCAAATCCTGGTCCCATGGAAGTCAATGGGAGTTTTGCCCTTGACTTTAATGGGGCCAGGTTCTGGTTGCTAAAAGTATAGAAGTCAGAGAAGGAAAAGACTTATTTGAAGATTTAGTCCATCCCTTGGCTAGTACAAGATTGCTCATTGTAGTGTGATTTCTAGGGTATTTTCTGCTCCAGTTTTAAATAACTCTGTTCAGTTTTAAGTAAGCCATCCTACAAGAGGCTGTACCTTATTCTGCTTGATTTTACCCTGTAACAAAGTGCTGGTCAGGAGGTCCTGAGCCAGTGCCTGTTAGCCAGCTCTGATTAAGAATCATTAATTGGGGCTGGCTGAGTATGCCACGCCTAACTGATAGAAGGGAAGCACCTGCGGACCTTATTGGGGTGGCAGGCAGGTAGGAAGGACGTGAAGGTG
The DNA here is from genome assembly GCF_025201925.1 of Gopherus flavomarginatus. Lineage (NCBI taxonomy): Eukaryota > Metazoa > Chordata > Testudines > Testudinidae > Gopherus > Gopherus flavomarginatus. The sequence continues at coordinate 68,662,848 of NC_066621.1, read as the reverse complement.
GGAAAAGAAGAGAAAAGCCGAGTTGAGCCAAGCCAAGCATGTCCCTGCTTGCTAGTTTGGAATGGTTTGTAAATAGAAGGCGGTAGGAGCTGACTGTCAATAAAAGGCACTGGTGATTGCACCCAGAAGAGGTTTCTGGCTGTGAGGGTGAACAAGAGTACCTCATTACATATATCTGTAGTAAAATTACACTGATATGCAGTCTGTTTTCCTCTATTTAGCCTCACCTCAGTATACTATAGTTATAATATCACACCTCTCCTTCCACCTTCCTTGCCATCCATTGTAAATAATTCCCTTTTGAGAGAACTGTAGAGCTCTGCAATGAGCTTTCAGTGTCATACCTACCCGCATGCAATCTGCAGCTACTATTGCTAGGATATAATAAAAGGACATGCCCTTTATGAGAATTCCCCATTTTACCTCCCCCATCCTGGATATTTCCTGGTTTACAGAACACTGACCAGTACTTGAAGAATTATCATTCCAACTATACACAGATGCAAATGAAAAAAAGATAGAAATACTCTATTGGATGTGTTCTTCACTCTCAATTTCACAAATAAGTGAAACAGGCTGCTTTGAGATTACCTGATCAGGAGGCAAAAGGAGGTCTAAATGGATTGCATCTATATCAACTGAACAGAAAACTCTGTTTGGGTTAGAAACAAGTTGCCTATTTGATATTTTTGCTCTTTTCACAGAAAAAGATGATATACCCAGAAGCAACTGTTATCACTTCATAATAAGTGTTTGTAAAGTGCTATATAAAAGCAAACTGCGCTGAAGGTTAGGAACTCTATACAACAAAGTCTGTGATTATAGACTTTTGTGCTACAAATAAGTAGAAATAAAATGACTCCTACAATTGTGCAGGTTAACACCAGCCACATCACATGCTTGCAAGTGCTTTGAAGACAACATTGCACAATACTCTCACTGAAAAGCAATGTATGAGAGGTTCTGAGAGCTAAATGATCCTGACACAAATTATGGTAAAACTAGCAGAGTTAACAAGCTGATGTAAAGCTGCTTAAAGTAAAGTTAGAAATAAAGATTAGGTTACTAAAAATCTTGTTGACAGGGTTCCCTTGAGTTATGAGGGAAGCATGCCTTGGGGGAGAATGCATGTAACATGCAGCAGTAAGCTTCTAGTGGCAGCTATATTGGCATGTTTCTATGCCGAGTTCGTTTTTAGATTGTTAGTAAGCAAGTTCTTGAGGAAGTCACATTGTAGTCAATGTGCTGGTGTGGGAACCTCTCCTTCTTTCTCATATTAACAAGCGGGGTAGTAAGTGTGCTGCAGCTGAGCACCCAGCCTAAAATAATGTCAGAACGAAAGAGGGCCTTATTGGTTGTGTTTGCACATGTATGGAAGGAATTCATATGCACAACCTGAAGTATGCAAGATTTGAACTAAGCAGCAGCTGAGCCCAGCTGAGATTTTGCTGTGGCTGCTGGGACCTACACTGGGCTCTTTTAGGCATGCAAAGAGAGGGGAACTGGGCCTGTCAGAAGGTCCTGTGTTAGGAAGGAGACAGCTAGGGTTAATTGTACAATTGCCACAATGGACTCATTGGTCTATTCATGGTAAGGGGGCCATGGGCCTATTGGATGGCAAAAATGAACATAAATGAAAGGCCCTGGCACTGTACAGCACAAGAAACCTATATTATTCAGCAAGCCCCTAGAATGATGAGGCAAGGCCCAGAAAAGCAGAGGACCCCTCTCTTGTCAGCCTGCTTCCCCCTTCACAGACTGTCCTAGCCCAATCTAAAAGAAAACCTTCCCCTTGCTTCCACAAGCCAGTAGGGAGTGCAGGTTTCTTGAGAAGGGATTGGCAGCAAGAAGTTTACAATGAGAAAAGAAAGAAGACTTAGAATCACAGGGTTGGAAGGGACTTCAAAAGGTCACTTAGTCCAACCCCCTGCTCAAAGCAGGACCAATCCCCAGACAGATTTTTGCCCCAGATCCCTAAATGCCCCCCTCAAGAATTGAACTCACAACTCTAGGTTTAGCAGGCCAATACTTAAATCACTGACCTATCCCTCTAATTTATTTGCAAGAAGAGGTCCACCAGAGCAGACTTCTCTGGCAAAGAAGAGGAACTCTACATGACAGGCATATCTCTAGCTGCAGAGCATCTCCAGGTACATGGGAGACGTCCCACCTTCCCTTGTTCCTCTCTGGTGAAGCTCCGAAGCTGTGCATGAGGAAGTCTATAAGATGCCAGTCCTACATAGCTCCATTGGAGCAGCAGGTGCAAAGTGCCTCAGGGAAAGCTCCATCACAAACACTTTTCTCTTTCTGCCTGATTTTTTTGCATCTTCATCCACTGCCTGGGTCCCTCTTCATGGTGTCTCGAAAGCCCTGACCAGACATTTTTGTTGCACAAAGGGTATTTATATGGCAGCCTTGCAAAAGGGAGCCAGAAGTAATACATTGGCTTAGATGATGCTATCCAGCTCCTACAGAATCCTCAGCTCATACCAAGAAACTAATTTACAGTGAGTACCTGTAAACAGTTGATCCTGCAATGGGCTCCAAGTGCCTTCTGAGAGGTGCTGAGGGCTTCTGACTCCCATTGAGCCATCTACTGCTAAAGAAACCAATCATTCAGCTTCTTGCAGGATTGTGCCACTAGAGAATAAGCTTCTTTAACTCCATTATCTTATGTCTTCCTTTTACCTCCCAGCCTCAGGCAAATATTTTCCAACTTCAGAGCCACAGCATGGCTTCAGTCAGCTTTCACTGCTGCGCATATATTATTGTTTGACGGAGGTGCAAGATGGGGCACCTTGAAGCAGACTGAGCAGCTTTAAAGAACCATACATCTGCCCAGCTGTAGGTTTAACAAATATTCATTTACCAAGGCTTTATTCCTTCTCAAATTCAGCTTTCCTCTAATTGTTCTTTCACTGTGGGCACTGACTAGTTCTGGTGACTAATATGAAATTATTTATTGGTGAGCAATAGGCAGCATCTCTATTCTTTTGGCATGAGAACATACATCTGAAAGGATTTTTTTCATTTTCACCTGGGTATCAAAATGTGTGGGTTTCTTTTGTTTTAATATAATGTATGGTGTACATTATTTGTTAAGTAAATGTTAAATGAAAGAATGAAAGCTACTCAGAAATCAGCCTGATGTAACTCAGCTGACTACAGAGCTGAAGGTAAAATACTTTTAATTAAAAAAATATTTTGTGAGCATTGGTGCTGGAACTTGAAGTGGTTTCCATTATATACAGGGTTTACAGTTTGGTTCAATGGCTTTCAGCACCCCCACTACAAAAATTGTTCCAGCATCCCTGGTTGTGAGTTTGATAGAGAAGGGAACTAATTCAGTGTTATGAGACTACCGTGTAGCAATCTAAAAAGATCCTAGGAGTGAAGTTTGGTTGATTTGACATGGATTATATTCGTTATTTTATTTATTAATTATTATTATTATTATTTTATTATTATTATATTTATTTTATTTAAATAGCACTGTAAATGTGCATAACACTGTACAGACAAATAAGGGGAGGGTAATATGATCAAATGTTATGATATGTTCTGTTTGTCAACCCGGTTACTCACAGTGCAGCTGCTAAAATTACTGCCTTCTCCTGCTGTTTCATATTTCCTTCATATTCTTTCAGTGGCTTCTGATTTTTTAATCCCATTGAAGTCTTGTTCCTGCTTCCTTTGAAATCAGTGGTAAAGCTCCCATTGACGTCAATGTGAGAAGGAGCAGGCTTTCTCCCAGACTACAATACAACCAACTCACACGTCTGAAAAGGTGTTAAAACGTTGTCTTCGTGGGTGTTAAGGTGGCTTCGAACATAAGAACGGCCATACTGGGTCAGATCAAAGGTCCATCAAGCCCAGTATCCTGTCCTCTGACAGTGGCCAATGGCAGATGCCCCAAAGGGAATGAACAGACAGGTTATTATCAAGTGATCGATGGCCTGTCACCCAATCCCAGCTTCTGGCAAACAGAGGCTAGGGACACCATTCCTGCCCATCCTGGCTAATAGTCATTGATGGACCTATCTTCCATGAATCTATCTAGCTCCCTTTTGAACTCAGTTATAGTTTTGGCCTTCACAACACCCTCTAGCAAGAAGTTCCAGAGGTTGACAGTGCATTGCATGAAAAAATACTTTCTTGTGTTTGTTTTAAACCTGCTACCTATTAATTTCATTTGGTGGCCCCTTGTTCTTGTATTATGAAAAGGAGTAAATGCCATTTCCTTGTTTATTTTCTCTATATCACTCATGATTTTATAGACCTCTATCATATCCTGCCCCCTCTTAGTCGCCTCTTTTCCAAGCTGAAAAGTCCCAGTCTTATTAATCTCTCCTCATACGGAAGCCATTCTATACCCCTAATCATTTTTGTTGCCCTTTTCTGAACCTTTTGCAATTCCAATATATCTTTTTTAAGATGGGGCGACCATATCTGCACACAGTATTCAAGGTGTGGGCATACCATGGATTTATATAGAGGTAATATGATATTTTCTGTCTCATTTGGACCCCATCATTGTATATGTATAGTTAGGATTATGTTTTCCAATATACATTACTTTGCATTTATCAGCATTAAATTTCATCTCCCATTTTGTTGCCCAGTCACCCAGTTTTGTGAGATCCTTTTGTAGCTCTTCGCGGTCTGCCTGCGACTTAACTATCTTGAGTAGTTTTGTATCATCTGCAAATTTTGCCACCTCACTGTTTACTCCTTTTTGCAAATCGTTTATGAATATGTTAAATCGGACTGGGCCCAGTACAGATCCCTGGGGGACACAACTATTTACCTCTCCCCAATCTGAAAACTGACCATTTATTCCTACCCTTTGTTTCCTATCTTTTAACTAGTTACGAATCCATGAGAGAACCTTCCCTCTTAGCCCATGACTGCTCATTTTGCTTAAAAGCCTTTGGTGAGGGACCTTGTCAAAGGTTTTCTGAAAAACTAAAAACACTATATCCACTAGATCTCCTTAGTCCGCATGCTTGTTTACCCACTCAAAGAATTCTAGTAGATTGGTGAGGCATGATTTCCCTTTACAAAAACCATGTTGACTATTTCCCAACAAATTATGTTCATCTGTGTGTCTGACAATTTTTTACTTTACAATAGTTTCAACCAATTTGCCCGGGACTGAAGTGAGGCTTACTGGCCTGTAGTTGCTAGGGTCATCTCTGGAGCCCTTTTTAAAAATTGCCATCATATTAGCTATCCTCCAGTCATTTGGCACAGACGCTGATTTAAATTATAGGTTACAGACTACAGTTAGTAGTCCTTCAATTTCACATTTGAGTTCCTTCAGAACTTTTGGATGAATACCATCAGGTCCTGGAGACTTATTACTGTTTAGTTTATCAATTTATTCCAAAACACCTCAATTTGGGACTGTTCCTTATATCTGTCACCCAAAAAGAATGGCTCAGGTTTGGGAATCTCCCTCACATCCTCAACAGTGAAGACCGATGCAAAGAATTCATTTAGTTTCTCTACAATAGCCGTATCGTCTTTGAGTGCTCCTTTAGCATCTCGATCGTTCAGTGGCCCCACTGGTTGTTTAGCAGGCTTTCTGCTTCTGATGTATTTTTAAAAAATTGCTATTACTTTTGGAGTCTTTGGCTTGTTCTTCAAATTCTTTTAATATCTTGTTAATATCTTTTGAATATATTGTTAAGATAACTTGACTGAGAATATCACCTGTATTCTTGTGCATGTAAGATCTTTGTGGTGGATCACTGATGCCTCTTTCAGGGAATCTGGAGGGTCAGAGGACAAACAGCTCCAGTGCTGGGGATTTTGGTACTTTATTTATCTCTGTCATTTTCCCTGTCATCATGAAATAAGATAGGAGGAGTCTACTTCACTGATAAGAGGTACCAGATTCAGAGTGGTCTTTAGTATCGTGAAAGCAGAGGCTGTGGATGGGGAGTTATTTAACCATCTTCCCGGAACGAATTCCATGCAGTCACGTAAGTCTGAAGTCCTAGAACTGATTAGAAAAGTCTGCACAAAAACCTACAAGTTCAGCCTAGGGCTCTTACAGCTTATGAAACAGCCCCTGCAATTCACTGGATCATTTATTGACCGAGATTGCTACTAATCCCACTTGCCATGGGAGGGCAAGCTTTCATCTACACTTAAACATAACCTGACATTAGCACTCTCACTAATACTAATCAGTTTTTAACCTTCCCTTCTTTGGCAAAATCACTGAAAAGATGGCTGGGGACCAATTCCAGTAGCATCTTTCCTCCTCCCATTTTTTTACCTCACTCTTTCAGGGTTCAGACCTGTATGTAACATGGAGACAACATTGGTGGCCATTGCAGTGATCTCCTTGTGCCAATCCAAAGAGGTCAAACATCCTGGCTAATGCTTTTACATCTATTACTAGATTTAGAAATCTTGGATCATGTCATCCTGTAACAATAATTCAGTCCTTAATAAAGAACCATTGTGCTTTTTAGATTATTTATCATTTCTAACTTTCACATGGTCAAGAAAAGAAAAAAACAAGAGGCAGAATTTTAAAAAGGAAATCCCAAACCCTTCGAGGCATTCTTTTTTAGAACTTCAACATATGAGCACAATACCACCATTTCCCACAACTGCATGTGTGTGTGCCCACCTTGCTGACCTCTGAATCATTAAAACTGAAGAGGCTCACTTACAACTGTGTGTATTCTGCTTCCCCCTCCTCATCTGTGTATTGTGCCTGCTGCTGACTCTTTCATAACACTCTTCATAATGCAGGTGTATATTAATGAGGAATGAATACCAGAAAGAGATAACAATTAGTTGTAGTACCATCTGTCTGGTTGCTATTTATTAATTATTTAGTACACCCACAAGTGTGCTAGGCATTTAGGTTTGTTTAGGTATGGGTATTATAAGAGTAGCTTATGTATGGGTATTATAAGAGTAAATTGCTAGCTGTGTACTTTACTCTGGAAAATCATCTTTATCTGCATTATGACATATTCATTTCACAGAATAAACATACAATAATTGAAACAATGATGCTCACTGACAAGACATTTTAGAATGAATAGGCAAAAAATCAAGGTATTAAAAAGTTAATGTAATCACACAGGGGACAGCAAAATTCTGAAGGAATCCAATAAATTTGCAACAATGATACAAGCTAAATAATATCTTCTTACAACAGAGGCTAGAACACAGGAGTAAAGCTGAAATATCAAGTTACATAATTTCCATGTGGACCTCTTACACCTGTCATCTGGGAGCTTTAGTTGGCAAACTAAGAAGATGTGCTGAATTCTTATGGGATATTGTTGTGGGATACACAGTCTTATTGGCAGTAAAAACAGTTTAGCATGGCTGAAGTGAAATGGGAGTTGGGCTATTGTTTGTTGATGATAGTTTTATGTTACAATCATAAGAAATGAAACCTATTCAAGCAGAGAAAATCAAGCAAACTACTACAAATAAATGGATCTACTGTTCCAGAGCAGTTAAAAGCTAGGCTTAATAAACACTGTTAGTGCATTTATGATTTACTACATTTATTGCAGCAAAGAGTCCTGTGGCACCTTATAGACTAACAAACGTATTGGAGCATGAGCTTTCGTGGGTGAATCCATATGTCTGTTAGTCTAAAAGGTGCCACAGGACTCTTTGCTGCTTTTACAGACCCAAACTAACATGGATACCCCTCTGATACTTAAATTTATTGCATTAATCACCATCTTTAGTTTCTAAAACAAGTTATTTTCCTAGTAAATTATGATTCAAGCAAGCTAAAGTTGTGTCTAAAATTAAACTGACAAAAATCTATTTTAGAGCTCACACTGTTCTTGTTTTAAATTACAAATTGTCTGAATCTTTTAAACATGCTTTATTTATTACATTTAAAGTAATCCCGTCTCATGTGAATACAACTAGTATGATCGATGCAATATGATTTAAAATATTTTAATAAGATTAAAAAATTCTTATTAAGGAACAGTATATTGAAGATGTAGGTCAGATGGGGGAAATAATTACTGTATTTATGGAGATCAAATGTCAATAGCATTTAAATAAACTAACTTGGCCTTAGGATGCTGAAGAGTAGACTTTCTGTATAAGAGACAGCCATAGGATAAGTATACGCATAAAACAGAACAACAACATTTGTCCTTTCTATCGATTCAATAAACCTACAGAACACATGTTCATATATTAATTTGTATTTATTAATACAGAAGTGTAAATTAGCTCTCACCACCAAAAAACACTTGCTGTTTACATTGTTATAGGTAGAGAAGGGCTGGGATCTTTCATCCAAAGCACATACTCTCAAAAACTTTTACAATTCTGACAAAGTGGAATCCATATCCAAAGGATCCCTTGGTTTGGTTTTGTGAAAGCAAAAGTGTCTCTGTTTATCAATTATAATGATTGAACAATCCTTCATTTAACCTCTTGTTTCTTCACCCCCAGTTCTAAAATCCACCACCCTGTTTTGGTTTTAGAATAAAGAGAGGGTTTGCAATGACCAAATACGTAGAGATATTCTCATCTCTGCTTCCATATCTTTCTCAGTATCCTTCACTGAATGCAGAAAATGTCTGAATTCTGCTCCTATTTACATCCTCAGAGTTAACCCAGTATGTGTGAAAGCAGGATTCGATCCAATATGTGTAGGCTTATATTTCCCATCAGAAAGAGGAAACAAGGCTGATAATGTATGTACCCGAAGAAAGGAAATCTTGATCGTAAATGGTTTTGTAAATGCAGTAGATCCCTTATTTTACAAACTAATTGGGGACTGAGGAGCTCATAAAATAAAAATGTTCATAAAATTGAACTTCTCAATATTACAATAGGTTGGTGCATAAGTTGCAGGATGGTGCATTGCATTGCTTTCTTGCTGTCCTTCAAACCACTGCAAACCGATTTCCATTACATTGAAGGAATTGGAATGTGAAGGGATGTTGACTTGTTCTTCATCAACATCACTTTCATTATGTGATTATTTTTTTCCTGTTGGGAAAAATGGTTCAGATAGTTGGTTTTGTTAATATTGGTGTCCATAAAATAGAGGTTCTACTGTATAACGTAATTGCTGGGCCAAAAAAAAATCATATTATCTAACTTGAACATGTTTATGCAGCTTCAATATTTGCAGTCTCTTTCTCCGTTTCACATTCAGCTTCATCTCACCTGCTATCTCCATGGATGAATACACTAAGGATGAGAAAACACCAAAATGTTCATTAACATCTCTCTCATGTGTAGTACTTTCAGTCCCTTTCTAGCACTGTATAAATATATATAATTGCTGAAACACTTTATCTGGTGACATCCTTCAGGTATGAAGAAATCCTGTCAGGTTTATCTCTGCCTCTTTCCAGACAAACATCTCTTGACAAATTAAATTAAAGTAACTCCCCATTAGAGCTGGCTGAATAACAGATTTTTCATAACAGACTCTGTATGAATACTCTTACATCTGGGATTAGATCTTAGTTGCAGTGCTATGGACAGGATCCCCTACAGATTCTTACACACTGCACAGTCACCATGCACTCTCCTGTGAGAGGATAATGTATACAGTTCCCCACATTGTGGCAGAGGAGTCTTAGGAACAGTTTATTCCATGATTTCAGTCTGACTACCTAAAGTGGAGAAAAGAGAGATATAACGTGATTCCTGTTTTACTGAACAAACACTCTGTACACAAGCTTTGGGGACACAAAGTTTTATTTCTGATGCAGCTGTAATTGGTTGCTAATTACGTACATTCAATAACACTAGGGCGATCTGCAACAAGCTATATTTTGCTTGTAGCATGACATTAGTGATTTCTTAAATGTAAGTAACAATTTACAAAGGAGCTAAGTATACTGGTTTAGTTATATTTTAAATATATACTGCTTTAAAAGTATCATATGTCTGTCTTCCTTTGAGATATTTGGAAGGTTGGGTTAGTCAATGGGAAGTATGCCCATTCATTCAATGATAGAATGTGGCCCTTGAAATATAAAAGCCAAACTGTGCATATAGATAGTTTAAAAGCCTAAAGATGTGAAAAAGACAGACAATTATTATCCCTGATGCACCATATATTATTTTCATGCTTTTGTAAACAATATTTACACTTATGGTGCTACACAGATACTTAACAGTAATAACTCAGCTTTAGTGTCTCCCATGTGTTTAGTATCATCAAAAAACTTTATTACTATCATTAGCCAACAGCCTAGGAATTTTCTATCCAGCAATGAAACAATAGTTTTTAATCCTGCAAGCCAGATTCCAAGGTCCTTAATTATGGACTGTTTTATTTAGCCAAAATTCTTGTTGAGCTCAATGGGAGTTTTCTCTGATTCAGGACAGAGTAAGATTTTCAGTACTTGGCCCTAAGGATGAAATACTGGCCCAGTGAGAATCAATGGCAACATTCCCATTAACGTCAGCGGTGTCAGGATTTCACCCTATATGAATTAATATTAAAGAGAAGGTATATAAAAAAATTAAAAGTAGGAATGGGGTCAAGATACAAAAGCATAGGCCAAATATATTGTTGCTAAAGAAAACAAAAAAGACAAAGTCATTTTACACCTCCATCACCCAGAAAATATTGTATTGATATGGTATTATTTATCCAATAATTATTCTTCTGTTTAGCACTTGTAGGGCATTTATTGGATTCATTGGCAGATGATGAGCTGTGACTATTTCCCTTCCCTTTCCTGCTTTTGTCTCATTCTTTTTCCCCTACCTCTAAACCCAACCAAAACAGAAAACAAACAGGAGTATAATACAAATATCTAGCACAGCTGTTCACCATATTCGTTTACTTGTATTTATATCCACATTCTTCCCCTTGCATCTGTTTGTGTCTTTAGGCTGTAAGCCCCTCAGGGTAAGGATCATCTAATTTTTGTGTTTAAAGAGAACCTAGCACAGTGGGACCCCATTGGCAACTTGGAAGTTAGTAACAGACATTTATGCCTATATAATGCATGGGCTGGTACAGGAATTGCAGATAGGTTACTAGCTAACAAGAGCACACTACTAGAGCAAACACAAAAATTGGTACAAAAATAGTGTTAGCAATATGTGCATATGTATTATTCCACCTGCATTCCTCTGGCACTTCTTAAAGGGTTTTTTACACTTCCTTTCTCCCGTTATCACATACTTGCTTCATTCTGACCCCCTTCCAAGGTCTGATCTGAGCTCTGACATTATTGGTTTTCATCCTACATTAGAGAGATCATGCAGAAAAAGATCAGCAGAATCTAATGGAAAAAAATAGGCTGTGGTTAGTTTCTTGATCCTTTGGACTGCCTGAGCACATCAAAGGGGTCATAATTTTGTTAGAAAATGTGGCTGAATACCTGCTACGTTGCACTTATCTTTAATGTTCGCTGTGTTGCTGTAGCCATGTTGGATATGAGAGAGACAGGCCATAACCATCTCCTTGATGCCTCCCTCTCTCCTGTGCTGAGTAGTTCTCTGGCACAGGAGAGAATCTAACCCACTCTGTCTTTTCTATGGTCTGTGGAGATCTATGTACATTTATGCCACTGTATAAATGTTTATTAATAAAATGTCAAACATTTTACAATTTCCATTTTTAAACTCTAAAATATGACACTACACCCCATATATACTGTACACATGATGAGAACTAACTAAACAAACTAGACTTTTGTTTTCTTGTTCAAGAATTCACATGGGCACTGAGCTAAATTTCCACTGTGCATCTAAATTGTTCTACGTATAATATACAAGAGCCATATAGAGTATTACTTGTGGGTAGGAATACCTAGCAATGCGGGTTTGCATGTTTAAACTAGTACAAAGTAGTTAATAACAATAGAACTCTCAACTCCTCATGCTTGGAAAATGTATTTGAAGATAAAATAAACCCATGTCTATTTAATTTTTAGGTGCAAAATGTGATATGATGATTAGAGGATGATTCTACAGCTTTAACATTTAGGAACTTCTTTATCTTTAGTGTTAGCTTGCCATTTCTTAGGGCCAATGGAAATTTTAAATAAGAAGTGAGTGAAAACTGAGTAAGGATTTCAGGATTTGTCCCTTGACTAGTCATTATAATGTTGATATGTTGCAGAATTGTTCAGCAACTATTGCTGTGCAACAGCGAACCCAGGTTAACAAGTTGTATTGTGAAAGTAAGAGCGCTCAAAATTAAATGAAGTTAGACATACAGCCAGTCTAGACCAAAAGAATCACTGTGAGACAAATATGATGTTTATTGACCATACACATAAAAAGATAATAAAATAGATGAAATCAGTTGTATTTTAAATATTCAGACACTTATAAGTGAAATCACAAGAGGCAGTGGGGGTCTAATGGACAGAGCACTGGACTGGGCGTTAGGAGACTTGGGTTTTATTCCTGGTTCTGCCACTGATCTGCCACATGACCTTGGGCAAGTCATTTCTCTGTCCCACTGTTTCCCCCTTCTCCCCCACCCCTTTGTCTTCCTTATCTATACAGATTGCAAGCTTTTCAGGACAGAGACTGTTTCTTACTATATGTTTGTACAGTGCCTAGCACAATGGGGCCCTAATCTCAACTGGGGCATCTAGGTGCAATTATAATAATGATAAGCATCTAGATGACTGCATTCAGCAGGAGTACCAAAGCCAAATGATGGCAGAAGTTCTTCACCATGAAACCAGCCAAGCTACTGTAACTAGTGACATCACAGTGACTAGTCCTAGCTTTGTGTATACACATTTTAGCTAGGGTCAGCACTTACTAATTTTCCATACGCCTACACACAGGATCAGTGAAGAATTAAGCCCTTATGTTCTCATAGATTTTTGAGAAAAAGAACACAACCATTTCTAGGGAGTTATTAAATGTTACCTAACCTATATCTGTCATAAACAGATAGCTAAGGGTTAATGCCTCTTTTTCTTGTAAAGGTTTAAGAAGTTCACCTAGCCTAGCTGACACCTGACCAGAGGAACCAATAGGGAAACAAGATGTTTCAAAAGGAAGGAGGGAAGTTTCCTTTGTTTAGTCAGTTTCAGTTTCAGCCGGAGGAAAAAAATATCAAGGAACCAGCCTCTTATCAGAGTAGTAAGTTTTAGAAAGGAATAACTAGGTTTATGTTTATTTCTTTGTAACCTGTCTTGTGCAGTTAGAGGAAGAATCAAATTGGGTATTTGGGTTTTGGTTTTTTCTGGTGTAACTAAGGTTTTGCCCAGGGGAACATCCTCTGTGTTTGGAATCTGTTGTCTGTGGGAGTAGCTGGTATGCTAATCTCTCCCAGAGGCATTTCTTTTACCTGTCTTTTCTTTAATTAAAAGACTTTTTAAAATAACCTGATTGATTTTTCCTTGTTTTTAGATCCAAGTTGGTTTGGATCTGGATCCACCAGGAGTTGGTGGGAGAAAGGAGGGGGAATGGTTAATTTCTCCTTGTTTTAAGATCCAAGGGGTTTGGATCTGTGTTCACCAGGAAATTGGTGAAGTCTCTCAAGGCTACCCAGGGAAGGAAAGTAGTCTTGTGAGTGGTGGCAGCCAGACCAGATCTAAGCTATTAATTGAGCTTAGAGCTTCACATGCAGGTCCCCCACATCTGTACCCTAAAGTTCAGAGTGGGGAAGGAACCTTGACAATATCTAATATTGATAATTCTAAAATAATTAAACATTTATTACATTATTTTTGGGGTGCATTAATCTTAGTGCATTGTATTCCATGGTGAATCAGTTTGTTTGGCACCCCTGTTAAAGAGCAACAGAGTTTCAGGAAGAAATCCAGTTAGAAATAAGATACTGCTCAAGAAACGTCTTCATAAGAAAGGCAACAGGAGAAGCTTTGGGAGGCTGAGGATGTCACTTATAGCAGGCAAAATGACAGTACTTAAAGATATTGTATGATGACCAAATCAGTGAAAAAGCATTGGAAATCTGCTGGACAGAAAGGGTTATACATTATGTATGATAAGGTGATCCCTGAAAGAGAAAACAAACCTGAATTAGATGTGCAATATGCTGAAAAGAGCCAAGAGGTAAAACACCAGTGCATATGGAGAGAGGTTGATAAATAAAGGGCAGAAAGCAGCTAAAGGCTTAGAATGACTGCACCACAACTAAAGTGGGGCAGAGTCTGTCCGGGGCTTACCCAGTAAGGACCGCTCTGCTTTATGGGAGAGGGGAAGGAGGTCAGAAACTGCTGTAAAAAGGGTGCTCAGTGGTCAGCTTTGCAGCAATGACTCAACAGCCCCATTACCCACCCCCCAAGAATGTGAGGTCCAAAGGGCAAAAAGGTACAATAGCTGAGTGGGGCAAGTCTCTGGGGCAGGGAGTGCTCACAAGTACAGGGGCTGCAAATGCCCAAGGTGGAGTGTTTAATAACCCAGGGCAGCCTCATGGACTGAGGAAGGGAAATAACTGAGGGGAAACATCCACGCATGCAGGTGGGATGGCTGTGTGGATTAATGGGGTAGTCAGCAGAGCTGTGCAGCAAGTGGTCAGTGAAATTGTTTCTTAGGTTTTCTCCACAGCATTACAGCGCTTCCAAAGGGCACAAGGTCACCCAGAACCAGGATGCTCTCCTCCAATGAACACAAGGGATAGGAGTAATGCTGATCTCAGGGGTGAGTGTGATCTGAACCATACAGAGGTTGGGAGGGACGGGTGGCAGTGGTGGTATCCGTCCTCCCAGCCTGGCAAGGGGTGGCAATTGCAGGGGCCACAGCGAGGTGCAGGGATGGTGCTCAACTAGTCACTCAGCAAGTTCACCTGAGGGGGAAAGGAGTGAACCTACTGGGATATTAAATACTTTGGGCCCAGGAGTGGGAGGTTCAAAAGCCTGACAGACCTACCTGAGGGTGACACCTTCAGTAGGGGCACTGATGGTATTACACAGCTGCTGCAAGTTAATTTGCATTCACTGAAGCAGCTTCAGGCAGCTAAATGTGAGGGGCCTGCACAGGGTGACAGGGTAGGCCCAGAATAGGCTCAAGCTTGGACAGGAGGACAGGGGCGGGCAAGGGTAGCGAAGCCCGTATTGGGAGCGAAGCCCCTGGGCACATGGGGATTCATCGGCCATCATGGCATGTAATCTCATGGGACAGAGTAGAGACTCCTGGGGAGCCTGGGGGGGGAGAAAGGGGGAGGGCTCTGTGAAACTCCCTCCGTGCAATCCTGATTACGGTTATTCTGGGGTGGCTGACCTAATGGGAGTTCACCTACTCAGTACAACCAAAGATAAAATCTTGAAAGGTGAATAGGTGGACATACTATCCCTATTGCACAGGGAGGTGTTGACAGACAGTAAACATGGGCAAGGCAAGCAAAACAGCGAGCTTCCCAAGAGGCCAAAGGTGCCTAGAACATAGGAAAATTGGGAGGCTGCCTTCCTCATCTATATAGGTGTTATAGTACAGGCCTACCCAGAGAGGAGCTCTGCCTTGGTTAAGTATATGGACATAATTAGGCAGGCACACAATAGGTTTGAGGGCATGTCCCGATTTAATTATGATAAGCAGTTTCAATTAATGGCAGCAATACAAACTGGGATAAGGTGGGACATCCCTCATCACACACTGTGGTTGGAGTGGATGATACCAAGGGCGCCAGGAGTTCACACAGAAAGTGGTTTGTTCATACTGCAGCAAGCTCGGGAGGGGCCCGAGGCCTGTAATAGTATTTGCTGGGCATTTAATGATGGTGGTTGTTTTCTCAGCCCCTGTAGATACAGGCATGTTTGCAAGACATGTTTTGGGACCCATTCAGCCCATGGTTGCCAGAGCAAGAAGGGAAGATCACAGGGAGGAAACTGGAATGGGGGTGGTGCAAGCACCAACTGCAGGTTTGGTGTGGGTGGAACAGAGCACAAGCTGGGGATGAGGGCAAGTTAGGGGTGGTGCAATGGGCACGAGCTCCAACGCCAATTAGGCCAGATGTGTTAAGGGTTCTCCTATGGGATTACCCTAACAGGGCAGATGGGGCATATTTGTGGGAGGGGTTTACAGCAGGATTTTGGATCCCTTTTGTGGGAAATAGGACTCATTTGATGTCAAAAAAATTAAAGTCAGTAGCTGGGATGGGACATATTGTTCAAAAAAAGATTGCACAAGAATTAAAGAAGCGCAGGATAGCTGGGCAATTTGATCAATTACCTATAGCACATTGGAGAGTTTTCCCCCAGGGTTGGTCCCCAAGAAGACCCCAGGGACATACCAATTAATTCATCACCTGTCATACATGCAAGGTGGCTCTGTTAATGATGGGATAGACCCAGCACTACGTTCCCTATGCTATTCCTCCATTGATTAAGCAGTTTGTGTCATTGGGGCATGTGGCCCTGGGGTGCTAATAGCTAAATGTGATATCAAGTCTGCTTTCCGACTACTGCCCGTGCACCCATTGGACTTTGACCAGTTGGGTTTGTGTTTTGAGGGGCAATTTTATTTTGACAAGGCTATGCTCATGGGCTGTTCGGTAATTTGTGCAGCTTTTGAGAAATTCAGTACAATGTTGCACTGGGCAGTGGTACGGTCAGCGGGACTAAACCAAGTAGTATATTATTTGGATGATTTTTTGTTCGCAGGGCGAGTCAGGTCAGATGAGTGTGTTCACCTATTGGACACTTTTCAGGCCCTGGCTAAAAAGTTGGGGGTCACCCCTAGCAGAAGAGAAAACAAATGGCCCTTCCACTACATTGACCTACCTGGGGGTTGATCTGGACACCAGGAGGACATATCTCAGCTCCCTCAGGATAAGCTTCAGGAGCTATTGGGGTTGCTCCAGAGAACAGTTAGACTAAAAAACTCATGCTGCGGGAACTGCAATCTATTCTGATGTACCTGAACTTTGCTTACAGGGTTGTTGCCCCGGGGTGGTGTTTTGTGCCCGGTTGGCAGAGGCAACAGCCTGCATAGTCAGGCCACACCATTAGATACGAGTCACTAGAGAGATGAAGGAAGACTTGAGGGTATGAGAGAATTTTCTGAGTTGAATTAATGAAGTATCATTGTGGAGGGAGGAATCGTTATTACAAGGGGATTTAAAAATCCACTCAGATGCAGTAGAGGGCACAGGTTTTGGGGTGTTTTATCAAGGCAAATGGTGTGCACAAAAACGGCCCGCCACCTGGACACAAAATGGGGTTGTGTGTGACATGATCTTCTTGGAGTTTTTCCCCATTTTAGTTGCGGTGGTGATTTGGGGATCAGAGCTGGCTAATAAAAAGGGTGTGCTTCTGGTGTGACAACATGGCAGTGGTACAGGTTATCAGTCGCCAAACTTCCAGATCACATAAGGTTATGAATTTGGTAAGAGCGTTTGTTCTACAATGTTTAACCTTCAACATCTGTTTTTCTTCCAAGCATGTGCCGGTCATGGATAATGGCATAGCAGATGCCTTGTCTCATTTCCAGTTTGACAGATTTCTTGAGCTTGCATCAGGGGCTAACAGTGAACCTGACCAGATGCCGCTGGCTCTCTGGAGCCTTGGAATATGATGTGGTCGGTGGAATGGAGATTTTTGGCTCCTGGCTTACAAGTTGCTTATTTTGTTTTCTTTTAAGGAGTCTTGTCAATTCAAGGATCCAGAGAGTGGGTCACCTATACAGCCCTTCGTGGAGGGCGGTTGTTGCAGTACCAGGTAAAGGACAATGCACCCGCTGGTGCCCCTTGACTATCACATGGGACAATGGATTCTTTCTCCTTTGGAGATGTCTGGGAACCTGGCTGAGTTGCGCAGGGTAGTGGGGCGGGAGGCTGCCAAGCAAATGTCCAGTGCAAGTACTCCATAGAGAAGGCAGCCAGTGACCAGATAAATGGCCTGGTAAAGGACTTTAAAAGGAGGTACTGAATAAAGGAACAGAATGGGGGTTGGAGACTCCTCTGATTCGTACTGCAGGGAGCCAACCCTCACTGCTCTCATAGCCCACCTTAACCCTCTTATGAGGGTGGTGGATGGTAAGGCCAAGCCATGGGTCGGCTGGGGGACCTAGATGGAAACAAAGGGGAGCTGGTGGAAGCCCCAGAGAATTGATTTGAATAAGCATGGATTTGCCTGCACTGTACATTTTATCTGCCAGGTACTCCCAGGCATCTATATAATAAAGTTTCAGCCTGATTAAAATCCATAATAAGTGTCTCTTGTCCTTCTTGTGGTGTACCCGGACAATGGAAGGAGAGGTAGAGTAAAGCAATCTGCCTAATATAGAGTGAGCTAAATGAATGAGTCAACAAGCATTCATCTCTGTGAAGCCCAGGGGGGAAAACACTGATATAAGAAGAGAACTGGCAATACTTGGGGTGAAAAACAGATAAATTTGTTATCTTAAATGTGCTGGGAGTGATTACCTTGTTTTATTGTATTTTTAAATAATTGTCAGGGGTGCTGAAAATTTTAGAAATTTAAATAAATAAATGGCAAACGAATCAAGTGCCTGTGAATAAAGTCCTATAATAATAAAAAATCTATAGCTATCCTACTTCTGTAATCAGACAGAGTTAAAACAAATAAGATGTTTGATAGCAAATAACAAAAATAAATAAATAAGACATTATAGGTGGAGCATGTATAGAAATGTGAATATTTCATGAAACCTTTGCAAGATACTGCTAAATCCTAAAAATAGGATTCAATTTTTGTAATTGGTGTTTATTGTAATTAAAGAATGTTCCATTTAATGCATTTGTATTAATATGCTTAGAATTTACTCTTTTGCATGTAAAGAAAATAATTAAATACATTTTTAAATAAGTTAAATTGGAAAGAATGAAGTGGGGCATTCTGTAGGACTAATTAAAAGAAGAACTTTGGACGTTTGTGATTTTTATAAACTGGAGGGAGGAGAGAGAAAGAAACAGGGCATGGCTGATACAGCCAAACATGAACTCTTATAAGAAATCCTCATGTACTCATACCAAACATTCCTAATATTAGTGATCATCTTCATAGCAAGATTTTCAGTAATTATTTTTGCATCATATATATTCATAGATTCTAAGGCCAGAAGGGATCACTGTGATATCTAATGTGACCTTCTGTATAACACAGGCCCTAGAACTTCCCCAAAATAATTCCTATTTGAACAAGAGCAGATCTTTTAGAAAAACATCCAGTCTGATATAAACATTGCCAGCGATGGAAAATCCACCAGAACCCTTGGTAAATTGTTTCAGTAGTAAATTACCCTCACTGTTAAAAATGTGCACCTTATTTCCAGTCTGAATTTGTCTAGCTTGTTATACCTTTGTCTGCTAGACTGAAGAGCCCATTATCAAACATTTGCTCCCCTTTAAGGTTCTATAGGCTATGATCAAGTCACCCCTCCCCCCTTAACCTTCTCTCTGTTAAGCTAAATAGATTGATATCATATCATAGGACAGCACCTGATTTTTCCCAAACACAGAACAAATGTTTATTGAACAAGTCTGCCTTTTCTGTATTATTATTGACAATTTTATTCCATGCAGTAATGAACCAATACCATTGTTAGGATTCCTTTTGTTCCTAATACTCTTTAAAAAATCCTCATTGTCCTTAACTCTGCTAGTTTCTCATTTATATTAATTACTATCAATTTTCCCTTTAACATTTTTTATTTAAAATTTTTATATTTGCCTTCGCTTCCCCTCTAAACCAGGCTCTTTTATAACCAGTATGGCTTTCTTTCTCAATTGGGCAGCTAGTAAAGTGTTCTTAATCAGTTCCCAATTCTCATTCACATTTTTCTGTTTAAATCCTTTCTTCCAGCTGATTTGGCTTACAATTTTTGTTAGTTTTGAGAACATGGCCCTTTTAAAGCACCAAATATTTATATTACTGGTTTGGACTTTATTCAGTGTGTACATAACAAATGTGAGCAAGTCAGGATCACCTGTAGGGCTGCCAACCATCCCTTATTACAAGGGATGCCCCTTATTTCTTCATCTCTGTACAAGAAGATCAAGAGTTGTTGACTGCTGCAAAAAGCAGCAAGAAATACCCCTGGTGAATATAGGTGAGTGCTGTTTAATATTATTATTATTAATAATAATAATAATATTGGGAGGAGGGTGAGGTGGGGGTGCTAAGAAAACAGGCCCTTATTTTAAATATAATGTTGCCAACCCTACGTGCTACCACCCTTATTATTTTTTTAATCAATTCTCCTTTTTCTGTCAAGATGAGGTCTAATACAGAATTCCCCCACATTGGATACAACACTTGTTGAATTAGGAAACTGTCATCTATAATAGCACCTTACAGTTTCAAAGCTATAACACAAACAGCAACCAGTTTAATCATTTAGGGCCTGAACCAACTCTCAGTTAAGTAAATAGGAATCTTTCCATTAACTGCAATGAGGTGTTGGATCTGGCTCTTAGAGATTTATAATTTCTATCTACACAAGTCTCTTGGAGAAACCAGATTTTGGCTGTTCAATATTAAGTTATACTAGGTATGCTAGAAACTTTAGACATATTTCATTGACTTTGCCAGCCTTTCCTCCTGTCTGTGATGGTTTTTTCCCCCCACAGATAGACTGTGTGACTGTTAGTTTTCTTTAACTTTATCAGTAAAGTACTTGAATATTAAGATATTATATGTATGATGTGATAAAGAATAGCCATCTGCTTTGATAGTTATCCCTCTGGGGGTTAAGGGGTGTTGGACCAAATCCTCAGCTGCTGTAAATAAGCAACTATGTCCCATTATTCCCACTGATAGGTGTGGTCCTGAATAAACCGAACGGATGGTAAGAACTTTACCAAGTGTTGCAATGAAACAGAGCTCTCAACCAATCTCGCCTTAGTAGATGGCATTGTTCTCCCAAAAATCCTTCAGAAAATGCAGAACATAGTTAATGGTCTGGGAAAGGTGGCCAGAGCCTCAGTACAATGCAACCAAGTCAAGGTAGGTGGAGGTTAGAGAAAGAAAAGGAATGGGAGATGTGAAATCAACTGAAACAGCAGAGCTGCAGTTAAATATACAAAAACAGCTGACTGTAGTTTAAATATGAAATATGAAGGAGGACCAATGCTAGGACTAGAAAGTAAATGGTCCATTGTTACAGCCGTTGACGATCTGTGTTAGAGTATCACCCTTAAAAGGACGTGGAGCTGTGAAATATCAAAGTTTTCCCAGTTTCTATTAGAGATAGGTCCAAGCTGAAAAGTTTTGATCTAGGTCAGGATTTGAACCCAGAAAAGCTCTTCACCAGTTTTCAGTGGGGTTTGGGTCCAGGTTCATGCCCATTTTTTTCCTGTGAGAATAGGAAACCACTATATTAAAGTTGATTGATAAGCTAACAGCATTAATATTTACTTTTTAATCTCAGTATATATCACCAGTGGTGTGCTTTACATTATCCCTTACATCTAGGTTAGATTTGACAAGACGTGATGCCTGGAGAGATCACACCAGGCAAGGGAAAAAAAGAGGGAGAAAAGGATATACAAAGTCAGGTAAGAACCGCATGTTTTCATGGTCTGCATCATATTAGGCCTTTTAAAGATTATATATATATATAATGTAGGGGAGATAGTCAAAGTTAGAGAAATTATCGAAGAAAGTGGATTTTGAGGGGGAATGTGAAGAGGCTGAGGGATTTTGTATGAGGTGCAAGGCCAGGGAGAACATGTTCACATGAATAGCAAGCAGTTAGCTTTCAGTAATACTGTAACCTATCTAGCAAAAGAAACTGCAACTTCTGGCTCCTCTGGCTTGTCTTCCCTCTTGAAGACTGACCAGAGCACTTGTGGAGCGGGAACTAAACAATAGAGAAGCTTAGATGACAATAAATGAGATAGCTAAAAGGGTTTTGATGTGGTCACAATGTTTGAATAGCAGCCAGTGAAAGTGCATAGAAAGTATGAAGCACAAACATTTCCATTTAACTCTCCATATACCTCAAGCATGCCCAAACATTTCTAGGATATAGCAGCAGTTGTTTGCTGGACAGCCATGTGGGTTGCCCATTGTGAAAACCATTGGACTGTGAAAAAGTAATGAGGTGCCAGTCTGGCCACCTGAACCGAATTAAAACTCTTTAGTAGTATTTGACTAATTCAGTCCTGCCTACAACAGGTTTATTCACTGGTTTCTCCTTATGAGATCTGAATGGCTTTGAGGTTTGGAAATACAGCATTTTCCTCTCTTTTTGTTTGGAACCAGCCTAGCCGTTGTATGTGCATGTACTTTTTATTGATTCCTTTATAAATCTATAACTATGTTTCTTCTAATAATAAAATACAACACTCTCTGCAAAAATCCTGTAAGACCAAGCTTTCTGTGGGGAGTTAAAGTTCTGATCCAAAGACCACTAAAGTCAGTGGGAATAGCCAGAGTTGTCAAGAATAACCAGACTTATCATAATGAATAACAATTTTTGTTAGGAAATTAAACCTCATGCTTCAGGATACAAGCCAATCTACCCCATGTCTTTTTTTCTTTGAGGCTCTCACAGCTCCCTCTGAAGCATTTAGTACTGGCCACTCTAAGAGAAAGGGTACTAGACTAGATACCTTTGATCTGATCCATTCTGGCAATTCCTATGAAAGATTCCTGTTGACTTCAAAGGGCTTTGGACCAGGTATCAAAGTGGAATATGGTATTCCCCCTTCAGAGTCACCAGCTACCCCTCTCCCAGGACAGGGAGCCTAATCACTGGATTTGCATATCTAATATTCACCACTCCCCATGCCAGCTATATTTGAATTCTATGTTTAAAGACAAAATTCAATAAGTGCCTTCTAGGAACATAAGCAAACATCTTAGAGAATAAAACACTGTGTAAGAAATGGGGCTAGTACACTGCATATAAGAACCAACAAGTTCCTTAGAAAGGAGAGTAATTGTCAAAGCCATTGCTTTTATAGTGGCAAATCAGCACGGCAGGGTGTGGGGGAAGGCAATTCTGGTCACCTGACCCTTTCCTAAAACCCTTAATTGGTTTTAAAAATATGACTGGAGCAAGCATGGTGCTTATTTGTGCAAGGTTAGACTGTAATAGTGAAGAAATAAAAGAGAGACAGAGAGAGAGATTGGGGGAAAGAGTCATATGATTCAAAGCAGGTGACCTGCAGGGTGAAAGGGCAGCTATGAAGTGCTATAAAACAGGAGCTGAGGCACTTCACCTGAATAAAATGCAGGGCTTGGGCTTTAAGAACTAGGAAGGGTTTTAGCTCTATAAATCCAGCTCTGTGCTTAGTGAAAGTGATTATTTTTTAGCTAGTTGTTGGCTATTTTTAAGCTTTGAGCTTATTTAGTGGTATTGTACTTTACACAGAATTTTTGTTGTTTGTTTCTCTCAGAGTTTGAGTGCTTCTTGGGGTTTGTTTGTGGGTTTTTTTGTTCTTGTTTTTTTCTTACTCTTACCTCTTTCTTTAGGAGATAATCTCAAAATTATAATCTAGTTTGCTTGCTCAGTAACTAAACTGGGTAAAAGAACAGTGTTGTACTTGTATGACAAAAGAAAGCAATGGTGATAGTGTTACTGTTATAATTAGTTCATACTTCCCAAACAATATCTGTGGAATTTCTCTTTTCTAATAGAAGAAAAGAGAGTATCTTGTTTTCTTTTTTTAAAAAAGAGGCTTTTTTTCACAAATCATTATCTTCTCTCTTTCACTTCCCTTAATCACTCAAAGAATCATGGTGTAGGTTTTTTTTTTTTTTTTGTATGGAAAGTTAAAGTTACTTGAAGCAGCATTAACTCTTCTTGGATGCTGAATGATTTTTCTCTCCCTCAGTAGGGGTGAGAAAGCGCAACCATGGGCCATGTAGATAATTACAGTGTAGCTGCTGCCTCAGCTGGTGTGAGGGTCATTAGGAAGAACATAGGAAGAGACCCTTGAACAGGTAGCTAAAGCCACTGATTTCAGGATCCACCACTGGCAAAGCCCGTGTCTCTGCTTCATTCTTAAGTTCTGTCCTGTAACTGGTCCACACTTCAGTTGGTCCTGTGGTTCAACATGTAGTCTCTGTATCTGCAGGGTATCTTGGATTTGATTTATTCCTCTGCATATGTTTGTGCAGGGGAGCAGCTTATTGGTGTAACCCCCACCCTACCCTAGAGTCTAGTTCCGTGATCATATACATGGGCAGTGGTGTGTGCATTAATGAAAGAGTTTGGACAACAATTCCATAGGGGATAGGAATAGACTGAAGTAGAACCTCATAGGTGATACCTGCTATAAAGCAAAGAACAAGTCCCCCACCCTACTCAGCAAATCTATCAAGTTAAAATTTACAATTGGCAGTTCTAATTTATAGGCTGCACTCATCCTCTTATAGCTTAACTTGCTATTTAGTCCTTGCTTTGATCCCAAAACAATTTCTGAAGACTTATAGAAACATACATCCATAATCGCAAACAGCTATATTTATACCAACACTTGCTTCTAAAAGACAACTTTCAAATAGAAAGGTATTTAAATTGTTCTCCTTGTAACCTTTATGCCATTTTTGTTTGTTGTCTCTGTAAAAAAATTAACACTGACATATCAAACTACATGCACATAGTGATGTGCTTCTTTACATACATCAAATAAAAAAACAAATTCTGACTGGGAATTTTGTGCTGCATGGCTAGATAGTCTCAGTTGTGAATTAGAACACAGGAGCACATAGGGATCAGGTTCTCCCCTGCTAAGATTTTCTTCTTCCAGTTACTATAACAGATTATGTTTCACTGCCAATCTAATGAAAAATAATATAATGGGAAACCACAGCAATTTAAATGTCTTTTATATAATTGTGCTGAGTGTGCCATACTTGTTCTGAAGCAATGTATTTAGTAAAATGAGTTTCAGAGCCTTATCCTTCCACAGGGGAGTAGGAAGAGAACAAGGAAGAGTATGTGGAGTTTGTATTTATTTACTCTTATAAAATGTGTTTTTCCACACAGGAGAAATTTAGGGCTAAAGCTCTTCTGTGATCCCCCTTAATCTAGTTTGTTATAAACTATATCCAATTATATAACCCCCGAGTCTCTCTCTATTCAGTGGATTCTAAATTATCAATTTGTGAAGCACTTTAGAAAAGGCAAGCTATTAGACACCTTTATTAAACATTATGGGATAAAACAAGCCTTTTTATAAATTAGGAAAAAAGTGCTGTCAACTAGACCTTCTCTGGACTGTAGGAAGAAGATGCTAGCCTTGTTCTATTATTATTTTTGGCAGCATGCTATGGGCTACCAATCCAAAGCATCACTTCTGATCACATTATCTATTTCTAGTGTGTGTTCAATTAACACCTTTTTTCTTATTAAGACTTTGCTGAATACCTAAGAAAACAAAGCTGAATGCTAAGTCACTGAGCACTTTGAAAAGGCAAAGCTTCAATGGAGCTACATTTTTATATCATCTCCCATGAGAAAACGGGGCCTTGCTATACTGTCACTAGAGCTGAGCACTTCACCGCAAACAATTCATTCAATAAGTGGAGCTCATTTTGGTGCTCACAAATTACCCTATGTGACAGACCCAGACCAGTGGGGTACAGGAGTCTGGTAGAGGGCAAATATACTCAGGGGCAGCGCCAGGGTTTTTGGCGCCCTAGGCGCAGAGCCGGCTCACCAGTCCCGCAGCTCCAGTGGACCTCCCGCAGGAATGCCTGCGGGAGGTCCACCGGAGCAGTCTGCCACCCTCCCAAATCCTGGTGCCCTAGGCGACTGCCTAGGTCACCTAAATGGAAGCGCCGCCCCTGAATATACTGGTCACTGGATGAGTAGTTTTCTGTTCCCTGAGTGACCAGAGCAGGCGCTGCACTAGAGTAATCAGGAACCTGCTAGACCCAATTAAGGCAGACAGACTGATTAGAACACCTGCAGCCAATCAAGGCAGGCTAATCAGGGCACCTGGGTTTAAAAAGGAGCTCACTCCAGTCAGATGAGGAGGAGCCAGAGGAGAGGAAGTGTGTGTGAGGAGCTGGGAGTGAGAGGGTGTGCTGCTGGAAGACTAAGGAGTACAAGCATTATCAGACACCAGGAGGAAGGTCCTGTGGTGAGGATAAAGAAGGTGTTTGGAGGAGGCCATGGGGAAGTAGCCCAGGGAGTTGCAGCTGTTACAAGAGGCACTATAGACAGCTGTAATCCACAGGGCCCTGGGCTGAAACCTGGAGCAGAGGGTGGGCCCAGGTTCCTCCCAACTTCTGATCAGACACAGGAGGAGTTGATCCAGACTGTGGGGAAGATCACTGAGGTGAGCAAAACTGCCAATAAGCGCAGGACCCACCGAGTTAGAGGAGGAACTTTGTCACACCACAGTTTTTTTTTAACCTATGGTGTTATTTGACCTAACTTAATTAAAGATCTCTGAGAACATATTTAAATATGGCTTTCTCACAAGCGATTGGTCATGCTTGTTGTTCGAAGCAGTCCCTATTCATAGTTCATTATAGGAATGATATGATTGGTCATGTAAGATCTCATGGCATTGTTTCTGCTCCCCAGCCTGAAAAGGGTTTTCAAGATGGCAGCATGAACACTTCCATTATGAATACATATACAGGTATTTATTCATATGAATATTCATGGCACTTTCTACTTCCATGACTATTGTTGCAAACAAAAATTTGCTTATGTGAATGTTTGTGGGTAAAGAATATTTGGGTCACAAATACCATTGAGGGAAATCCACAATTTTTATATGAACATATATTTGTGAACAGTTTTCACAGGATTTGTCCAATTCTAATTACAGTTTAAAAGGGCAAGCCTTGAATGTAAATCTCTCAGTATAAATTAAATTCATTCACAGTATAGAAGATCATAATACTGTACACCACAATGGAAATATAGTTATGTAGAAAAAAGTATTACACTGCATTCAGAGTGAGGCATAAAGGTGAAGGAAGTCAATGGTAGGCTTTTCTTCAAATGGAATAATTAACACTATTCCCAAGTGAAGGAGCAAATTAAGGTAAGGAAAGGTTCCTACATGACACTAGAGCAGATTTTAGTTCTGACTGAGAAAAATCATTTCTGTAGGCTTTCAAGGCCACCAAAGGCCTGGGGAAAAAACGTTTTGAGTTTGTTTGCCTCAACAACCCAGAAGCTGTTTAATTTTTTTTTCAATATACTGAATCAGCTACTTTCTTAAAGTGTTCAACAGCAAATCCTAATCTGATTTTTCTTGTTCTGTTGACTTAAAGTACACACCAGCAGACATTAAATGCTGCTATCCTGTATTGATGAATTCATCCTGCATTTCATGTCGGAAAACAAAGCATCTTCGAATACCACAAGTGTAATATAAAACACTTTAATACCAGTCTTCAGCAACCACCTGAGAGACCAAGATGGTCACATAAATGAAGTGGCCTTTAACTAGGGTCAAGCAAACATGTACGGGAAACATTATGGAAATTTCAAAATGGCTCGTCAGAATAGGGTAGTCTATTCAAATAGTTCTTAGTGTTTGATTCACTGTAGTACAGTACTCTGTAATGTAATCTACATATACTCTATACTGCACTCATCACCATAGTATCAGATGACTTCCAGTAAGGCATTAAATGACTAAACATCTGTCACATGATTCATTCTCTCTCTCTCTCTCTTTCAGTAGGAGGACAATAGTGTTTGGCTGTATAGGGCAGGGGTAGTGTACACATCGCTATGTATTCCTGCTTGAGAACACAGGTTGAGGAAGTGTGCCTTGGGCTTGGAGCAGATGATGGTGAGGTTTGCAATGATTCTCGTGTCCCATGGGAGTTCATTCCACTAACATTACAGTACTACCAATTCTAGTAGTATCAATCCTACTGTTATCGGGTCACTACTGAGATCACACTAGTATTATCACTTGCTTTACCTAGCTGATGTGCACAATTTCCTAAATTTATGCAGGCAATTTCATGAAATGAAAGCTACCTTAAACTTTTGCCATAGTTGATGTTTGGGTTAGAGAGTACAGAACTCTGTTTTCAGTATATATATTTATCAATGTTGTTAATACTTTTAATATTCTATTATAATATGGTACCATACCACAATCAACATTATTAATAAACATTTATATAGTGGCAAAACTTTACATAGCACTATAGTGAAATTTTGAGAGGCTTATTGTATGTTACATTGTCTCTTCATTGAATTTCATTTTATGTATCTTTTTTTCAAGGGCTTATTTTACTAAACAAATTCAGTTTGTTCAATCAACAGCCCTCCCAGACACCAACAATTACCATGTCTCCTAAAAATGCTGAAGAACCTGTTTACCAAAAAAACTGAGACAGAATTACTTTTAAAGGTATATATTGGGGGGGAACACATTAAAAGATATAATTGTGACAATGATGAATAAACATGAAGACCAACATGCAGCAAAAATAAAGGCTACCCAGTTACATAAAAGTGCATTTTAGATGTCTTCTCCAAATTTTCAAATAGCAAATGTAGTAACTTTCAGGTACAAGGCATAACCAATGTCAGCTTAAAAACTGTTTCCTATCAAATAGATTCTGAAACCCCTACTCGCATTGGGTAGTACTTACTGAGACAAATAGTCCCATTGAATTCTTACTTCCAGGTAAGTTGGAAATATCATAAGAAGTACTTAAAGAGTCTCACCCCATGTTTCATGATATTTCCAGCCCAATTCTACAGATCCAAGAGAGTTAGATAAAAGGTTCTTATTACCAATTCTAAAGTGTTGCAAGTTTCACTTAGGAAAAAAAAATGTTACACAGAGACCAAGTGTCTCACCAAGCTAGAGGAGTTGATCTTAAAAACATTTCAGTTGTCTCAGATAACTAAATAATGTTACCTCTGTACAAATAAATGTTTTTAACAGCAACATCCATATACTTCATCTTTGTTTTTCAGAGAAATCTCTGCTCTGACTCATATCATGGTTTTTATAAGCAAAGAACAATGATGTATAGGCATGGAACTTTTTGGAAAAAACAAAAAGTGGTGATTCTGCAGTGACTCTAATAAAAATAATGTAAAGGTTGATGCCTATGCCTTTCAGGAAATGTGCATGAAATGTTTCTCACAACTATAGTCAGAAAAATCCATAGCTCTTGTGAGAAGAGCCTCTGCCATTTGGATAAAGGAGTAGCTCTGCTAGCTAGAAGCTGAACTTGCTTTCCTAGGGAGGGGTGTTACAAACCTTCTCTACCTATGGAAGCTCAGCCTGTATGTGTAAGGTCTATTGGAGTGCAGGGCACATATTGGTGCACCACTTCTACAATGATTTCCCAGACTGGTTTGGTAGCAGGGCTGGAACCTGGGTCCTTCAGTGCTAAAATCAGACTATCTTACTTGAGATAAAGGAGTATCTCCACTAGCTAGAGGATGGTAAATGATGAGGATAAAGGCTAACACTGTCCTATTACATCTGAGGGTTATATATGCATCATTTAGTTCTTCTGTAGCAGGTAAAATAGGGTCTGAGCCTCCAAATGTTTACCCAAAGTCTTGCTCCTGCATCTGTTAAAGTTAAGGGCAATCTTCCCATTTATGTCATGGGATCAGGATCAAGAACTTAATCCGCAAAAGTGTCACATGAGCAAAAGTTATACTGAAAATACAATTATTTTGTATTGTTATACTGAAAGATGCTAATGGCTGCCTTCAGATGACTCTTGGCTCCAAAGACAATCAGAGACTTCATTAAGGCAATAGGTGTACCAAGCACTCGCTTTTGGTTTCAACAGAAGAAGCAACCAAGTCTCTTTTATGTAGTAAAAACAGCTATGGACTATGGGGCTACCACTCAAGGCACTAGGCCTCGTGGCAGGTCAGAGCTAGGCCCCAGGTTACAAACGCAGGTGCTAAGATAAAATATGCAAACTGTGTGTGCTGGAGGCAGCAGAAAGCCAGAACAAATTGCTGTGAGCATGACCCTGAAAAGAAGCAGAGAGATGGAGCTTCTAGAGTGACACGCTGGGGGATTTCTGAAGACTGCCTGCTGTTTTTTTCTACTGTGTTCAGGGAAACAGGACTTTGAGTACCTTTTTTTTTTTTTTTCAAACAAACAAGATTTTTCCAAAAATACACCCCACTCATATAATCAATTTTTCATCCTAGTGGAAACAACCCCTCAAGGCCCCAAGTTTTGGCTAACAGCTCAGACCAAAAGGGCAACAATGTGATAGATATAGATCAGCAGTGAGAAGAGGTAAATGGCTTAAGGATATATTTATGTAGAAATCCAAGGGACTACAGTCCATCTGAGTTTGTTTGTGTGCTGTAGGTTTAATTAATATAATAAACACTTTAGTTGGTATTGAATATCTCAGCAAAGCTCAACAAAGCATTGAAATAATCACAGAAGATTATAAGAATAGCAGCTATCCATGTTACATACTAGAGTGAGAAATCTAACAAAGCTTTGATTTATTTATTTTAGGATAATACCTTAAGTAATTTCAACATAATGTAAGTAAGATTGTAAATAATTAATACTCCAATCTTTCTAAAAGAAAGAAAAAGAAATCTAGAGCATGCAAGTCATTTTTATTTTCAGCAACAAGCCAGAAAATTGCTAATAAAATGATTCATCAGATTATTTACATGTTAAGCCAAACAAGATCCTCAGTTGGTTTAAGTTAGCATAGTTCAATTGGCTTCAGCTCTGGATCTGGCCCACAGACTTTATTGTTCTAAAATATACCTAGCACAGGGATTGGAAACCTTTGGCATGAGGCTTGCCAGGGTAAGCTCCCTGGTGGACTGGGCCAGTTTATCTATCTGCTGCATCCGCAGGTTCAGCCAATCGTGGCTCCCACTTCGCCATTCCAGGCCAATGGGGACAGTGGTAAGTGGCAGCCAGCACATCCCTCAGCCCACTCAGCTTCCCGGCACCCCGATTGGCTTGGAGCGGCAAACCGCAGCCAGTGGGAGCCGTGATTGGCCGAACCTGCGGACATGGCAGGTAAACAAACTGGTCTGGCCCACCAGGGTGCTTACCCTGGCAAGCCGCATGCCAAAGGTTGCTGATCTCTGACCTAGCATATAAAATAACAAGAAGCCGAATCATAATTCAGACTAGGGGCAATTACTTTCCAAAGGCTTGCATGCATGTAGCTGCTGGAAAATAACTGGGTCAAAATTAACTTGCAGTGATTTCATTACTACAATACCATGCTCTAGTAGCCTAATTGACCATGTCAGAGGGGTGGAGCTTCAAGGAACTATACACTGGAGCAGAGTTCTCAAAGTTTTTGGGTTCAGGACTCATTTGTAAATCTTTATGGCTTGTTGTGACC
The DNA here is from genome assembly GCF_025201925.1 of Gopherus flavomarginatus. NCBI lineage: Eukaryota > Metazoa > Chordata > Testudines > Testudinidae > Gopherus > Gopherus flavomarginatus. The sequence goes on along the minus strand of NC_066621.1, from coordinate 68,631,658 downwards.
CAGTAAATAGCCTGAGGGTGGTTTTGGTCAGATCCTGCCCACCGAGGGCAGATTGAGCCCTGCCTAGCACTTACCCCACATTGGCTGCTTCAGTAGCTCCTGCGCTGTGGGGCGGGCTGGCTGGGCTAGGCTCTCCACTCCAAACGTTGCAATCTCCTGGGTTGCAGCGCAACTCAGGTTTGGCCCCACCCCACATACTGGACCAAGTTTATGAGAGTGGAGTTTACTTCTGGGGAATTCTGTGCCACTGCGCATGCACATAAATTATGTTCCCCACAGATTTCTCTGCTTTCCTGCAGAAAAATGACTTTCTGATGGGGAAGCAAAGGGAAGCCACAAGAGCAGACGTGAGACCTTCCCCAGCAGTATGTTTTGGATGCTCAGGACATCCAGCAGAGAGGTAAATCACTGTGTGGGGCAGGGGGCAGGACTGGGAAAAGCCCAATTGATGTCTCCTACCCTGCGCCAGGCTCCTACCATCCACCCAACCCCCATGCATCCAGATCCCCTCATACACAGACCCTCCCTCCAAGCCTCACCTCCCTGGACCAAGAACCCCCCCCATAACCCCCACTGCCTCTGCACCACCCACATCTGGATCCCCACCCTACCAAGCCCCAACCAGCTTCACCTGGATCCCCACTCCACTGAGCCCCACTACCCCAGCATCTGGAACTCCCCTACTGAGCACCCACGTCCCCTGCTGAGCTCTTATTTCCCCCCCCCAATCCCCAGACCTCCCTGCTGAGCCCCAAGAACCTTAATCTGGACCCCCCCCTGCAGAGTCCCATTACTGTTGCACTCAGAACCCACCAACAAGCCCCTGTGCATCCAGATCCCCCACTAAGCCACCCACACCCAGATTGCCCCACACAGACCCCCTCTCAATCTACAGCTGGGTCCCCACCCCCACACTAAGCCCCTCCACACTTGGATCCTGCCTTGATGAGCCTGCCTGCCTACACCTAGTGCATCTGGCACAGAGGGCAAGGCCCTGGGGTGCCCTGTTCTTGTGCTGTGTCAGGGTTGGGTGCAGCCTCATCACTGAGTCCGTGTCATGGGGTGGAGCAGCACAGTGATGGGGTTGCAGTGCCACTCACTCAAATTTGGCCTACCCAGACTCCCATCATCATGACATCTGGGCTAAACCTAAGTGGTGCTAGGACGCCAGAGGCTGCAGTGCCTAGGGCAGGGAGGCGAGCACAGCCAGCCTTGTGGGACAGGAGCTGCCATGCCATCCTTTGAAATATTCTGGCTACCTGTCCTGACCCAGAAGTTGAGAAACCCTGCTCTGGAGTTTCAGACACTGAGAACCAGTCTCCCTCTATGCTCTTAAGTACACTGCAGCTGCCTGTCTTGTAGGCTTGCTCTGGCCTGTGAAAACCTGAAGGGATCCATCCTGTTTGCAATGAAGAATGAGAAATAAAAACATAAAAAAGATTTCTGCCTGCAGAAGACCATGTTACCCCACTCCTAAATCCCTTCACTGTGTCCCCTCTTTGGCACCTGTATCAAGTTTAAAATTCTCCTATTGCCCTTCGTTGTTCTACAAAACTTTGGGGCCTACCTCTCAGATCTCCTTTCCCTCCATCCCTTTTACTTGCTTAGTGATGCCAATCTCACCACTTCCTAGTCTCCTTCTCCCATTCCCTCTTTCATGCCTTCCTCTGTGCTGCCCGTCAATATCCTGGCTAACAATCCAGTCCTGGCATGTCAGGTTCATACCCTCTTCTCCAAATTCCTCCTAAATTTTCATTTCTTCAGCAAGTCCTGAAAACACCACCTAACCTTAATCAACTAACCTGTCCCACTGCCCCAATGTTATATAAGAAGAAGAGAAATTGAGAGAGAACGAAAATTAGAAACAAAATGGAGGCTGTCATGCCTCTATTCTTTCACTCCTAGAACTGGGCATGGGAGCAAGGAGTGTTGTCTTTGCAGTACTACTTACCCTTCTTCATATCCTGTGAAAAAATACTATCAGATTTTTGCAGGGATCCAGTTCCATGCTATTGGAAGGGATGGAGAAGTGGCAGGACATGAAGGAGAGGCCAAACAGAGCCTTGCTTGGTTCTGCTACATTCTAAACACCCCTATACACCTGTAGCTTGCAGCAGACAAGGTTATTCATGACAGCGTCAGTAATAATAATATTGCTTTTCCTCTCTGCAGTTTGGAAGCCTCTTACAGCAGTTCCTGAAGCAGACTGGGACCAGAAGAATCCCCTGAAAATATGGCTTCCTGCATGGTGTTAGGTGCTGTCAGCTGTGGTGTATCCATTGCCAAAAATTAACCAATCATACTACAACAAACTGGACCTCCTCTGCAACACTGAGTTTGTGTAGAGCATGGATTTTCCTCTATGATCAGAAGAAACGATCAGCTGAAGTTCAATTCAGACAGCCAAGCACATTTCACTGCTAAATAAAGCATAGCTTTTTAACCCAGAGAATAAAAGGTGAAATTCACTGTATTACTTACCACCATAAAATAGGTGTAAGACTTGCAGGGCTAACTTTTGCTTTCAGTTATGTTGGTGAAAATCCAGAGGAACACCACGGGTCAGTTTATGTAAATGAGGTCAGAATTTGGCCTCATTAAAATCTTATATTTGTGATGACTGTAGAGCCAAAAACACCTCTTACAATGAAGAAGCATAATTTATAGAGGCTGATAAGAAAAAGATACAGCATTTAACTAAGAAAAAGAGCTAAGATACATCCTAATCACCATTGGAAGAGAAAAATACAAGTATTTCAAATGTATTAAGTGAGTCTTCAGAGGTACACCACTGCAGGTTGTCATGGCAACTTTTCTCACTCCTACCTACTGTTTTTGGCAAGTTTATATATAATAAAAAGACAACATATTTATATGCCTTCCTAGTCCATTCCTCCATCACAGTATGAGTGAGATGGTTTCATGAAAAATGAAGAGCTCCCAAAACATCAGGTTACAGCCACTTCCAGGTAAAAGATTGGCACTATACTTACCCTATATATGTTCTGAGATTGATGTTTGCTACAATTCAGGAAAGCAGCTGAGAGTAAAACCTTTTATTATTCTATGAGAATGGGATATTCAAAAATACTTTTGCATTGCTAATTAATAGGGGGGGTTATTTTTACAAAAACCAACTTCAAGAACCTGACCCTGAGAGGTTCTGAGCACCTGAAACTCCCTTCACAGCCAGATTTTGTAATCCTCCTTGTAACTGTCATTCTTGTTAAACATGCATCTTTGTTATATATTCAAAGTATGCAAATATTCTGATGTCATCTGACAAAAACAAAGGAATTCAGAGGTCAGGATCCCAGCACACCATTTGAAATCAGCCCCAGAAAAGTTTTCTTTGGTCATTTAGTCTATCTCTAGTGCCATGGCAATTATTTTCTCTTCAGTGTATTTTCTGGTAACTCACCCCATTGTGCTATAAATATTTCAGACACCTACTAGCAGTGCCTGATGTTACACAGCCTGCAGCACCTTAAATGCAATGATTCTTTGTGAAACTTAACCTTGGTGATATTTCTGTGTGAAAGACAATGCTGCCTTTTAAAAACCATTGCAGTCTGCCCTCACTGCTGTCTCTTGCTGCTGTTATTTCTGTCCAGCTTTTCAGAACAGACATTGCTTTGCAGCACTAGAACTTCACTCTTTCTTTTACGAGAAGATAATGGGGCAGCAACGAGGTTCCCTTTTTTTTTTTTTGCTGAAAGGCCTGGCAGGGGATACTGGCTGCTGCAGTTGCTCTTAAAGAAGCAGTTCTGTAACGCTCTCACAGACAGTTTCTCTGCTTCAGGTTGGCACCCAGAGAGTAACAGTTGGCAAATGTTGAATTTTAAGGGTGGCCACTGAAGATGTGCAATTATCCTGCTTGCATTCCTGACAGAGCACCTCTTGCATCCATATTTTAAAATGTGTCCCTAACATGTGTCACATATGCAAGGGTTTGTTTGGTTTTTTAACATAATAGGTTCCCATTGCATCTAATGATAAACTCTCTCTGTGTTTGGAAAAAGTAGTATGTTTCTTTTATGACTGGAAAGCCAAGAGCTGTATTTTAGACACATTAAAAGTTAATATTTTTGACTATATATTTTATTGTGCTCTGTTTTTTGCATATAATTGGTCCTTTTGCAGTAACAGAACTTCATGTGTTGCATGGACTGTATATATTGTATGATAAGACAGGGATCCTAACATGAAGATAGTTGCTAACATAAAGGTACCATGGCATATTTAGGATTGTGATAAGTCCTATTGCTTCTAAAATTGAGTCAGAAAAAAGCCAGTGATATTTTTGCACATTGTCACCAGCTCTATGATAAAAGAAACATAAATACTTAGAAGTCTATTATCCCTTCAGTACATGCATATAATGGGAGATATGTGTATGTATCAAAACCTGCTTCTGAGCCCGCACACCTAAAGGGAGTTCTGTGCATTTGTCAATGGTAGATATTTCTAAGTATTTTCTTATACTCTATTGTGCAGGCTTTTCTTATGGATGGGGAAAGGTCCTCTACAATGTACAGTAACCACATTCTCTATCTGTATATTCAGACAGATTATGTATGTCCAAAAATCTGTGCAAGGTGTTCCTAAAAATTTGGATTGGTAGCATGTGAATCCAGTCCTGCTCCCACATAACTCACTTCTACTTACAAGGAAAGGTCCCGTGTTTTTAACCACAGCTGCCAGACCTGAATCATGGTCACACCTCTGGGAGGAATCACATGGAGATGGTTGGCTGAGAGACATTGCCTATCTGTGATGGAACCCCATTGTATCAAGCATAGTATCATGTTATGATAATTTCATGTAACGTTTCAGGGAACTTCACATGTGTGTCAATGAACTCTCCCCTGGAATTCCTTCAGATCTGTTAATGGGTTTTTATTCTATTTTGAGATATATCAATATGTGTTGGTCTTAAGCCACCACCTGAGGGACCTATGAACTTCTGTTGCCTTATATAGGTCTCTTTTTGGGTTGGGGGTATTACAGATCTGCTTTCGGAGTTACAAGCAGGTGGAACTATAGGTTTGTTTTACAAATGTCAAGAATTAAGCGGCTCTGAAAAAAAATCTCATTTACCAAAGCACTAATTGGTAATTGCACAATCTTTGCATTTGTTATTCCAGGTTTCATGCATGAATAATAAAGACACAGTACGTTCGATAGCATTACATAATCTGCAGTAATCTGAATAGCTCTTGGATCTCATAGTAAAGGCAATCCATACTATATATGACTTCTAATATTTGGTCTGTTTCCAGTGCCTCTAGGTGCTTGTGAAAATGTTTTAAATTTACTTCAATAAACATAACAATCAAAAAGAAATTACCTACCAATGTCAATCAACCTCATCTCACAAATCAAAAACTGATCAACAAAATAACTTCCCACATTGGACCACCAAATATTCCCACAGTCATAGCCTAGGAAAACAGATGAGGACCCAATGGTTCCATGTGTGTTGTTTGGCCTTCTCTAGGAGCTGGTCCATATAAAAGGATAAGAACTTTCTCTCATTGCCCAGCTTATAGGTTTGTAGTTCTCAGGGTTAAACTCTGCTGAAGATCCCTGGGACTAGGGGTGGCAACCATTAAATGGCAAAGCTTGTAGCATGCTTTGAAGCTGAAGAAATATAGGTTCTGTTAAACCAAGGTCAAAATTTCCTCATAGAAAATGCCCTCCCACCAATCCTCATTCTTTTGGGTGCTACCATAATAACTATAAACATTTACTCCAAATAATTATGCCTCAGCTGAACCTCATAAAATATGATACTACCACTACCAAGAGCTTAGCCGCCTTCTCCAATCATACTGCAACTCTTTCACAAGGGAAGAGAAGTGGATTTTTCAGATGGGTGGGTCACAAATAAAAAGCAATACCTCCTTGTTCCCCTTGGACACAAATGCAGATCCCAAAGCACCAGTGTAATGTACTGTCTATCTGAAGCACATTTTAATAAGCTGACAGCTACATACTGCACTAACATAAGTGTGTGAATGTTTGTAAGGTGTAATTGCAAGGTAACAAAGGCATTGGTGACTGTAGTGAAGTCACATCCATGAGTCACCCTTTTTTGCAGATTGTAATTGTACTAAAAAGTCTATCTGTGTCGGGTAGGAATACAATGCGTGTTACACTCAGGAGAGCTAAGGAACAGAAACTGTTTTTATCAGTGACATTTTTTATCAGTAGCATATGTAAATTTACCACAATCTTTGCATCTGTCTACCAGCTGAATGCTGACCATGAGCAAAAGCGGCAACCATGTAATTTTATATGTTGAATGTGTAAACAGTTAGACACAGTGACCTGATTTGTGTGAGCATGTACTTGAAAAGTGGATGGCACATTCTCCTTTAGTGGCTCGTCCACAGAAAGGGGGCAACAGCCTTCTACTGCTGTTAGTTAGCTCAAGTGACAGACATGTTCTTTGGTGCTAAAGTTACAGATAGCAGATAAGAAGATCATTACACATGCAAATGAGAGGTGCAGAAATGTATATATTTGCAAGTTCATCTGTTAAGCTTTTGTGAAAACTTGGCCCTTATTACTTAAAAATTGTTGTATGTGGTACCTTCAAGTTTAGCAGCTTCTTGGTACTATTATTTAGCTACAAAAGCAAAAAAAGAGAAGGAAGGTTTAAAAAATCCAGCCTTCACAAATTTTCGCTTTTCGCTTTACAGGAATTTGCAATTGACTTTTTTCCCAATAAGAAAAAAACAAAAAGGAATAAATGGGTGATATGACTGTTTCTATATCACAATGGAAAATGGCAGATCAGTGCAAGTTTGGAACAATTGAGTATCAAAATTTGAATGGGTGAAGTGGATTTATTTTTGAACCTCATCTTTTACTGTATAACCCGAGAAGCATATACAGGGACGAATCCGCTCTCACTTATACCATCCATGCAATCAATGGAAGAAACCAAGAACAGAATGTGGCACTACGTAGACTGTAATTTTTATATATGTATTCACACACAGAGAGAGATTATATTTATTCATTAATTCATGTAATGGATTTTAATGCATACATCTGCAGGGAAAAGAGTTAAAAGTGAAAACCATGGGCCACTTTTTGATCTCATACCAGTATAAATCAGGAGCAATGTCACCAAAGTCATTAGAGTACTTCTGGTGTAAAAGCTGTACATGTGAGATCGCATTCAAGTCTTTTATTTTGAATTATCTGTCTTTTGGGAGGTTTATAATTTATCACCTCAACTATTGCAGCAACTAGGCACGTTTAGAAAGATCTTCGTAGACTGTGGTAAAAGCATTGCCCACATGATGTATCTATATGTCCGTTTTTATTAGAACTCTTTAATTTAAAATTTCAATAAAATCTTCCATTGAATATTGAATTTTGACAAGATTAAAAAAAATGAACTTTTTTTTTTGCCTTTTGTCTCACTCTAATTTTGGGGAGTAGGGGTGTGTGTGTGAGAGAGAGAGAGAGAGAGACAGAGAAATTTGTACTGAAAACAACTATGTTAATAAGGTTGCATGATTAAACCGTCAAATGATAGGAAACAGAATTTAAGATTGCATGAGCAACTTTAAGTATGCCTCCTTGTTCCTATGCATTACAATATAGACTAGTCTTTAAGTACGTACTCACATACTATTTCTAAAAGAATTCCAAATAATATCATGAAGGTTTTTTCTGCAACACTGGCTGCTGATTAAAAGCCCAGCAGTCTCCTAGATGCTCATCTGTAGCATCCTGTAGTTTCTATTGTGTTTTCATTGGACATTGTGCCGTATTGTGGTGTGACTTTTTTCACAGTAAAATAGAATATTAGCTTTTTGTTCTTATCTTTTCTCAGTAATTAATTACTCGTACACATTCATGCAGAATACACCTATCCCTCGTTGTTTGCGTAAAATTATCAGCCAACAAAGCAATGAGTTAGGGATAGTAAAATTTTATCTTTAAGAAACAGAAAAGGACTGTTCAGTGAAAGAGCACTTCTTTTTGAAAGCATAAAGCTGTCACGACAGGTGACTCATGTTGGGTTGCATTAGTCATGTCATAGGTCTTTATATAACTGGAGGCAACTGACACAACACAAAGTGACACATCACAAGGTAACCTGTCAGCAGCGATATGAATAAAGCTACAGTTTCTAAAGAAAACGCAATGAGGAAAAGCTTTGTGGGTTTTATAAACATCATTTTGGGGGAAAAAACAGTGTGAAACATTCTGCTGTGTGAATTATATTTTTACAGAGCCAGATTCTGCCTTGCTTACTCATGTTCAATAGTTCCTTCCTCCTTGAGTTGTCCCTTTGATCCCCCCTGGATAGACTGTGACCCCCTTACTTGCATAGGTACACAGTTAATCACAGAAGTAGTCCCACTGAAGTCAATATAATAATATTGTAAGTGTGTGCATAACTGCTGATTTACCAACATGAGTAGGAATGGCAGAAACTCAGAAGGTTTTGTGCATTGACCTGCTAAACCCAGGATTGTGAGTTCAATCCTTGAGGGGGTGATTTATGGGTCTGGGGCAAAAATCTGTCTGGGATTGGGCCTGCTTTGAGCAGGGGGTTGGACTAGGTCCCTTCCAACCCTGATAATCTATGATTCTGATAATCTATAATCTGGCCCACAGTTACTCATTGTCATAATGATATAAAGGGGCCAAAGTCAGCCCAACTCAGTGGAGCTAAATCTTTTCTGCTCAGCCCTTCATGTTGCTTCATGCAATTTTTTCCCATTAAGCATTCCATGTTTGCCACAGAGGCTGTGGCAATTCCATTTAGCCTGCTTTCTGTATAAAACAATCACACATAGTCTGCCAATGACCTGAGGTGAGGACTTCAAGGAATATGCTCAAAGTACCCTACCTTGGCGTAACTAATGCAGTGAGTGCACTGTGGGGTGCTTTCCTGGTCTTAGTAACATGTTGTGACACTAGTAGCTGAGTACATTATAACTCTGACCAGAGTGGGGCCAGTATTACTGCCAAAAATTTGTGCAAGTATATGCTTGAATGTAAAAAAAAAATTCCCTTCATCCCTTTTATTCACTTTCAGAAGTCATCTCAGTGCTCAAGTATTCAGAAATGTGTGCATTAATATGGGATTGTGGTTAATATATAAGGAACATATGTTTCCCAAAACTCCATATCAGAGCCCTAGACCTGTCGTTTAAATAGCCAGCAAAGGCTCTAACGGCACCCTCCACAACTACAGCTGCACATGCAAAATGTATGTCAATTCAGTGAAAGGAAAGGAAACTGAAATTCTTCACATGGTCTGTAAATCTTACAGTAACCTAACTTTTTTTTCAGAGCAAGCCAGATAACCCCCAAAGGAAATGGTTTGCAATTTTCTAATATATCCTAATCTTGCTTATCAGCTATTTTCCCTGAATGACTACCTTTACCTGAGAGAGTCAAAGCCATCCTTGGGTATAAGAATTATGGCCACAAACAATATCATGTGACATGTTACCTATTACAAATATCACAGCTTGAATTTTGAATATTTGCTAGCCTTTGTGTGGAGAGAGAGTAAGGGACTTCCATCTTCTTCTGCAGCCTGCTTACCTGCCAGCTAGAATGGCAGACACTAACTCAAAGGAATACAGAGCTGCTTCCAAGGTTTTCACATGGAGAGCATGGCAACCCTATGGGAGTGGGGAGACTGAAGCAGAGGCAGGGCTATAGCTTCACCGGCTATCCAATAGAGTTAGTTGGCTGCATGGGAAGTAGATATGCAGTACCCTTTAAAAGGATGTATATATTGGTGTGTTCACTACACACCTGGAACATCTGGAGGGGATGAGATTCAGCATTGATCCTTACTGCAGGCTAACACTATTTGCAAAAACTAACTCACACAGAAGTGACAGTGAAAAGAGTTAAAAAATGAATTGCACAGGCAGTGGGCATACCTTAGTGCAGTTTTCCATTATGCTGGGTTGTATCATGATCAGTTGAATTGGAGATGGAGGGCTCATGTTCCCCAGGGCCGGCCCACAACATTTTGGCACCTGAGGCAGAGAGCTCAAATGATGCCCCCATGCCCCCTCGCTTGGACCAAAACTTTGAAAGGTCTCAATTCTGCCTTCTTCCTGTTCTACTCCTCTCATGGTACGGCTCTGCTACCTACGCCAATAAAGGAGAACTAACAACTTAAAATGCCTTGTTCCAAAATTTTAAGTAACACTTAACTTTCAAACGCCTGAACAGCAAATGTTACTTTTCTTGTCTGCATAGTAAACACTGGCATTTTTAATCTGTTTGAATAATCAAAGTGGCATTTTCCCTCCCTTCTTGGTTGCAAAGATTTGAACTATGTGCAGAGCAACAAAAGCATTTGGAAAGAGGGTGGTCGTCTTATTTGTGCACATATATTCCAGAACAGCCTTTGGAGTTGATCCTACTGTAATGTATCTTGAAAGGGCTTTCAGTTCATCACCTAAATCACTCACATCAATATCACACATGTCATCATGTGCCAACACTGTCTCTAGAGTCCTCCATTGCTGGGGTAGGTTTTCTTCAGGTATAGTTAGGAGTTTTGGAATATCATACAACATCCCCAAAATACTGCTGTGTTCCTTGAGTTGCATGAAACATTCTTCAACTGAATGTATTGCACAATCTAGCTTCTGGTTAAAGAATTCAACTTTGAATTGTTGTTTGGGGTCTCTTATGGGATTATCCTGTGCTTCATCACCAAAATATCTTCTTCTTCAGTGACTTGTATTCTTGAATGGGTGGGAAAATACCTTCAGTGTGAAGTTCCTCTGCCAACTTCTGTGCATGCTTCAGAATGTTTTTAAATCCCTCATCTGACCAATAAGGCTGTAGGTATGACTTTGCTTTGTCTAGTTGTTCCATTGCTCCAAATATATCAAGGTCAACACCTTGGAGTCTCTTGCTTACAATAGTTATTTCAAACAGTGCGTGATGCCACAACATTAAGCCACACAGAAACTTGAAGTTATGTATGTTTCTGGGGATTCCATTTCCCTCTGCCACTGTTCTCCCATGAACAGTTCCTGTCATAGCATTATCCTCCATAATGGCAACTATGGCATCATCTATCTTCCCAGTTTGGTGTTTGATGGGCTTTATCGCCTCCACTCGACTTTCCCATCATGTGGCACTCAGTAGTTTCAGTGTCAGAGAGGATGTTCCCAGATGTTGCTTCAAAATTTGCCATTAATGAGTTGATGCAAAGAAAAATACATAGATGCTTTGAATTACATTAAAAAATTCAGCAACCTCACTAGAAGCTGATGATGCATCACTGACCACCAAGTTCAATGCATGAGAACTTTATGGGACAAAAAAAGCTCAAGGGTTTAGCTCTCGGATCTATGTCTGCACTCCTCTGTTCTTTCCTCTCATGTTGGCATCATTATCATAGCCCTGATTTCTGATGTCAACTATCACAATTCCCATATCTTCCAGCTTTTTAAGAAGCACATTTGTCATACCAGCTCCTGTTGTATCATCAATGTCAATAAATTCTAGAAAATGCTCGCTGACAGTCACCATTGCAGGGACATTTTCACTAGGTTCTGTTGTTGTTACAAAACACACCATTAAAGTCATTTGTTCTGTGTGGCTGATGTCAGGTGTGCATTCCAGAATACCAGAATAATATCTTGCTTACTTCAAATCTGCCACAATCTTCTGTTTGAATTTTGTTGCCAAAATGTAACTGTATGATCTCAGTTGAATTGTTTTTCCAAGGTATTGACGTGTGTACATTTCTTGGGTGGTGACTATTCTTAGACAGGGCAGCATGGGAGTGGGGGGGCAAGTGGGGCAATTTGCCCCGGGCCCCGCAGGGGCCCCCACAAGAGTTTTTCGGGGCCCCTGGAGCCCTTCACTCGTTTCTTCCACTCCGAGTCTTTGGTGGCAGGGAGTCCTTCTGCTCTGGGGCGGAAGGACCCCCCGCCGCCGAGTTACTGCCGAAGCAGGACCTGCCGCTGAAGTGCAGCCCGGTCTTTGGTGGTAATTCGGTGGCAGGGGGCACTTCCATTCCAGAACCAGCCGCCGAAGGACCCCGAAGACCCGCAGCGGTGACTCCCCGCTGCCGAATTACTGCCGAAGACCGGGCTGCACTTTGGAGGCGGGTCCCACTTCAGCGGCAGGGGGCCCCTGCCGCGAGCTTTCAGGACACTTCAGCGGTGGGTCCTGGAGCGGAAGGACCCCCTGCCACCGAATTACCACCAAAGCGGGGGGCCCCGCTGCCGAAGACCCCAGGCCCCCATAATCCTCTGGGCAGCCCTGTTCTTAGATGCTCCTGGAGTACAGCATCAAACTGAGTCATCAGTTCCACATTTTTAAGGAAGTTTCCATTGTTTGGCACATACAGCTGATCTGAAGTGTCACGCAGTGCTAGGTTTTGGGTAGCAAGCATTCTCACAATGGCAATAAGCCCTTTCAGAACATTTTGCCAGTAAATAGATTCTGATGAAATCTTCTCTTGATGCTGATCATCTATGGTGGCCTTTAACCTTAGTCTCATCTCAAGCTCTTTCCACCTATGGAATGCGCTCTGGTGATATGCTGGTGATTTCTCCTGGCATGCCAGATTTCTAGCCAGATTTTTCCAGTCCTTTGTTCCTGTAGAACCCAATGTGTCTGGAACATTAGACTGGAAGAGTCTGCAACAAAAACAGTCTGCAGCATTCTGGATTTTTAAGCCATGGCATCTCCATTTTGTCATCACTGGGGACTTCACGTCAGTAATGTGTTGGGATGGTAACTTCTATTTTCATTGTCTTTGGGGAACATGAAGTTTTTCACTTGCTGTGGCCCATGCAGTACAAGGAAGTCCCTCAGACTACTGCTCAAGTGAGTCCACAGCCCTGGATCATCTAGACTTAAGGAACTAAACTCAGCAGCAACTGTTTCCTGCACCTCCACCACACTCTTCTCTGATCTACACTTTTTTTCAGGAATGTGCTTGGTTACATCCATTTGCGATGGAGATATGGATGCTGCAGTAGCTTCCAGATCACCTGCACTCTGATTAACTGGAAGATCAGGCATCTTCTCACCACTCACATTCTCACTGGGGCCAGAAGGCTGATCATGAACATTTGTGTCTATATATCTCGGGAGAGCTTCTTCCTGTTTAGATAGAAAAGTTTCCTTTGCTTGCTTTCTTTTTCTGAATGCTGCCCCAGAGGGGCGTTTTCTTCTTCCACTCGTGACTGTTGTTCTGTGCCAGCTATAGTGGCTCTCAACACTCAGTTGAAGGGGACAAATAAGCAGGCTGATAGCAGGGCCTGAGTGAGGGAAGATATTAGCGTCTTAAGGGCCAACTGGCTCCTACTACTTCAGTTGACTGCCTGTTCTCCTCAAGTGGGTTCAGGGAAGCAGCAGGAAACAGGAAGCTCCCTGAGAAGTTGATGTTAATCAGTCCAGGCTCCTGGAGATGCCAGAGAGGTACATAAGAGGCTCCTCCTCCTCCTCCTCTCTCTCTCTGCAACTCCTGCTGCTTTCTGTTATTCCCTCTCACCTTTTCTCCTGCCTGCCTGTTATGTCTCTTGTGCCCTCCTTCCTCCAGCACAGCACTCCACCATCTCTGTGCATCTAGAGCAGAGAGAATATATATGCACCAGCAGCAGACACAATTTTCTACACTCTGGGTCCTAGTGGCACTACCCCACAGTCTGGCACCTGAGGCAGCCGCCTCAATTCACCTCATGGTAAGGCGAGCCCTGATGTTCCCTGAAGGAGTGTTATTGATGGGACACTAGGGAAACCGTGAACATGGGGAGTTAGGTTGGAACCAACTCAGCCCTATGGACACAGCAGTGCACAGGGTTTAATAAACTTCCGCTTGTTCAACTTAACCTGCATTCAGCCTCACTCTTTGCTAATGAAACAAGGGTGGCATTGGCCAGTGCATCCGTGATTGGTCATTTTGGGCTTCAGAGAAGTCACTGGGCTCTAGAGGGGAGGAGACTGTGTGAGAGATGGCTGAGAGTCAGGCAGGAAAAGGTCAGAGAGAGCAGATGTAAGGCTCTCAGTCCCTGCAAGGGGACTCTGGAGCAAATGAAAGGCCCGGGGAGTGGCCCTTCAGCCACTGTCCTGTACAAGAACCCAGGAGGGACATGAGACTTCTACCAAGTCCAAGGAGGGTTCATGGTGTTATTTCATCTGAGCTTTTGAACTCTAGTAAGGGACTTGGCATGGGCAGGTAAGCCTGAGAGCCCTTCAGCCTGAAGCTCAGCTGAGACTGATGAAGAGCCTGGAGCTACAGAAGACTGTAGAGAACTGAACTTTGAGTTATGGTATTTAACTTTATTTAGTGATTTCAGGTGCTTATATTAATGAATTAACCTATTAAATATTCCAGTCTATGTTGGAGAAATATTCTTGAGGAGCCCTGAGAAGAGGAAATCAAGGGTGGGGTGCCTGAAGGGTCACCCCATGCCAGAAGGCAACCCTATGACAATCCTATAAATCTGTGTTGAGGCAGGTGTTATTTCTGCCAACTAATGTCCACTGGGGTCCCAAATGGCAGACACCAGAGTGGGTTTAACTAATTATTGGAATTTCCTATCTGCTGCCTAAGGTAGTTTTCTATGCATCTGGTACATATTACCACAGCCAAACTTCCAATGGGGATCATCACAAGTCATAAAGAGAGGATTTATTAGGTGAGTCAAATGAGAAAATCCAGCCAAGCCAATAGAAGATGTGTTAAACTAGCCCCTGATGGAAATAGCCCCTTGCATACTCTGTGCACATTGTAATCAAGCTTTTCTCAAGAGTCTGCAACATTTCAAGACCCTCTCTGAAGGATTCTGGAGGAAATGACCACATATCAGCTGTCTTCATTCTATGCCTTTTCAAGGATTTACCTGTTAGTCCAATTAGTCCTCTCATGTTGCTTGAGTAGGGTAATGCATCTAGTTAATTAAGAAATGACTCTGGAGCCCAAGAATTCCTGGCCTCATAATGATTAGGCTTGAAATAGTTTATTATTATTTCAGGTATCCCTGTTGAGTCCTGCTGTTCCATGCACATGCACACGTATGCACACATTGTATTTAGAGACAGCATGAGGTGTAGTTGGGAGGAGCTGTGCATATGAGAGAGATCTGTAATGCCAGTGGCTGGCTTGTTAAACAGTTTATTTTAATGGGAATATAATTATGTGCTAAAACAAGGTAGAAGATGAAGCACTGTGTGAGGACATATTGTACCCATTATTCCCGCCCAACCTCCAGCTGGAGTCTCTACCTTTCTACACATTATTCTAAGGTTAGTTGTCAGCATGGAAAAATACAAATCCATGCATAAGAGTTAGATCAAGCAGCTTTTAAGGCTTACCTTGTGTGTGGGGTGAGATAACGGGGTTAGGAGAGAGCGTTCACTCTATTTTGTCGTCTTCATGGCTTGCCCCCTAACACTCACACAGTTCTAATGCTCCATTAGTGCTGAGGATTTGCATGTTTGTTGGGGACTGGGGCAGCGCAGCAAAGGGCTGAGCACTCATTGTATTCTTTTCATTCTTCATGCTGCAGCCAGCTTACATTTGTGTGGAAACAGACCGAAGACAATCAAAACCCAACACAAACAGCTCCCAGGTTTGGAGGGTTTACAACATCTGAACCTGGAATTAGATTGAAAGTTTGTAGATATCCCCTACATTTGAATAGACCTAACTATAAAAACTCTACAGTCAAAGGCTCCTGGACTTTAAGGGTCTTAAATGTGCATCTGGTAGATGGACAGGAGCTGCACTTGGTACCTAACATCCCTCCCAAATAGAGGACAGTTTTTGCTGGGAAGGAAGGATAGACTGAAAGTGTTGAAGGGGTAAAGGATACAGGCCTGGGAGTCTGTGTGGGTGATGAGAAGGTAATGCAGCTGGGATAGGGAATTGGAACTGGAGCTAGTATATGAGCAGAAGTACAGTTACACATGAACCTATGTCAAGCTGCACTACTGAGGAGGCAGATGTGATTTGTATCAGTCATTTAATTGGCTATCATTGCTTACCTTTCAGGGGAGGTGGTGAAATCAGCTCTCCTGTTTTCCAGAAGCATACAGTCTTCCAGCTGAGACCTACTGGAACCGCACTCCCCTTGCTTTCCAGGTAGTCACCTTTTATTTGTGGGCAGGTTCATTTAGGACCCCTTGCAAAGATTTTTGTTGATTTCCAATTATTCTTTCATGATGTTACACTGGTATTACACATTCACTTTTCCTGGGTATCTGTGTGTGTTGTATATGATACCGCAGGTCTCTTATGTGTTACTGTATTGTTCCTACTTTACAGCTGCCACAAAATGCTACAAAAAGAGAAACCTCCTATTGACTGTATGTAGTTTTTGCACTCAGTTGTGCATTTTCCCGTCTCCCCCCCACACACACACACTACTCTGATCAAGTGTACAATAATGCACCTTTCATCTCCAGTCATGCATAGTGTAATACACACATCAACTTGAGCAAAAATAATCTGAATCAAAATTGTGTCACTCTCACATAGGGTTTCTTTTTCTCTATTTAAAAATAAAAGAGAGAAAAATCCCTCAGAGGGGGAAAAAAATCCTCTTTTTATTTCTTGTCTTTGAGTTTCTAATACAGAAACAAAAAAAGGCTACTGCAATGTGATTTGTCCATCCTAAGGGCAATGTCTTTTTACTCATCAGACTATATTTAGAACAGTCACTTGTTAAGAACACTGTCAGCCAAAATTAATTTACAGAAGAAGCTTCGTATTACACACATGCCCTAAAGCACTGACACTGTAATATCACAAGCAACCAAAATAAAAGGAATGTGACTGTACAATCTAAACACTGGCTAAATCAAACCAGTTTCATACCAATTTTAACATTTAGCCTTCATACAATCTGTTGGTAGGGAGCTCCCCTAGCATATTTCTTTTTCAATCCATGTCAATTTTTGCTTGCAGTACTGTTTGTAGCTTTGCAATATATAATGTTCTTTCTCAGTCAGGTCCAGCTGAAAGAATAGAAATGTTTGAGTTCAGGACATCAACAGCCAACTGGGGAAATTATGTGATAAAATGAGTGTTAGATGTGGTTACTGTTTTTGCAGAAACCTAGGACTGATTCTTTTAGCCTATGGTTCTAGCTGCTGCCTAGCTGTAAACTCAGTTGTTTTGCTCTGGCAGGTTTTAAAGGCTCAAAATTAGGGTGAAAAAGCATTTACATATACATGTATGCCATGTGTGCACACAGAATCAGTTTATAATCCCCCAGTACACCCATAGAGGAGATCCTCCAAACATTGATCTCCTCTCCTTCCACAGCATCACCTACCCCTGTACACCAGAGACCAGCAAAGGCCTTTCTGTGTGCCCAGCTGGTTGCAGAAGGAAACTGGGCTGGTCATGGGTGAGGCTGAGGAACCCAGATCAGCTCATTCCTGCCCTATGGAGAATCCTCAGAAAAAGCATGATAGCCATAAGCTGTACTAAGTGTTCCATGGAGTGACACTGAGATATCAATGGGAACAGGATGAGTCCCTGGTAATGTGTGAAGACAAGAGGAATAGACTGCCAAGAAGCAAAGGGAAGGGTTGGAGGATGCCCCTCTGAATTTTCGAAGATCTGCCTTATTTGGGACAGTTCCTATGGCCTTTTCTGTGGGGGGGAAGCAAATCCCAACCCCCAGTGTGTGGGGATGTTCATGACTGTGTTTCTATGTGCAAAGAGTCTCCCTAACTTTCAGGTTTCAATGAGGTTTCTGGTGTGGACTATAGATGGTGCATTTTGGGACTTCTTCAATGAATGAAGAACTATCA
Organism: Gopherus flavomarginatus; assembly: GCF_025201925.1. Classification (NCBI taxonomy): domain Eukaryota; kingdom Metazoa; phylum Chordata; order Testudines; family Testudinidae; genus Gopherus; species Gopherus flavomarginatus. The sequence continues at coordinate 68,613,862 of NC_066621.1, read as the reverse complement.
ACAGGATTTCACCAAGACGAAAAAATATTTTTTTTTAAAAATCAGTAAAATTTATTTCAGCCTGGTGAGTAGAAACACTCAGCACACTAATCTGAGTTTAACTCAATTATCATTTTGGATGGCAGCTTTAAAATCTCTTTCATACTCCAGGTGGACCAATAATATTTAATAATTGTAATAGTATTGGTCTACTATCCAATAGTTATTGCCACAATCTAAGATGCATCTAGAGATGTAAGATGAAGTGCCAACTACATTCCCAGTGTAACTCTATTGAAATCAGGGTGAACTTGGTATATAGATACTTTATAATTCTGGCTAGTATAATCTCTGGAAAATTAAGCAGATTAGATGCATCCTTCAACTCTGAACCTGTTTGAAAAATGAAATCAAGTGTCCGTACAGTTTCCATTTAAAAGTGCACTAGAGGTTTCAGCATCCTAACTAATCAGAGTGTATGACAGAAGTGGATGATGACTATTTGAACTGCTGAAGGACTTTGAAAGGTTATGAGACAAAAACACAAAAGACTATTGTAATTGTAATATATTGTCAGTAAGAAAAAAAGAGTCAAGTCATCCCCTCCCACACAAAAACCCATGGAAGGAGCAGAAATGATGCTCTCAAGACTCTGAGTTTAAACTCCAAGACTAGGTTTCATCACTCCCCCAAAGGAAAGAAGGAATGGCAGCCAGGCAGGGAGAGACCCATCATACCAATCATGCAGAGCCTACATATTTCTACTGGAATGTGAGGAACTACAGGAATGTGTCACTCTACAGGAATAGAATGGTGGGATGCAGCCTTGCTTCACTGTTCGATTGTTACTTGGGTGAAGCTACAAAACCTACTTTCTGCTGAATAGAGCCTGACGGCAATTAAATCCATTGCTGGCATGAAAGTATGCATTCCCCCTAGCTCTGTGTGCCAAAAACCTTATGAACTCTTTTTATGGGAAAAATGACTGCGCAGTAGTCCATTCTCAGAACGAAATAACTCACTTGGGATATTTTTCCCCAAAAGATTACGTCATATTGTTCCTGATTCTGCATATTTCCAGAATCTTAGGGCTTACTATATTGCATTAAAAAAAATCCTATGACAACCACTGAGCCTTCTTCCTACTCCCCAATATGAAGTTTAAAAGAGTCTAGATAGATATATAGAGAGAGGACACCCTCTACAACTTGCCAGTTTTTCCTAAGATAAGTAGATTAGGTGACCTCAATATTTGTAGTATTCCTTATACTTTCCTAAATAGGAATAGACCAGGCTGCTGAACCTGCTAAGTTGAGAGGGATTCAGTTGAATATCTAAGTGCCCTGGCTTGATCCCAGGTTTCATTAGAGCACTGAGGGCCTGATCCATAGACCCTGTAGGTAAACACATACACTCGCATTGATTTCCATGTTGTTTGGTTCATGCTGTTAAACAGGAAGGATGGTCTCATGGTTACAACACTGGATAAGGATGCAGGAGACCAATAAATGTTAAATAACAATAATTTAGTTCCCAAATCTGCCAAAGACATCTTGGGTGACCTTGGAAAAGTCACTTACATATGCCTGCCCTGGTACTCCCCTTTGAAGTCACTGGGAAATAACTCCTGGTCTGGGGGGGATGGGGAATGACTCAGGTCAGGAAAAACGGCAGCAACACACACAGTCTAGTTTATTCAGCATGTACAATAACTGGGGCTGAAAGGAGAGGTTGAAATAGGGAATTCCCAGCATTATTAGGCAGTGATATACCCATTGAAGAGCATGTGGACTTCCACTGAGTAATGTGTTTGTGCAGCTAGAAAGATGCATAAGTGAGCATGCAAGGAGAAGCTTTGTGTAGCCTCTGCAGGATCATCCCAAATGGTGATTCAATTGTTTATTACATTTTAAGTCTTGAAACAGAACTTTTTATTTTTCAGAGACACTGCAGTGTCTTATAGCTATTAACAAAGAACAATTTGATCAATGTCCATGCAAAGCATTTACTCAGTAGACATTGATCTAACACTGGGTGGAAAACCCTAAACAAAAAGACAAATGTTAGAATGTCAATGTCAAGCTCAGAGGTAACCGTAAATACAGATCTCATCTCTCAAGGAATGTATCTTCAAAATAGGAGGTCGCTGCTCATTGTTACCAGAGGCTAAATGCTAACTCCTATTCATCTCTTCCCCTGCATCCACTTCTTTGGAGTTGGCAATGCATTCAACACTCTGTAAAATCGGTTCATCTTGAGTTTTGTGAAGCATCATATCTCCTTTGAATAGCTTTGAGATAATTCATTTTTATTTACAGTAGGTTACAGTCAGGACCATATTCACCATAAGTCAATGGAGTCACTCCTGCTTACACTTGAGGCAAATTTGTACCAGGTCCAGTATTTTGCTCTCCAGATGTCTGATCCAAATACTTCTCTCTCTACAAAGACTTGTCATTTTGGCAAGCTTTTGCAAAATTCAAAAGAATATTATATATCAAATATATATGTGATTGCATTACTACACTCATACACTATAAGCTAAACAATAGTATTGACACACAGTTGTGCGTATTTGCCTTAGTCATACTAGGTCTCTTCCAGTTTTTAGTCTTGTTGCTTTCTACAGTGTTTCAAGGAGCAGTATTACTGTCTCTCATCAAGAGTACACCATGGAATTATGCACAGGTAGATTCAAATCTAATATATTTGTCATGCCTGTTACCATTTTGTTTAAACTGAATATAGCTGCTTAGTGAAGCTCTGATCTACACTGAAAACAAAGCACTTCATACTAAATACTGTATAGGATGCAATAGACTTTGATAGATAAGAGATGTATTGATGTTTTGTAATCAATGTTTCCAGCAAGTCAAATGCTACTCACATGACCCAATTGTATTTAATGGGGTTACAAGCAGTGGAAGTTAGCTCAGAATTTGACCCATTATTTTCCATATTGTGGCTACACCATGCACCAAACTGCCAAAGTCCTGGAAAGTAAGTTTTTCTGGGACTTCATGGCGTTATATGGGATTGTGAAATGAGGAATCTGCATGTTTGTTTTAATTAATCCAGCCCCTATTTACATCAAGCAATGGAAACTGCTGCCATAAGCTTGGTTTAAAACTACCATCTCCTAGCAGTGTTTTCTGGAAGATTCACAAATTCCTCAACATATAACAGCAAAGAAATTTCACAATCCAAAATAAGATGCTTTCCAAGCTGTTAGGTATATTTTTTCTATAATTTTGTATCTGGGTCATACGGTTATTTAACATCCCTGTTGTGATCACAGCCCTTGATTTCAATGCTAAAAGTGGCAGAGTAAATGCAGTACAGTAATAGCAGTGCATGAAACAGCAATCAAGGTGGACCTTTAACTGATAAGTGTATGCTTTTGTATATTCCTTATTGTGCACAAACAGTGTGTCCAGCCTAGTAAAAAAGAAGATAGTCTCTGGCAAAAGGAGTTTACAGTCAAATAAATTATTTCCTATATGGCAACACTCAAAAGGGCACATTACAATAAGAAAAGCCAATCATGTTTTAAATAAAGATCTAGAAGAGTGTATTATGTGCAAATGGAAATTATCTAAAAAAATGTTTGCTGAGCTGCATCTTAGTTTTAGATGCTTAATCCCCTCTCATTGCATTCTTCCTCATTTTGCTCAAACATCTTCACCACTCCCTCCAACTATAATGGCACCAATCCTGCTCCTTTCTTTACAGGTTCAAACACCCATCAAGAAGGATATCAATGAGCCATCTAGCAAGGGTATTCCCATGCACAAAAATGTGCATGAGGCAGGAAAAGCAATGTCATAGGGTGGTGTGGGTGCAGGGACAAAAGATCCACTCTTACATGGATCTTTCCATCTGCCTCTCCACAGAGTGCCCTGAAAAGGCCCCCAGAGGCTACTTAAGACAATGAGATGATTCCTCCCCCCAATGCCTACCACTATCACCCACTCCGCCTAGTAAGTGAGCATGCAAGTAGAAGCTTTGTGTAGCCTCTGCAGGATCATCCCAAATGGTGATTCAATTATTACATTTTAAGTCTTGAAACAGAACTTTTTATTTTTCAGAGACACTACAGTGACTTATAGCTATATGGAAGTTAATTAGCTTAACGGTTCACTATTTTGTCTGGGAGCAGGGTCAACTACCTCCACCTCCTGAGATAAGGAGACCTTGCTTACACTAACTTCCTGCTCCTTGTCACATATTCTTTCATTCACTCACACCCTTGTCCTCACTTCCGCAATAAACCATCACAGATATACAAGGCTGACTAATCTCTCAACTACCTGCTCTTTGTGCATGTCTTCCATTCATCTATCTCTTTGTTGCTTCTTTTGTTCTGTTATCTCAAACTCGGTTTAAAATTAGAAATTGGAGGACAACATGAATGTGGATTGGTCATTTCCTAGAACAACATTAGGTTTCTTCTATTACTACCTGGTTCTGCACCATTAAAGTGAATAGGAGTTTTGCAATTACCTTGAACGTGAGCAAATCCAGGCCCTTTTAGAGCACATTATCTGATTCCTTTATTATGGCACCATTTCAACATTTGAAATCAGCATTTAACTATCTGTATTATTGACAACATCTTTGAGATACTTTGCTTAGTCAGAAAACCCTGATCACTTACTGCTGGATTGTGCAGGCATTTTCATATGGGGCATGCTAATTACCTAAAAAAAGAAATAAAGCAAACTTTCAGAAGAGTGAGCCTTTTTTCAAAACTATAGCACTATTTTCTTCTGAAAACTATGTACTTGTCAGTTCCTGAGATACTTAGTTTGTGTCAAGGTCTGGCGTGTCGATGCAACAGCACCCCTTTGGCCAGGTGGAGCATTGCACCAGAGTTCACCTGATCTGGCAGGGGACTGAGTTCCCCTTGCCAGAGTCACATGGGGGTATTGGTTTTCCCCCTTCTACTAGGCAGGGTCAGCAGATCCCGGTGCTCAGAAGCCCTGGAAGCCGTCTCAGTTCTTAAGTCCCTCAGGACTTGATAGGGGAACCCAGGCCCAACCATTCCATTGGATTCCAGCTCAGAGCCCTGGAGCCAGACAGGAAGAATTTGGATTCAACAGCTCCTGCCATGCCCAGAGTTCCTTCCTACCTCCCCAGGTTTCTGTAGGATCTTCCAACCTATAAATCTAGATATCTCTTCTCAAAGTATTGTCTCTGTGCAGTTTCTCTGCTGCTTGATGACCAGAGTTTCCTTCCCCAGCCCACTTGCTCTTCTGGCAGCTGCCCTGCCCTCTGCTTCCAAGCTTTTTTATTCTCTCAGATGCTGTGAGGCTGCCATTCCGTGCTGACTGGCAGTACCTGTGTTAACCCTTGGTTGCTGAGCTGGCAAGGGGCATGACACTAGGCTACAGGTGTGACTGATACAGTAGATTACTCTATCATTCATCAGCCTTGAGAATAAAAGGCTAACTTTTCTAACTCTACATTTTTGCATCTCACTAGAGGGCTAAAGTAGAGAGGTCTGGCTAATGGTGGGCACACAGGGACACAGTGGGAACCAGGAGCACCTGCATTCTAACCTCAGCTCCCTCCCATCCTGACTCCTCACTGTGTCCATGGACTTGTCAACCTCTCTGCTTCAGTATTCCTCTGTAAATGGAGACAATATTTCTTTTCTACTGCACAAGGGGTGATGGAAGATTATTTTTTAAATTACTTTGAAGATGAAAAACCCTACATTTGATAGTAATATTTTTGGAGTTGTATCAAAAACTACATGCCGTCACTCGTGCCCTACATATTCCTAATGATGAGAAGGTGATGCACCGGGGGATGCCTCTCAGGCAATGTTTTTCTAGTAGACTAAGGATGGAAATGGGAAACAAGATTTTTTTTGAGTCCTAATCCCAGCTCTGTCATTAACTTTCTGTGTGGCCTCTGGCAAAGTTATTTAAACCTTCTTTAACACAGTTTCTCCATCTGTAAAACGGCAATAATATTTAATTGCTTAATGTTTTTTGCCATCGTTAAAAGCCATAAACACAATTATGTTTGCATTAAAAGAGACAAGGATGAACATTAACTTTAACTAAAAGGACTGTGGGGCAAATTCTGCTTCATGGCAAACAGGTACAACCCCACTGAAGTCAATAGGAATTGCCCCAACTGCAACACCAAGTTGAATATGAACCTTTTTTATTAATTAATAATACTAATTAATAATAGCTAGCCCTTCTATAGCACCCTTCATCAGTATATCTCCAAGCACATTACAAAGGAGGTCAGTATCATTATCTCTATTTTAGAGATGTATTGACTTGGTGTGAGGTTGGCTAGAGTCTCCAGCTAATGAAGTATGCTGATAAAAACAAGAGTATATTTATGGGTGAGATCTTTAGCGTCATGAAATTCCATAGAGCTTTGTTGATTTAGACCATCTAAACAGCTGGCTGTGTTTTTAAATGATCCCTCATCACTGTGGTTGCTCAGCACATTTTGCAAAAATGAGTCCCATTTTATTATGCAAGTTTTAAAATGGAAAACTGAAACTGATATATTTTGCTCATGTTTTATATCTAGTTATTAATTAATTACAAATAGCTGGCCAAGAAGTTCTATGAATCAAAATGGAAAAGTGTAGTCTTTTTTATTTTTACTATAATATGAACTGCACTATAAGCAGGGCCGGCTCCAGGCCCCAGCGTGCCAAGCGCGTGCTTGGGGCGGCATGCTGCGGGGGGGTGCTCTGCCGGTTGCCGGGAGGGTGGCAGGCGGCTACGGTGGACCTCCCGCAGGCATGCCTGTGGTGGGTCCTCTGGTCCCACAGCTCTGGGAGGTGCTGCGAGGACTCTGGGAGGTCCATCGGAGCCGTGGGACCGGTGAGTGGCAGAGCACCCTCCGTGGCGTGCCGCCATGCTTGGGGCGGCGAAATGGCTAGAGCCAGCCCTGACTATAAGATCATAAAATCAAAAGGAAAAAAAAATGACTTATTTTAATTCTCTAGCTTTCCCTGAAGAACCAAAATATTGTAAATTCAGAGACTTTATCTCCTCTCACACAGCTTAAATTAAGAAGAAAATACTTGAACAGAATATTATATAAATCAAGTACTTAAAAAGATATTTGCATGGTGACAATCTTTAACTGCAACCCACAACTGTCTAAACCAATATGACAAGCAGAATATATTTTACATGAAAGTGACTGGTTTTATGTTATTATGCAATTAAATCCCAGGATAAGTCATACTTAATTGCACATTCAGAAAAAAGTGAATATTTTAACCCTTATCTCAGATCCACTGAGAGAACAAAAAAGATACACAAAAAACACTATATCACTACAATGTATTTCTGCCTTGTCAAAATAGAAATAGCAGCAAAGAAGCCTGTGGCACCTTATAGACTAACAGACGTTTTGGAGCATGAGCTTTCGTGGGTGAATACCCACTTCGTCAGATGCATGTAGTGGAAATGTCCAGGGGCAGGTATATATATGCAGGCAAGCTAGAGATAATGAGGTTAGTTCAATCAGTGAGGTTGAGGCCCTGTTCTAGCAGTTGAGGTTTGAAAACCAAGGGAGGAGAAACTGGTTTTGTAGTTGGCAAGCCATTCATAGTCTTTGTTTAATCCTGAGCTGATGGTGTCAAATTTGCAGATGAACTGAAGCTCAGCAGTTTCTCTTTGAAGTCTGGTCCTGAAGTTTTTTTGCTGCAGGATGGCCACCTTAAGGTCTGCTATAGTGTGGCCAGGGAGGTTGAAGTGTTCTCCTACAGGTTTTTGTATATTGCCATTCCTAATATCTGATTTGTGTCCGTTTATCCTTTTCCGTAGCAACTGTCCAGTTTGGCCAATGTACATAGCAGAGGGGCATTGCTGGCATATATTACATTGGTGGCATGGCTGCTTAGGGATCAGCCATACCATCACCGGTTCATTCACCTGCATGTCCATGACAGTTTGCTCCATTTATGTGCAGGAATTAAAAACCTTGTCACAACTCTTGTTGAATATGTAGAGTACTGATGGTGAATTTGACATGCATTGAATTTAGGACTGGATAACTTTCTAAAATATATTTTCTAGTTCAACCAGAAGCTATGGGAGTAATGCAGAAAAAACTTGGTGAAATGCTATGGCTTGTGTTATGCAGGAGTCAGACTAGATTACTTTAAAATCTATGAAGTTATTCATTTGGTAGACATAGATGGGACTGTTAGGTGATGGGTGTTTATGAGGAAGGGTGGCCTTGTGGTTAAGGCATTGAACAAGAGCTCAGGAGAACTGGAACAAATTCCTGCCTTTTTCACAAGTTACCTTAGACAAGTCATTGATTCTTTATGTGCCTCAGTTCCCAATCTGTAAGATGTTGATAACAATATTCTCTTTATGTGTCTGCTCTATTTAGATTATAAGATCTTTGGGTTTGTCTGTTGCTGTTTTGTAGAATCCCTAGCAAAATAGGACCCTGATCTGCTGGAGGGCCATTAGGAGATGATATAACACAAATAATAAATAATCATATTACATAATAAAACAGAGAGAAATTCAAGTGTATGCAACAAGAAGGCACAGATCAGGATGTCCATATGATCAAAGAGCATCCAGTGAACAATACACAACCAACTGATTTTTTGAATGGAAAAATATTATGGAAAACCATCTTTTTTGTCATTTTCTTTTGAACATTGTATATTGTCCCTTGCACACTGTTCCTTTGTGTCTTTGCCAATCTAGCCTATAGGTCATTATCTCACCATTTGGGCATATCATAATTTGATACTGATTGACTTATTTTACCTAATTTCAAACGCTTGTGGGTTCAACAACTCAGCTTGAGTTTGAACATTATTAAGTTTGATTTATGCTAAGGAAAAGCTATTTGAAAAGGCAGCAGAAAGGGAAAAGCAATCCAGTAAAGGAACAGGATGAAAATGGACCAGAAGAAGAGTGAATAGCAAAGCCTGTGAAGCTAAAAGTAGTTTGAGAGGTACATAATCCACAAGGTATGCCTATCCTTAGTGTGAATGTCAGGCAAATGCTGACTGTTCCATCTTCTGAAAGAACAGTGGATTATTCAGTGCTATACCTTTGTTAGCTGTATTGCAAATAATCTCCAACCAAGAATATTAAAAGAACTGGCATATGAAATTTCAAGCCCAATTGCAAAGATTTTTAATGAATCTGTAAATGTGGGGGCGGTACTCTATGACTGGAGAATTGCTAATGTAGTTACTATTTTTAAGAAAGGGAAAAAAGGTGATCCGGGAAACTACAGGCCTGTTAGTTCGACCTCAATTGTATGCATGGTCTTGGAACAAATTTTGAAAGAGAAAGTAGTTAAGGACATAGAAGTTAATGGTAATTGCGATAAAATACAACATGGTTTTTACAAAAAGTAGATCGTGCAAGACCAACCTAATCTCCTTCTTTGAAAAGATAACTGATTCTTTACACAAAGGAAATGCAGTAGAACTAATCTACCTGGATTTCAATAAGGCATTTGATATAATTCCACATGGAATGTTATTAGTTAAATTGGAGAAGATGGGGATTAATATGAGAAGGTGGATAAGGAACTGGTTAAAGAGGAGACTACAACGGGTCATACTGAAGGGTGAACTCTCAGACTGGAGTGAGGTTACCAGTGGCATTCCACAGGGATCAGTCTTGGGACCAATCTTATTTAACATTTTTATTACTGAACTTCATACAAAAATTAGAAGTGTGCTAACAAAATTTGCAGATGACACAAAGTTGGGAGGTGTTGCCAATATGGAGGAGGACCAGAATATCATACAAGAAGATCTGGATGACCTTGTAACCCCAGAGTAATAGAAATGTCATGAAATTTAATAGTGCAAAGTGCAAGGCCATGCATTTATGGACTAACAATAAGAATTTTTGCTATAAACTGGGGATGTATCATTTGGAAGTGAGAGGGGAGGAGAAAAACCTGTGTGTATTGGTTGGACTATGAGCCACCAATGTGATGCGGCTGTGAAAAAAGGCTAATGCAATCCTAGCATGCATCAGGCAAGGTATTTCCAGTAGAGATAGGGGAGTTTTATTGCTATTATACAAGGCACTATTGAGACCCAATCTGGAATACTGTGAGCACTTCTGGTCTCCCATGTTTAAGAAAGATTAATTCAAACTGGAACAGGTACACAAAAGAGTTACTAGGATGATCCAAGAAATGGAAAGTCTACCTTATGAGAGGAGACTCAAAGAGTTTGGCTTGTTTAGTCTAAACAAAAGAAGACTGAGGGAAAATATGATTGCTCTCTACAAATACATCAAAGAGATAAATACCAGAGAGGGAGAGGAGTCGTTTTAGTTAGGCACCAGTGTGGACATGAAAACAAATATAAACTGGCCATTAACAAGTTTAGGCTTGAAATTAGGCAAAGGTTTGTAACCATCAGAGGAGTTAAGTTCTGGAACAGCCTTCCAAAGGGAGCAGTGGGGGCCAAAAACCTAACTGTCTTCAAGATTGAGCTTGATACATTTATGGAGGCCTGGTATGATGAGACTGCCTATCATGGCATTTAGATGATCTGCAACTAATAGCAGCATATATCTCCAACAGCCAGCTATGAAAGACCAGACGGCAGGGGTGACTTTAGACATTTTGCCACCCCAAGCAGGGCGGCATGCTGCGGGGGGTGCTCTGCCGGTCACCAGGAGGGCAGCAGGAGGCTCTGTTGGACCTCTTGCAGGCGTGCCTGTGGAGGGTCCGCTGGTCCCGCAGCTTTGGTGGACCTCCCGCAGGCGTGCCTGCGGGAGGTCCACTGGAGCCGCCTGCCGCCCTCCCATTTGGCGTGCTGGGGCCTGGAGCTGCCCCTGCCAGATGGGGAGGGCTCTGAGTTACTACAGATAATTCTTTCTGAGGTGTCTGGCTGATAGGGTTTTCCCACACGCTCAGGGTCCAAATGATCACCATATTGGGGGTCAGGAAGGAATTTTGCCCTGGGTCAGATTGGCATAGCCCCTGGAAGTTTTTCATCTTCCTCTGTAGCATAGGTCATGGGTCACTTACAGGTTTAAACTAGTCTAAATGGTGGGTTCTCTGTAACTTGAAGTTTTTAAACCACAATTTGAGGACTTCAGTAATTCAGCCAGATGGTAGGGGTCTATTACAGGAGTGAGTAGGTGAGGTCAGACTGGATAATCATGATGGTTCCTTCTGACTTTTAAGAAGTCAGTGGGAGTCAATGAATGTCTCTGTTTTCTAACATTGCTGAGGGAGCAGACTCAGGGCTGGTCCACACTGGGGGGGGGAAATCGATCTTAGATACGCAACTTCAGCTACGTGAATAACGTAGCTGAAGTCGAATATCTAAGATCGGATTACTCACCCGTCCACACCGCGCGGGATCAATGTTCGCGGCTCTCCGTGTCGATTCCGGAACTCTGTTGGGGTTGATGGAGTTCCGGAATCGATATAAGCGCGCTCGGGGATCGATATATCGCGTCTAGATTAGACGTGATATATCAATCCCCGAGCAATCGATTTTAACTCGCCGATACAGCGGGTAGTCTGGACGTGGCCACAGATACATAAGATCCAAGGGTCCAATCCAAAGCTCATTGAAGTCAATGGGAGTCTTTACATTGACTTCAATAGACTTCGGATCTGGCCCCAAACCTCCTTCTATTGTGGAATGAGGAGGTGGGGAAGTGTTGGGTTTCTGATATTTTTATTTCAGTGTTAAGCTGAATAGACTTCGTTAACGTGGTTTCCAATAAAAAGTTACCCTCTTGCTCTAGGGGCAGATCCTCAGCTGGTATAAATCAACATAACTCCACTGAAGTCAATTAAACCATGCCAATTTACACCAGCTAAAGATCTGGCCTAGGGTCTGATCCTGCACTGTTGACATTAATGGGAATTTTGCCATGGTTTTCATTGGGAGCCGTCTTGCATCTCTGCTACTTAACCTTTATGATTCTACATCAGGAGTTTAAAAATCATAAATAATCTTTGTTGTAAAAACAATACTTACAATGAAATATTTGGATGTCTTGTCAAAAGAAAGTTTAACAGCCCCTTCCATTCACCACCCCTTCCAATACAAAGCTTATTTCTGCAATGGTTCTTTGTCCATTTCTTTTTGCAAACATTGCCTGAAAATGTAGCTGACAGCTTTTTTTAACAGCATGTGCCCCTTTGTCCATTTGCTGCTCTAGGACACTGCCTGGATATCTCAACATACACAGCCTGGTTTTGAAATTCAGTGCAAAAAGTACTAAGGAACCCAACTGTAAAGAACAGGTCAGTGACATGTGATATTTATAGCTGCTAAGATCTAGGTTAGAATAAGCCCTGAATATTCAAGACATTGGAAACAGCAGGATACTGTTAGAGCTCACTATAATACCAGATTTAGAAATCAAACACACTTAGCATGAGAAAGAGGTGTTCAGTAAGGCTTGATCTACACTACAGACTTATGTCGGTATAACTACATTGCTCGGGGATGTGGAAAATTCACACCCTGAGCAACACAGTTGTACTGCTCTGGCAGGGACAGCAATATGTCAACAGGAGGGCTTCTCCTGTTGACCTAGCTTCTGCCTCTCAGGGTGGTGGAGCACCTATTCCAGTGGGAGAGGTTCTCCCATTGGCACAGTAGCATAGGTAGCATCTTCACTAAGGGCTACAGTGGTGCAGATGCATGGCTGCAGTGCTGTATATATAGACCAGCCCTAAGAGTTTAGGGACAGATATTCAGCTGATGTATGTCACTGTAGCTCCATTGAGGTAGACGGAGCATTAGCTGAGGATCTGACCCTTAGAATCAAAGGGGTTTCATGTAGGGATGGAAAAACAAGTTAAAAAAGAAAAAAGAACTAGCTCAAATGTGATCTCAAATATTTAACCAAACCAGAACTATATTTTATATTTATATTAAATACATTTGGATTAAGTACCTCTTGCTCTCCTCTCCACCAGACGACTAACTTTTGCAGAAATTCAGCTTGGAGCCTTGGTTGTCTCGATATCTCACACACTCTGTAGGACATCCACAGATTCAGGCAGGATGATTTTTCGGGACACAAAAGACACCGCAATGGATATGAGATTTGATTAGGAACCGCAAACCTCAGCTCAGCAGAGAGAGTGCCAAACCTGTAAGAGCCACTAGGTTCTACCACCACTAAACAGAGAGTGCTTTGGGAGCCATTTGCATAGCATCAGGGCCCTTGGAGTTAGAAGAAGGAATTGGACGAGAGGATTTCTGTTTGGATTAAAAGGAAATCAGAGGCTCGACACATGTCTGGAATCAGGCAAACTGAGTTACAAGGAGAGGGGCTCTATTAGGTTTGAAGAGGTGAAGTGGGGATTCAAAGAACAAAACATCAGGCTGTGGAAAAGGAAATGTGATCAGTATTAGAATTTTTTAACCTAATTTTAAACCTGCTTGAAAGTTTGAAAGATGGAGCAGAAGGGGAAGGGGACAAATTCTAATGAATAATACAATAATATCTATTGTATATGATTTCAAAGCTTCAAGGTGCTTAGATACCTTGCTAAATCCGGACCATATATCACTTGACAGGCCAGTCAGCATTCCCACTATAATAATGGATAACCAGAATGTATTATCATCATGCATGAACTAACCATATTCCAATAGCGTATCCAGTCAGTGACAGAAAGACCAAGTTATTCAACCAAATGCTGGTCACTGCCACCCTTATGTAGTGTAGATTTCTTAAGAGGGCAGAGATGGTTTGGCTGGTTGGGTTTGCCTAGGGGCATTCTTTTTATCACTGTATAGTAGTTTTATATAATAGCATTTGTATTTATCTCCCTAATGCTTTATTTTTCTGGCCCAAATCCTTAAAGATGTGGTTTACCTATTTCATGAAGGTGGCAACTATGGAACACATAGATAGGGCCAGACTGCAAGGGTCAGCCTTAGCTTTTTAGTGCTTCCCATCTGCAAAATGAGGTTAATAAAACTTACCTCTCCCTTTTTGTTAAAATGTTGTAAGAACTATGATTGTTCACACAAGTATAACTGCAGCATTATTTCCTCCTGGGCAGAAGACATGTATGCATCCTACCAAAGATAAATCCTAATTCTGCCCCATAAATTGGGTGGCTCTCACGTAGTCAGCAGCTTTCCTCGCCTACTAGTCCCCTGTGGCCCTCTGAACCCAACCATGTAGCCACTTGACCTGCATCATGGGTAGTGAGAGTGTCTAGTTTGTTCCTAACCATCAGGGCCAGCTCTAACTTTTTTGCCACCCCAAGCAGAAAAGAAGAGCACCACCCAGCCGCCCCCCACCTCCCACAAGCGCCACACTGCCGAAACCCTGCCCCCCGAGCACCACGCTGCCTGAAACCCCGCCCCCCAAGAGCCGCGCCGCGCTGCCCCAAGCTCCCGCCCCCCCAAGCACCGCGCTGCCCCAAGCCCCTGCTCCCAGCCCCCGACCCCCAGCGCCGCGGCGCCGAAACAAAAAAAAAAAAACCTCCAGCGCTGCCCCGACAAACCAAAAAAAAACGAGCGCCACCCTACCCCAAGGTGCCGCCCTAAGCACATGTTTGGTCAGCTGGTGCCTAGAGCCGGCTCTGCTAACCATGACATCAAACACTGTATCACTTTGTATGACACAAAGCTGTTGTGTTGACTTGGGGCTAGATTGTGCCATTACTTTTGGTAGAGGTACCTATTGAAGTCAGTGGGGAGTTGTGCTTAAAAACTGATTGCACACAGGGCCTTCGGGTTTTTGATTTGAAGATGAAATCACTTGATCTGACTCAACAAATAAATCAATGGGTGGTGCCTATATTTTAAGCCTCAAGTAGAAATGACACAGGAGCAAAGATTTGATTAATCAGGTATCCTGTAGTTCAATCACGCAAAGCCCATGGAGTCAGATTTGGGGATTTTTGAAGTACAGTACAGAAAGTTATAAGGAAATAATGTGATGCACACAGAAGGAAAGAGACTTTTTTTCCCAGAAGAAAAGGGAACAGAATATGGAAAAAAAGAAAAGCATATTGCATAGCTTATAAATAGCCACCTAACTTAGGGCTAGATTTGACCTTCCAGACACAGCCTATGTTGATGTAGAGTGGAACTACGCTACCTCGGGGGGGAACACTTGAGAGATTTTGCCTAAGAAGGCACAATGCCTCTTGGAGCACTCTGGTATGAGGGGGAGCCCATAAACTGTTATATGTGTTCAGAGGGTGTAGTATATACTTCCTGCATGGCTCTCTGCTCCACTGACCAGTGCTTAGAAGGGAGAGAGCCATGCTTCTGTCTTGTCCCTGGCCTTTTTTATTTCTGATGTGCTCCCCATGGAAAGCATTTCAATAGCAGCATCTCCAAAGTGCAACAGCTGCAATAAGGGGTTTTCTTTTTGTGGGATGCACAAGAGAAAGATCCTTACTCTCTCCCCACATCACCGGCCCATCTAAAGGCCAACCAGAATCTAGCCTTCAAAGATCAAGTTTGCACAACTTCTCTATGAATGTACCTTTTTACCAAATTACTTCATACATTTTCTTCAGTCTTTTGACACACGACTTTAAAATGATACCTGGCACGTGAAACAGGGAGCTTTTTTTTTCAACTACTATTTTAGTTCTGCTCCAGATTTCCCCCTTTCCATAGACAAAAGAGAATAATCTCTATGTCACTGTGCCAGGTAGACACAATGGAAGTTATGACAAATCTAGGCTATATCTGTCATGTTGCATTACTGCACTGTACTACTCTGCGCAACAGAGAAAACCAAGTTTTTTCGATGTTCTGTAAGAAAATGATCACAAGCACATCACGCATCTCAATCCAAACTACTGTAGGATTTGCCCCTAATGCCAAGGTCCATAACAGAAAATGATAACCTTTCCAGAGGCTTTTTTAACACCATCTTCTAGAATTTAATAGAGAATTATATCACTGTTACAGAATTTTACTATGTGATCATTTAAAGAAAAAAGGAAACTGTTCTCTATTAAATTCTATAGTTTCAAAAGAGAAACTGCTCTAGAACCCTATTAAATTTCTACAGAGCCTTACTGGCTTCATCCTTATTCAATAGATTGGATTTTTCCACAAAGGCAGCGGTCACAAAATCAGCGTGAAACATTGATTGAAATCCTTAGTGTGAATGGAATCAAATTTATTAAAGAAGGCTTGGTTGTGCAGTTCTCACTCCACCAAAGATCCCAGCATTTATATTTATAGCCTTTTACTTACATTTTTAAAATTTACCTCTCCTTCAAAAGGAATTACTTGAGGCACAGAATGCCATTAATATTAATTAAGTTGTCTTTTTTCCCTTTTAGTAAATTTGCTTAATGGAGTTCCATGCAGTGGCCAAGAGTTCACCTGCACAGAGCAGCTCGCAGTTTCCTCAGCTCTTCACTACTGGCAAAAGGTTCTAGATTAAGAACATGAGAATGTGCCCAGGATCCTGTCTTCAACAGTGACCCATATCAGAGGTTCAAGGGGAGAACACGGCAATTATTTAGTACTGCACCCCTGTCTTCCACTCCTGGCTTCTGGTATGCAGAGGTTTAGGGTCACTCCAAGCATAGAATTACATCCCTGCCCATCTTGGCTAATAGCCATTGATAAACTATCCTCCATGAACATATCCACTTATTTTTGAACCTGTTTATATTTTTGGGCATCATAACCTCCCATGGCAATAAGTTCCATGTGTTAATTGTGCTTTGTGTGAAAAATACAATAAAATACTTTATTAAATCTACTGACTAATAATTTCATTAGCTGACCCCTGCTTTTTACATTGTGTAAAAGGGTAAATAACACTTCCCTATTCACTTTTTCCACACCATTCATGATTTTACAGACTTCTATCACATCCCCCTTTACTCTTCTCTTTTCTAAACTGAACAGCCCTAATCTTTTTAGTCTCCTGGTATGGAAACCATTCTGTAGGACCCTTGTTATCTTTCATCCCCTTCTCTGAACCTTTCCATTTCCACGATATCCTTTTTGAGCTAGGACAACCAGAACTGCACAGTATTCCTGATGTGGGCACACCTTGGATTTATATAGTGGCATTCTGATTTTTTCTGTCTTATATTCTATCCCTTTCCTAATAGTTCTTAATATACTGTTAGTCTCATTGACCACTGATGCACGCAGAGCAGAGGTTTTCAAAGAATTTTCCTAAGTGACTTCCTTAATTCTTTCTTGGGTGGAATAGCTAATTGATTAATTGGAGAATGAAATCTTCAACTTAGCCAGAGCACTAGAGATCGGCAGCATCAAAATCTCCAAATATCCCCTACATTTGGGATGTTCAGAATTCAAATACAGATCTGAAATGTGCAGCTTTGATCCAAGTGGGCTAGATTCATGAGCGCCAGGATGAAATCCTGACCTCACTGAAATCAATGGCAAATCTTCCATCACTTCAGTGGGACCAGAATTTCAATCCTAGTTGTGAAAGGTCTTATTATCAGTCCCTGAGCAATCCAGTCTCTCAGTTGCTTTTCAGTTCTATTCATTGTATTTTCATTCCATAGTGATAACTGATTTGACTTGCATTTACTCTAGTAATGAATAACATAATGAGCTGTTATGTATTGCTTTCAGGTTATTGCTTTTACTTTATTAATCTTTCATGCTGCTAATGTGGTACATTTCTTTTATTCAATGAACTGTACACAGAGAAGCAATAAGTTACACAACAGGGCATGTAGTAGTAGGCTATTTTCGCAAGTCTTGTGCACATTGCGAGAATCATAGAATATCAGGGTTGGAAGGGACCTCAGGAGGTCATCTAGTCCAACCCCCTGCTCAAAGCAGGACCAATGCCCAACTAAATCATCCCAGCTAGGGTTTTGTCAAACCTGACCTTAAAAACCTCTAAGGAAGGAGATTCCACCACCTCCCTAGGTAACCCATTCCATTGCTTCACCACACTCCTAGTGAAAAAGTTTTTCCTAATATCCAACCTAAACCTTCCCATGGTCTCCCCACTTGAGACCATTACTCCTTGTTCTGACATCTGCTACCATGGAGAACTGTCTAGATCCATCCTCTTTGGAACCCCCTTTCAGGTATTTGAAAACAGCTATCAAATCCCCCCTCATTCTTCTCTTCTGCAGACTAAACAATCCCAGTTCCTTCAGCCTCTCTTCATAAGTCATGTGATCCAGCCCCCTACTCATTTTTGTTGCCCGCCACTGGACTCTTTCCAATTTTTTTACATCCTTCTTGTAGTGCGAGGCCCAAAACTGGACACAGTTCTCCAGATGCGGCCTCACCAATGTCAAATAGAAGGGAATGATCACGTCCCTTGAGCAAGGCTTCAGCTATGATGACAATCCTTGTGTGTTCGCGTTCTGCAAACATCCAAGCACCATTATTTGCAACTGCAGTTAATATTACTTGGATGTTTAGCTTCATGATAGTAATAATATATGGGCAAATCAAGGAATATATATATATATATATATATATATATATATATATATATATATATATATATATATATATCCTGTGTCTGATCAGGAGTTGAGAGGTTTAGGGAGAACCCGGGCCTGCCCTCTACTCCGGGTTCCAGCCCAGGGCTCTGTGGATTGCAGCTGTCTATAGTGCCTCTTGTAACAGCTGCATGACAGCTACAACTCCCTGGGCTACTTCCCCATGGCCTCCTCCAAACACCTCTTTATCCTCACCACAGGACCTTCCTCCTGGTGTCTGATAACGCTTGTACTCCGTAGTCCTTCAGCAGCACACCCTCTCACTCTCAGCTCCTTGTGCCTCTTGCTCCCAGCTTCTCACACGCACTTCCTCTCCTCTAGTTCCTTCCTCCCTGACTGGAGTGAGCTCCTTTTTAAACTCAGGTGCCCCGATTAGCCTGCCTCGATTGGCTGCAGGTGTTCTAATCAATCTGGCTGCCTTAATAGGTTCTAGCAGGTTCCTGATTACTCCAGTGCAGCCCCTGCTCTAATCACTCAGGGAACAGAAAACTACTCATCCAGTGACCAGTATATTTGCCCTCTACCAGACTCCTGTACCACACTGGCCTGGGTCTGTCTCATATCCTTCCCCCCTGCTCAACACCAAGGGGTTGGGCAGGTTGGGATGCCAGACAGTGGACACGTGACAAGCTATCGTCATTATTGTGATGGCTCCCTGCTCTGTGTTGCACACGGAACTGGAAAGGTTGGAGGGATAAGAACCACCTGGTCACCCTTGTGTTCTTCTCCTTGTTCCGCTGCATCCATAGAAGAGGGGCATGGTCGGTCACGAGGACAAATCTGCGCCCAAGCAAGTAGTAGCGCAATGCTTCCATGGCCCATTTTACGGCGAGGCACTCTCTCTCCACCACTGCACATTTTTGTTCCCTCTGGAAGGAGTTTCCTACTGAGGTAGAGAATTGGGTGTTCCTCCTCCTCCCCAACCATCTGTGATAGAATGGCCCTCAACCCTACTTCCGATGCATCTGTCTGCAGGATAAATTCCTCGGTGAAATTAGTGGCTATCAGTACAGGGTTACTGCAGAGGGCAGTCCGTAGTTCTGTGAATGCTTCCTCTGCTGGTCAGACCATCTCATCAGATCAGGTCCATGGGCTTTCACTAGGTCTGTCAAGGGGCTTGCCCTTGTGGCAAAGTAGGGGATAAATCGTCGGTAATACCCCACTACACCTAGGAACGCCCAGACTTGTTTCTTGAGACGCGGTTGGGGCCAATTTTGGATGGCCTCCAACTTGTTCACTTGAGGTTTTACCAGACCTTTTCCCACAATGTAGCCAAGATATTTGGTCTCTGTAAACCCTACAGCACACTTGGCAGGGTTTGCTGTAAGGCCAGCTAGCCTGAAGATATCAAGAACTGCCTCCACCTTCTCTAGGTGGGTTTCCCAGTCTGGGGTATGAATGACCACATCGTCCAAGTAGGCAGCAGCGTAACTGTTATGCGGGCATAATAGCTTGTCCATGAGGTGCTGGAAAGTAGCTGGGGCCCCACGTAGTCCAAAAGGGAGGACAGTATATTGAAAAAGACCCTCTGGTGTAAAGAATGCAGTCTTTTCCTTTGCGTCTTCCACAAGGGGAATCTGCCAGTACCCCTTTGTCAAGTGTAGGGTAGTCAAGTACCGGGCATTCCTCAGAAGGTCCACTAGCTCATCTATGCGAGGTATGGGGTACGCATCGAACTGGGATAACTTCATTTAGTTGCCGGAAGTCATTGCAAAACCTTGTGGTGCCATCAGGTTTGGGCACCAGCACGATTGGGCTGGACCACTGACTGTGGGATTCTTCGATGATCCCCAACTCCAGCATTTTTTTTACTTCCGCTTTTATTTCCTCTCTTTTGGCTGCTGGAACCCGATAGGGCCTCATTGTTATTCTGGCCCCAGGGTTCGTGACGATGTGGTGATATGTCTCGGCTGTTCGACCTGGTTTTCTCGAGAACACATCTTGGCTCTGGAAGATCATCTCAGACACCTCATTCTTCTGGTCTGGTGTTAAATCGGGAGACACTCTCACCGGGTTGGAAGGCTTGTTTTCCTGGGTTAGGTCTTTTCGGATAGTTATGCATGCCTCTTGTGCATGCCAGGGTTTCAGAAGGTTGATGTGATAAATCTGTTCTTGTTTTCAGCATCCTGGCTGCTGCACCTTGTAGGTTACTTCCCCCACGGGTTCAACCATCTCACAGGGTCCCTGCCATTGGGCCAGAAGCTTGCTTTCTGCCGTGGGTACCAACACCATCACCTGATCCCCTGGTTGGAACTGTCAGACTTTTGACTGGCGATTGTAATAGGTTCTCTGGGCCTCCTGGGCCTTTTCCAAATGTTCCTGTACAATAGGAGTGACACGGGCTATCCGGTCTCGCATCCGTATTACATGTTCTATTATATTTCTCCCCTCATTGGGTTCCTCTTCCCAAATATCTTTGGTGATATCTAGTATGCCACGGGGGTGACGTCCGTATAATAACTCGAATGGGGAAAACCCAGTTGAGGCCTAAGATACCTCCCGGATAGTGAACATAAGGTAAGGCAGTGGGGTGTCCCAGTCCTTCCCGTCCTGACTTACCACCTTCCTTATCATAGCCTTGAGGGTTCGATTAAACCTTTCTACCAACCCATCAGTCTGCGGATGGTAAACTGTAGTTCTCAGGGTATGTATATGGAGCAGCGTACAGAGGTCCTTCATTAGCTTTGACATAAATGGGGTTCCTTGGTCTGTTAATATCTCCTTTGGTAGCCCCACTCGGGCAAAGATCCCCACCAGCTCTTTGGCTATCGTTTTAGAGGCTGTGTTCCGCAGGGGGACAGCTTCTGGGTAGCGAGTAGCATAGTCCAAAACAACAAGTATATATTGGTGGCCCTGAGACGTCTTCTCCAGGGGTACCACTAGGTCCATGGCTATTCGCTCAAAGGGGACCTCTGTGATGGGAAGGGGTACTAAAGGTGCCCTCAGGTGGGGACGGGGACTGTGCAGCTGGCACTCCGGGCAGGATGCACAGTACCTTCACACTCCTTCATGTACTCCAGGCCAGAACAACCGTCGTAGGACTCGTGCCAGGGTCTTCTCTACCCCCAAGTGCCCCCCAAAAAGATGACTATGTGCAAGACTTAAAACAGCATTCTGGTGTTTTTGAGGTACTAAGATCTGCTGTACCTTCTGCCCCTGTACTGATGCAACTCGGTATAAGAGATTCTTCTTCATTATGAAGTAAGGTCCTGATCCCTGTGTTCTCCCTTCCACAGGGACCCCATCTATTTCAGTCACCTCCTTTCTAATGTTGTTGTACCTTGGGTCTTCAGCCTGGTCCCATCCAAAATTTCCTCTTCCGGGGCTAATCTGCCCAAGATCTAGGGGCCCAGTCTCTGTTGCCTCTACTGGTTCAGAAGCGTTAGGGTTGGGGTCCTCCTGGGTGGCCTCCTTTTCAGCTGCTCAGGTCCGCCTACCTACGAGAGCAACCCTCTGGCTTTGGACCAGTATTCGGGTTCCTAAGGCCTTAGCTGCCCTCCTTTCCCTTTTTGACTTTCTACCATGTCTGGGAATGGAAAATAAATCTGGGGATATTTCAGAGAAGACTAGGAGTTGACAGTCTACTGTGGATGCCTCACGAACTTCAGGATTCCCCTCTTTCTCCAATCCTCCTACTGGGAGTAAGTTTCCAAACTGTGGGAAGTCCCTCCCTATGAGTACTGGGTATGGGAGTTTAGGGACTACACCTGCTGTTACCTCATTAGTGTTCCCCTGAATCTCAATTTTTACTGGGATGATGGGGTAATAACCAACTGTCCCATGGACACATGTTATCCCCGTACGCTTAGCCCGCGGCAGCTGACTACACTTCACAAGCTTCCCCGAGACAAGCGTGATAGCACTCCCCGAATCAACCAGTGCTGTGGTCTCTACCCCATTTAGCTTTACTGGTCTGGTGTACATATGTGGGGTTAGTGAGACCCCCACAAGGTGGATTAGGGAGCATGGGTCTGCCCAGTTCCCCAGGTTACACTGCATAGGCTCCTCAGCATTGGGACACTGTGCAGCTATATGTCCCCACTCCCCGCAGGCATAACATCTGTATGGGGCCTTAGGAATTCCCCGGTCTCTTGGTTTGGGCAGTCTAACATCACGATCCTCTTCTCTCTCAGTGCTCTGACTCTTTGTGGCTTCTGGTGAGCCTTCAGCCCCTCTCTTTTTCCACCTGGGCTCTCCTGGTGGCCTGTCACTCGAGCTCTAGGGCTTAGTGCTGCTAGTTTAACCTGGGGTGCCTTTTCCTTAACTGGTCGAGTTAGCTCCCTCACTGTCCTTCGCCTTTCTACCAGTGCAACAACCTCATCATAGGTGGAGAGTTCGTTCTGGCTTACTCAGGCACGAAGATCTGGCGGTAGTCCTCTCATGTATCGGTCGATGACCAGAACCTCTAGTATGTCTTCTGGATTCTGGGACTCCATTCGCAACCACTTTTGTGCGAGATGGATGAGGTCATACAATTGGGACCGCGGGGTTTTATTTTCCTGGTACCTCCACTCGTGATACCGCTGGGCCCGCACTGCAGTCATTACCCCAGATCTGGCCAGGATCTCTGCTTTCAGCAGGGGGTAGTCTGCTGCAGCCTCTTCAGGGAGATCATAGTAAGCCTTCTGGGCATCCCCACACAGGAATGGAGCAAGGATGCCAGACCACTGATCTCGAGGCCAGGCATCCTGTAGGGCTATCCTCTCAAAGGTCAGAAGGTATGCCTCTACATCATCCTCCCGTGTCATTTTCTGCAGCCAATGGCTGGCCCATATGATCTGCGTCCTATCATGGCCGCGATTCAGCTCTGTAAGGGTCTTTACCTGGTTTACCAGTTCTTGCAACATAGCTCGGTCTTGAGAAGCCTGGTCCATCAGCAGGCGATTAGTCTCTTGCTGCAGCCGCACTGCCTCCTGTTGGGCAGCTGCCTGGACGTGAGTAGCCTCCTGCTGGGCTGCTGTAGCTTGTATCAATGCCCGTACTAAGTCATCCATTGCGGTGAAAAAAAAAAAACTCTTCCTTTTTTTTTTAAATCACCCTCCTTCTTCTGCCGCGCTGTGCACACCAGATCCCACCTTTGACACCAATTGTGACAAAGTTCCTCCTCCACCTTGGTGGGTCCTGCGCTTATTGGCAGATTTGCTCACCTCAGTGATCTCCCCACAGTCTGGATCAACTCCTCCTGTGTCTGATCAGGAGTTGGGAGGTTTGGGAGGAACCCAGGGCCTGCCCTCTACTCCGGGTTCCAGCCGAGGGCCCTGTGGATTGCAGCTGTCTATAGTGCCTCTTGTAACAGCTGCATGGCAGCTACAACTCCATGGGCTACTTCCCCATGGCCTCCTCCAAACACCTCTTTATCCTCACCACAGGACCTTCCTCCTGGTATCTGATAACGCTTGTACTCCATAGTCCTTCAGCAGCACACCCTCTCACTCTCAGCTCCTTGCACCTCTTGCTCCCAGCTCCTCACACGCACTTCCTCTCCTCTAGTTCCTCCCTCCCTGACTGGAGTGAGCTCCTTTTTAAACTCAGGTGCCCTGATTAGCCTGCCTCGATTGGCTGCAAGTGTTCTAATCAGCCTGGCTGCCTTAATTGGTTCTAGCAGGTTCCTGATTACTCCAGCGCAACCCCTGCTCTAGTCACTCACGGAACAGAAAACTACTGACCCAGTGACCAGTATATTTGCCTTCTACCAGACTCCTGTACCCCACTGGCCTTGGTCTGTCACAATATATATATATGCACAGGTGACATTAATTGCTCCATCAAAGGAAGGAAGGTTACATTTTAAGTATCTTCTTAATAAACTAGCAAAATAAGTGAGAAGATCACTTTAGACTCACTAGAAGGATTGCTTTAAATACATGATCTAAACTGTGTGGGATATTTTGACTTTGTAGATTACTGGAGCATGATCTGAGGTTAGTACTTGGGAAGGCTGATCCACACGTTAGATCCTCACTGAGATTGCTGATAGTTCAGCATGCCTCTCAAGAAAGCAGAGTTTTACTGCATTGGACTGGAAGGCAATGGAGCTAGAGACAGAGTGAGTAAGAAATTATTGATAAACTTGATAAATTGATAAACTTACAATCTAAGTACAAGACAAGAGGCAACAGCTGAATACAAACAGACAGAAGAGGCAGAACAAGGAAATAATGGGATAACATTGGTCAGCATGATAGGAAGTGGTCTCTTGCTTTTGCCACATCTAGGTGGAACTATTGCAATGTTCTCTACGCAAGGCACTCTACTTACCATATACAATTCAGATTACAATTCATGCACAGTCCCAACATTATCTTTCTGAAAATGTTCCAGAGTAATTGACATTCACCTTGTTATAAATCCTTTCCCCTCTAGACCTCCTGGTCTAGCTATTTGAATTTAAACAGCAAACATTTTAAAGGAATATTTTTGAACATGTAGAGTTCCCTGAGCAAAGCTACAACAGAAGAGGACATCCAGTTCCTTCTTTCCCTTTAATTTTCTTGAATAATATTTTGTTCATGTGCCAACATATCAAGCTCATGCAAATTCAAGTGGAAATGATATTCTGCAGTCAACTATGTTCCAGTCATTCTTCAGAGTCTTATTCTTCCGGCAGTCACAGAAGAACTGTCACATACTGTCAGAGTACTCCAAAGCAGACTTCCTCATTGAATCTTGAATGCTATTTCTCTTTAAATTAACTCCCCAACAATATCTGAAGAGGGCAATTGACCTCAATATGCTGAGGATGAATATGAGCAATAATCATTAAGCCAGAACCATAACTCCACTCCAAGAAGTAACCCTTTGGGAGACTATAGGCACATATGTCTACATTGTTTATGTACACATATAAAGCCCAGCTGGGCTAGGCATCATACATTCATTGAGTAAAGGCCTATTCCACAAAATAGTAGTTTTTGAGAAAATGTAACTGCTGGATGAAATAAGCAAATGATGGGAGAATAAACAGTGGTGCAGAAGTGTGATGGGGTACCTACCCCATACAGGCATAAAAGGGGTTAAGCATGCCTTGTCCCGAAGGACCGAAGGAGGTGAGTCCTCTGAACAGCCCAGAGAGGCTGCGTGAGACACAGCCAATCAGGGAGCAGGGAACAACCAGTACAGACCAGGCAAGCTCAGATAAAAGGGAGCTGCAGGGCAGAATTGGTCAGTTGCTGCTGTGAGGCTAGAGAGTAAGGACTGCATCTCTGGAAGGCTGAAAGAACTAAGTACCTTGGACAGAGCAACTGCTGGCAGGGACCTGAGGGACTGACAGGGGGCTCCTGGCTGGCTGCTGGGACTGAGCAGCTGAGGCCCTGAGGTAAGCGTGAAAAGTCACTGGGGCCATGGGGAAGTGGCCCAGGGAAATAGAGCAGCATTGACAGAGATTACAGAGGAGCAACAGCAGGCTGCTATTTACAGGGTACTTGGACTGGGGCCTGGAGTAGTGGGCAGGCTCAGGTCCCCTCCACTAGCCTCTGAGGAAGTGGCTGGACTGTTGGTCAGTGATACTCACTCCCCACTCCCTGGAACAGGAAACACAGATGACGACCTAGCCAGAGGGCTGAGTTGCAAAGAGAATGTTGCGGTTCTGCGAACTGAGAGAGGAGACATAGGCAGGAGCAGAAACAGGGTGTCAGTGTGCAGACCACAGATGTGGGTGTTAGTCTTGAGCTAATCCCCAGCACAACCAAGAGGAGGCGCCTGTCTGGCAGTGAAGGCTGTACCCCATGACAAGGAGTATAAAGTAACAATAGGAAAAACATGTTTCTTATCCTTTTAGCTGTGTGCAAAATTCACAGGTGCAATAATCCAAACATTAGCAGTAATCTATGTATGTGAACACTTGTCCATTTAAGCATCAAATTGGATGAGCGTCTGGAAAATTCCAGCATCTAAATCAGAAATCTCGTCTTTTTAGAGTCAGTAAATAATGCCTCTGTTATGAATTTAGTTTTAAACTCTTGGAAACTGGAGACTATAGAACAGTTGAAAACTCTCACACATGTATGGCTGCAGAAGTTTTGCTGATATATTATCAAGTAAAATTCAACAGTCAAGAGCTACAATTATCAACTGAAGAGAAATGCTGGAATTAATGTGGGTTGAGACAGTGGATAGCAGGACTTGAGAGAAGAAAATAATGATATGCTACAAACTTAGAAGACAAGACAAATATAAGCATTAGATGTTACATGATGAGGTAAGGGAGACAAGCAAAAATGATCATAGCTAAAATGAGTTTCAGAACTTTGTGCAATGAACACAAGGATGAAGAACAAACTAAATTATGGGTGGGGGGATCTTGCTGGAGTCATTTGTGTTTAGATACAAGCCTAACAAACTACCTGCAAAATAATTTTTAAAGAGGGATCAGGTTTCAAGTACAGAATTTTAAGATCATTCATAAACCACACTTTTATTAATTCAGAAACATGAGAAAAAACACTTAGTCTAACGGGAAAAGTTATGAGCTGTCGTTTCAATAAATGTGCTGATTACAGCCCTGCAAACATCATGCCTAAAATAAAACAGTCTACAAAAAATAAAAGTCATTTGAAGCAAAGATGGTTAGGGCCTGATCCAAAGCCCATAGAATTCACTGGAAACACTCCCATTGACTTCAATGGGCTCTGAAGGCCAATAGATAGTAACCAGCAATAACAGAGAGATATCAGACTATCTCTATATTGATATAGCTAGCTACACTGCACATCAGAGGATAGATTACACATGTTAATGCAGTTTGTAAGAGCTTTTCATGAAGTATAAAAGAAAAAATAGTCAAGAATGCAAAACGTTGGACAGAAAGTAAAATTAAGTAACTATGGATGATAAAAGCTTAGATTTTACATACATACTCTTAAATGTCTTCCCAAAGGAGAGCACTGAAAATGCCTTCCAGTATAGAATGCACTTTAAGTATACTAAGTAATTTCCACATCAGCATGACAGATGTCACAATTTTGAGCAATTCTAAATTGAAGAGAACAGGCCCAGGCACTATTTACTCTGAAGCACTTAATAAGCCAGGGGAAAGGAATATGTAGGCAGGAGATAATTATCTCAAAAACTTTTTTAATTCAGAGAAGGCTTTCCAAGACTGAAAGCATGATAATGAACTGCAAGTGCTTCAAAAAAGGGAAAAATAAGAGGACTTTCATATGAAAATATAGAACTGTAAACCTCACAACAGTTACAGTGCTTTTATCATCCATTAATTTATAATTTCCATGTAATCTCATAGATTTCTAACCAAGTAGAAAAACTGGATGTCAAACCAGAAATAAAGTGAAAATTTGTAATAGTAAACATAATTATCCACTGGAATAATTTAACAAGGGAGGTGATGGAGTCTTCCTCACTTGAAATCTTTATATCGAGATTGGATATTTTTCTAAACAATATGCTCTAGTTCAACCACAAGTTAGTGGGCTTGATAAAGAAATTACTGGGTGAAATTCTATAGCTTTTATGCAGGAATTCAAATCAGATGATCTCAGTGGTTCCTTCTGGCCTTAAAATCAGTTATCATACAAAAGAGTTCCCAAGGGTCACAGCAACTTTAACAGAGACCTGATAGGGACAATGATTTTTGATAAGCTGTCTTTCTAGGTCTCTCTGCATTTATATAGATTTATATTTGCAGCTGTCAGGGTGTCCTGATTATCTTTCATCTTCCCATTGATTGTATTTCCTTCTACAACACTGTCCTTCCATTCTTTGGCAAATAAATCCTACTTGCTTTACACTGACTGAAGCTGATTTACTGACAGGTTACTTGTATTGTTATATAAAGTCCCTCTCCATTTGGTCATATCTCTTTTTCCAATCAATAACCCATTTCAAATATTTCTGTATATTTTTAAAACGTCCTTAAAGGATTTGGAGGGAATGGGGCATTTGTATGGGAGAAGAATCTCTGTACAAGGTAGCTAGTTGCAGTGCACATGTTCATCTGTATGTGTGTGCGGTGAGAGGATGCTCTAGACTAGAGGTAAAAGAGAGAGCGAATACTGAGGTGACTGGTGGAGCAGGAAGCTTGTTCTGCTGCTGCTTCTGCAGTACCTGTTGCATGGTTGTCTCATTGTTTGAAGCCTATCATTAGCTCTCAATTATCTAAAAGGAATGTCAGCTTTTCAAACCTACAAGCACCTCACTTCTGGCCTGCTCCAAAGTCAGCCTCTCAATATAGCAAATACATTTCTTGCACATTTCCTGTTACCTGGTTTTGAGCTCTGCTTGATTTTACTGTGGCTGCTAAAGGTAACAAATGGAAGTGACAGAAATCTGTAAAGTAGAGGGACACATATAGGGTGTATGAGAAGGGGGCGCCCTCCTGTGGCAGGCAGTGGCATGACCACTATGCCTGCCTCAGTTTCAGCTTTTTTCTGGAGTCCCGAGTAACAAAATGAACAGGAGTACTTGTGGCACCTTAGAGACTAACACATTTATTTCAGCATGAGCTTTCGTGAGCTATAGCTCACTTCTTCAGATGAATAGAATGGAACACACAGACAGGAGATATTTATACATACAGAGAACATGAAAAGCTGGAAGTATGCATACCAACAGGAAGAGTCTAATCAATTGAGATGAGCTATCAAAATGTAACAAAATGTAAGCCTTCCAAGTATAAATCGCCATTTGCAGGGTTACTTTCTTATTAAAGTTCCACAACCACAAACCAGAGCCCCTCGCAGAGCCCAAACAGTACATTCATTCTTTCAAGTTCCAACAGCCTAACAACAAGTACAGCTCAGGTGTCTCTCACCATGCTCCAGCTTTGGCACCTCTCACTGTACTTCACCCCAGCCAGTCTAGTTGGGGTGTTTCTCCATCCTGTTTCATTCCCAGACCTGACTCTAGCTCTCACCAGGAGACATCAGCAGGCTCACATCTTCGGCCCTCCAGCTTCCCCTCTCCAAGTCAGTGAGCCAGCAGGCATCTCCCTCAGCTTCTCACAGCCTCCTGACCTCACTGACTGTGGCTCTCTGGCCTTGGGAAGTCTGAAGGTGACCTCACGACTGCCTTCTGCTTTCACCATCCTGATCTGGCTCCACTGCTCACTAAGGAACTCTCATCTCTCCTTCAGGGGCATCTTCTCCCTGAATTTCTCAGCCCAGATCTATTCTTCTGATCTCTCCCTCTCTGGACTCTGGATTGTGAACTCTCCCAAGCTCACTCTCTCATGATTCTAGGTTCTGCTTTCTTGCCCTTGGACTGTCTCCCATTTATAACCAGGGGCGGCTCCAGGCCCCAGCACGCCAAGCGTGTGCTTAGGGTGGCAAGCTGCGGGGGGCGCTCTGCCGGCGCCACGAGGGCAGCAGGCAGGCTGCCTTCAGCGGTTTGCCTGCAGAGGGTCCACTGGTCCCACAGCTTCGGGACCAGTGGACGCTCCACAGACAAACCGCCAGAGGCAGCCTGCCTGCCTGCCATGCTTGAGGTGGCAAAATCCCTAGAGCCTCCCCTGTTTATAACACTCTCAGGGGCAACTCTGCCCTCCCCGTTACACCAAACTAGCACACATCTGAACTGGAAAAAAAGAGCTGGGCCCAGTTTTGTTTAAGCAGCCAGCTACCCTGTTAAAGAGTGTAACACATAAATATGGTTTAAAACTATGCAAACAGCACATATTTTAACGGGCATCTCTCCCTCTTGCTCACTTAGTTATGTACACTGTGAAAGCCAATATCTTTTAAAAGTCTATTTGATGTATCAATCATGGGAGGAAGGATAATGTATAATTAGGCTTGGTAGAATTCAATTTTTATTTGTTATAATTTTGACATCAATGTTCATTTTTAAGCATTTTTTCCAATTTTTATTGATTTAATCTTTCACATTTGCAGTAAATTTGGGGGTACGGTAGTATGACAATAATTTAATGACAGACATTTCAAAAAGTTAAAACTTTATAACCATTAAAACATGAATTGTCAACATCACGTGTCAAAATACACAAAGTAAATATCCTTAGACCAAATTCTAAGAAGTTCTCAAGCAGCACTTTTCTTTCTTTGCCTATTTGGATCATCACTGGAAATATTTTTTCATTGGTTTGTGCATGTAAGGTGAAATAGAAGTTTATCAACATTTACTGATAAAAATCTAATCCTTCTAACCAAGCCTATGGATAATGGCGCTAATTCTGTAGCAGTGCCCCTGCGATCCATTATGCCTTTCTGTTGAGATAAAAAAATCCATGATAATCCCAGTATACAATGTTGTTTGTTTGTTTATTTGTGAAGGATCTCACCTGCAAATAGCTGAGCATTCTCAACTTCCAATGACCTCAAGTACTTAGCACCTTACAGGTCTGGGCCCTTAATGCTTTAACAAACCACTGTCAATCCAAACTAGACAAAATTAACAAGTCATTAAATAAACAAACCAAAATGAAAGACATCTAAATGCTAAATAAGTATATTAGCCATATCCTGAGTGACAATGATTTACATTACCTGATAATCTGACAGTAAAGATTGCTGATTTGGGCTTTGGCACATTTCCAATGAAAGCAAATTCTCCAGCTCAGAAGGTAAGGTTGTAAGCCTCAGTGTTTCAATCTACAAATGGACACAGTCAGTCTCAGCTAGCACACTAGGATATAAGGTATGAGAAAATCTCACGAAAACAAAACTATTCATGGCTCAAATCATTCAAAGCTTTGAAGATTGTCACCCCAATTTGCACCTGAAAGTGAGTAAGAAGCCAGTGCAGTGTTTTATTATTCACAGAAAAATCTGTAGAGTGTGCTGCTCATGAAAATCACTCTCTCAAAAGGTTTACTGTAGCAAGATGATTCCTTGGCAGAGTCACATTATAGGTGTAGCAAATAGAAAGTTTACTTTGATATTTTTCTCCAGGTTAGCTCTTTATCATAATTTGAAACAGTAGGAGTGTGTGTCATTATCTCTTCTAAGAGATTGCACATGTTCCGTAAAATTATAATAACACATTATCGTCTCATTGTCATTGCTGGGCGGTTGTAGGAGTGCTCGAAAAGCTGCATTTTATTGCAGTACCTGCTTTTGTATGTATTTCTGCATTTTGGTGTTAGTGTGGTTTATTTAATAATTTCTAGATTCTAAGAAAGAGATTCTCTGTTTTATGGTTAAGACAAAGCACTAGGGGCTTGGCTTGACTAGGATTTAAAGGTGTGTTGTTAGAAGGTATTAGCTAACATGCTATTGTAGTTTACCCAAGATTGAGTGGAAATCTAAGCTGCCCTCTGGACTGCCTTGTCTACATTAGAGAGACAAGATAGGTGAAGTCATGTCTTTTATTGGACCAGCTTCTGCTGGTGGAAAGGACAAGCTTTCAAGCTTCAATTCTGGCAAAAGTAATGGGAAACTCTGAGCTAAATACAACAAGGGACAGATTATTAAGCATAAGGATTTCACACATGTAGGAGACCACTTAAAATGAAGTGGGCAATTAAGGGTTATCAGGCAGTAGGGTGTATTGAAAAATGTTGTAATGAGCCATAAAACCAGTGTTTCTTTTTGAGTCCATGGTTCTCATGTACAGCAGAATTATGAATTTAAGTTCCCCAGATCACCTTTTTAAGGTGTTGTACAGGTTTCCTTTGAGGATGAGGACTGAGATGTCAGCTATGGAGTGATAGCTTTGTGAAAAGTGTTCGCTCATGGGTGACAGGAGGCTTTTGTCTTTTATCATTTTTCTGTGTGAGTTCATTCACGAGTGTAGTGATTGTCTGTTTCACCCTCATAGTTGTTGTTGGAACATTTGATGCACATTGTTACAGGCATGTTTGAAGGTCAGAAGAAGGAGTTTCTTTCAGGATGTGGGTTGTAACTGTTTGATATCCCATATGGATTCTAGTGTGGGGCAATAGGTGACAAGTAGGGGTGTGTGGTCAATGAGTTTTTTTCTGTATTGAAAAGTTCTTATGGGTATTTGGGTGGCCATTCCATGATGCAATCTATTCCTCTGGTTGAGTGTCCTTGTTTAGTGAAGGCAGTTTTAAAGAGTGTTTAGGTATATCCAGGACTTACTCTTCAAATCAAATTTTGTCATATCCGAGTGCCTAGCTATAAATGATAAATTTCCTGCTGTGTGTTGGGTGGTTGCTGGATCTGTGGAAGTAAGTGTTATCATCTGTTGGGGTTTTTTTGTATATAGTCAATTGTAGGGTTCTGTTATTGAAGCTGATCATGGTGTCCAGAGAGTTGATACTGGTGTAGGAGTGTTCTAGAGAGAGTTTAAAATGGTTTCTGCAGTTGTGGTGGAGGAAATCTATAAGGGAGTTTAGATCATCTGCCCAGAGGATGAAATACCATTAGTGTCATGGTGCATTTTTCCAGAAAATCTTCCTCAAGGTGACCCATGAAGAGGTTGGCACATTATCCATCCTAGGAGACATAGATTTTCTCACAGCTTGGACAAATTGTTTATTGTTAAACGTAAAGTTGCTGTGGGTGAGGATGAAATGGATAAGTTTGGCAATGTGGTTGGAGGGTAGATTTGATTGTTGTTCATTATCCTGTAAGCATTTGAGACAAGCAGCAATTCCATCAGAGTGAGGGATGCTGGTGTGGAGATGACATCCATGGTGGCAAGGATGGTGTTCTGAGGGAGGTTGTTGATGTTGCATAGTTTCTGAAGGAAGTCAGTAGTTTCTTGGAGGAAACTGTCCCTTTGTGGTGAGTGGTTTGAGGACTATTTCTATGAGTCCTGATACTCCTTCAGTAAGAATGCAGTGACTAGATCTTTGTGCATCTTGGGAAGCTTGCAGACAATGCTTAGGATGGGTTCATGTGACAGGAAGTTGTAGAGTTCTTGGAGTCTTGGGGAAGGAGTTGATATCTTTAAATTCCTGGGTGAACCGCGGTTTGAGTTCTTTTTAGTAAGTAGTGTTGGTGAGTTATCTGTTGGCCTCATTAACACAGTCACCATGACTAAGGAAGGTGTATTTTTAGGAGATGTTAGCCTAGGTATACTAACTAACATGATACAAAATGACTAAGGAATATGATGGCGCTGTTTTGATCACTATCTGGTGGCTGGATTTCAGGGATTATATAGCTGTCCTTTCAATGGTGACACTGTGTGGGTAAATATTTATTGGGGATTTCACAGTCTTTTTTTTTTCGGGAAGCAATTGATGTAATGTTTACATTTGTGGTTCTGTCCACTGTTGGTGGGGATGGGTAGATGAAATGGTGTCAGCCTTGTTGCAAAAGCTCTGAGGTAGAGTCAGCGGAAGAATTCTTCTAGTTCTTCACATTTCAGTATGGTATCAGGTTTTATTGTGGAGTAAAGTTCAGTCCCTTCACAAGAATGATACGTCAGTTCCAGTTAGGGATAGCCTTGGTAGATTGATGTTAGGGTGTCAGTAGTGTCCATGTGATGGGTCCTGGTGTCATGGTTTCTCCTGGAGAAGGTGTTCTGTTGGTGGTCTATACTAGAATTTTATATCATGTTAGTTAGTATACCTAGGCTAACATCTCCTAAAAATACACCTTTCAATGCTAGTCAATACAAACCTCTAATGAGTAGACCAGGATTCTATTATCAGCGTTACAAATCTCCTTGGATTATGCACATCCCCTGTTTGTTCCCCAGCTAATTTCTATACCTGTAGAAAGGTGTCAATTATACCTATCTCACAGGTGTATTGTGAGGCTTAATTTATTAGTGTCTTTAAAGTGCCAGAATTCTACATCAAACAGCAAAACCAGAACATGAACAGATGTTGACCATACAAATACAAATATTTTCCCTGGAGTACTACAATCCCTTGTCTCTCACACACTGTTTTTTCAGGTGTCAGTATAAACTGATAGGTAATATATACTTCACTAGATAATGGCTCTGCTCACCTATCTGGGTGGCAGCAGCACTGCGACCATCCTGTAGTAAGTGACAACAAAAGCTAAGCATGAATCTTGGGCAAAAATGTTCCTCCTTCAACTTCCGTGGAACACTTAATCTGGCACTGTTCATCACCCTTAATAAGAATCAAGTCTGCAGCCTGATCCTCAATGACATCTCTCCCATTGACTTCATAGGGAGTGGGACCCATGTTTTTGACAGATCAAAGCTTCTTGGGGGGAAAAACAGAACATCCCAGCCCCTGGAGTGAACAGCAGTGCAGATTTTGGCCTGTTATAGATAAATTTGACACAATTGGGTTGTACAGGGAGTAAGTTAATACAGAATTTGTTGATCTTTTTGCTAGGAGTCATAAGCCCATGCATGGGAACGAGGTAGGAGGGTCAAGTTTTATACAAAACTGTTAGATCTTTCCCCTTTTTCTAAATGGCTAGCCCCAACTTCACATGGCTGTCTTACAGCTGTGAGAGTGTACCTGCTGGCTAAACTGTTTCTAATTTGACTTTTTTTTTTTAACCAGAGAAAAGTTTTGGATCACTTTACCACAAAGGTGATTAATTCCATTGTTGAGCAAAGTAGCTGAATTTGCAAACTTAAAAGAAACAACAGTTTACTCCATTTATTACAATAGAAGTCTTATTTGGTTTCTCATTGCACAGAGAGAAAATGTAGGTTGGGGCCAGATCTTGGTTCCTCTGAGGTAAGGAGGAATTTTGCTGTTGATTTCAATCATAGGAGGGTCAGGTCCTTTTGTATTTGCCAACTGATGGTCACACACTACAGAACATTCACTGAAAATGGTCTTTCCCAGTCCATTTTCTGCACATTATCGCAGCCAAGAGTCCAACTAGCATTTCCAAGCCAAACATAAAAACTGTAGTGGATGAAATCAGCAGGGGTGGACAAAAGATAGTCTCAATGGAAGCCAGTTTTTCATATCTTACAGCAATAGTATTATCTACAAAAGTATAGGCCATAAAATTAATACACCTCTACCTCAATATAACACTGTACTTAGGAGCCAAAAAATCTTACCGCGTTATAGGTGAAACCGTGTTATATTGAACTTGCTTTGATCCACCGGAATGCGCAGCCCCCCCCACCTCACCCGGACCACTGCTTTACCACGTTATATCCAAATTTGTGTTATATCGGGTGGCGTTATATCGAGGTAGCAGTGTAGTAAGATTCACTTCTCCTGCCTATATTGGGGATCCCTATTACATATGCACCATGAAGAACAATCAATTAGTCACCCCCAGGCCAGCTAAGTGACCTACAGTGGGTGTTAGAGAAGAGAATTTTATCCTTAAAAACTCATAGATTTTATCAGGTTTTGGATCAGGTCTTAGTAATATGGCCCAGACTCTGCACTGACTGACCAATCTCCCCAAATCTCCATAGAATCCCTCTTTCTTGGCTAAACAGCACATCCACCCAATCCCTCCTTCCCTGCCTAACCCTAAGTTCCTCTTCTCCCTGACTAGTCTATGGTAAGACACCTTAGAAAAAAAAAAGATCAGGTTAGATAGCTAAATACTTATTTGGAACGTGGCTGTCCCTACCCCTCACCCCACCACTGCCCCAAGTTATATGGTAAAGTGGCCACTTCTGCCCTAACCTTCATAAATAGTTCTGTGTAGGGTAAAATTTCTGATATGTTAATTTGGGGACTTTTTCATTTGGTTTGGTCCAAAAACCAGCCTTGTAGTAAAAGAAACTGATAAAATTCAGTATAACATTAGTAGGTTTCAATTGCTCTTCTCAGGGTACAAAACAACTAAAGAACAAATTTCATGGTCACATAAATTATTCATGCACTAGAAGGAAATACCACGAAGCTTATCTAGCCAGGTTGTGCTTTCAATACCTGAACGATTTTACAAACCCAAGCAAAGAAATTGCAGCAGAACATGAAATTCGGTGGCTATAGCAACCGACACCAATAATAATACAAAAATTGTCAACGTTCAAATAATTTTCTAAGCATTCATGAAATTATATGGTTTTAAAAAAT
The DNA here is from genome assembly GCF_025201925.1 of Gopherus flavomarginatus. Classification (NCBI taxonomy): domain Eukaryota; kingdom Metazoa; phylum Chordata; order Testudines; family Testudinidae; genus Gopherus; species Gopherus flavomarginatus. The sequence goes on along the minus strand of NC_066621.1, from coordinate 68,577,543 downwards.
TGGCTGATGTGTTGGGGGAAAAACCTCCCACTGCAAAGTGACCGAGATCAAGAAAAGTAGCTGGCAATAGCCTGAGGTAAATACCTTTGGTGGCTAAAATGTATTCACTCCTGGAACAGGAAAGTAATTGACAGCTTATTGCCAAGCAGCAATGACAGGATATTGTTGAGTCAAATTTCCAGATACTTTTAAGCATGTAATTGGTTTTTTAAATATCATGATAGTGTGACAGACATTTTGGGGTAAAATCTAAGCCCTTGAATCAGGTGTCAGAAAGTGGCAGGTGGGATAGGAGATGGTGAGTCACCTGATTTTAGGCAGCAAGATTGGCAAAGTGGTAATGAGAACAAAAAAAAACTAACGAGAAGAAGAGAGAGTAGGATGTCACATGTCTTTTCCTGATGACAATTTCTTCTAATGCCTTTGCTTCTCAGTTATTTTTTGAGGATTCCTTTTCCACCCCAAAGTTGAGTTTCCAAAAAATGCAGTTTTTCATGGCAACTCTTTTCTCCTCACTCTTTCATTCAGAACTGCATGCATTGCCAGTCCAGGCACGCAGTTGCTTATCAAGGTTTTGCTCTTGGGCACCACTGAGAACTTATCACCCATCATTTATTTCAGAATCAAACTCAGGGCCAGCTTTTTAAAATATTAACACTCTTAAAGATGAAGATAGGTTCCTAGAGGCCTTAGAAAATCTCTCACTGTGCCTACCTTTAGGTGCTTAAATACCTTTAAAAATCTGGTCTTTATGCCATATACATTTCCCCATCTGTACTGTACATCGCTGAATAAGGTTTAAATAAACAATTTTCCTTCATCCAATAGCAGATCCAATGTAGTCATTCAGAAGACACTTAAAAACTTGTCTTAATATTTCTCTGATATGCCAGTATTTTTTCCTTGAATATAAAACTCTTCTTTTTTTTTTTTAGCTTTTAAAGTGTAAATGGATTTAAGAAGGGAGGGGGAGGTTGTCCTCTTTTCTGCTTTGAAGGGGAATAAAAGAAAAGTTGTTCCTTAAATTCAGTTTAATAAAAACTGAAGTGTTTCAATATCAGCTTATTTTAAAATGATGGCCAATTTTCTAGAAATTCCCTTCATTCATTGCATCCCTTAGCACAGTGTAATGTATACTATAATTCAGTTTAAAGCTACTTAATCTTAATCCACTTGAAACCTGAAACTGCTGCACTGAAATATTGCAATAGCAAGTAGTATATTTAAGATTAAAGTCAGTCTTCCATTATAACTCCCTGTATTCACTTTCTGAAAACTTTATAAAAATTCTCCTTTGTCTGAAACTTTCCTTATTTGCTTTAAAAAAGGGATGGATATGAAAGTTCAAGAAAAATCCCTTCAGACATCTTTGAGTTATGGGACCCTTTCTCAGTCATTTGGCATTGTTCCTAAGCATGCTTTGTACGGAAGCACCCTATCTGAACATCTCACAGTTTGAAACTAGAGATGGTCAGAAATTTGTCTTTCTGGGAATTGTTTTAAAATAATTTTTTCCAACATTTCCCAATTTTTTGGTTTAAAAAAATACCCAAGCCCCCTTTTGTTGTTTTTGTTGTTGTTGCTAAAAACTGGAAAATTTTTATTCTAAAAAGATCAGTTTGGGATTTCTGATTTTTTATGAAGACTACTAGAAAGTTTCAAATAAAGTGAACATTTTCCACTAATTGTTTTGATTTGCTTGAAAAACCATTTTTCATTGGAAACAAGTTCACACCAAAAAAATCTGACTAGGTCCTTATGGTATATTTTCAATCTTGAGCTGACCTTTGTGGTCCTGTAATCCTCAACAGTCCAAGTGAAACCTCCTTAGGAATCTGAGAAAACAGCAGAGGCATTCACAGCCACAGATAGTGTTTCAGATTGATGTTGGGACAATTTGTATGAAGATTATAAATGGCTCCTTGAAAGACAGCAAAATACTTTAAAATGTAAGGGCCTGGTTTTTTGGATCCCTATAGCAAAGAGGATATGAGGCAGTTGAGAATTTCTTTGATGTGGAAAAAATTTCAGCTAGCACAGTCACTTCCCCTGGAGTCCCAGGCATAAGGAGGTATGCTGGTAATTGAGGGATATGGCTGGAGAATACTGTGCTCTGGCAATCCCTGGAGTGCATTAAAGTTTAGAGGAGACCTATGACTACTGTAAATTCCTCTGGGACCTCCTCCAGCCCTCAGCAATCCTGAGGATCAGAGAAGCACAAAGTTAGTCTACAGCCACCATTGTAACTTCTTCTCCTTAGTTACACCAAGCAGGCTCTGGCACAACTCCAGATCTAGCCCTAAATTTCTGTTCTTCCTCTTAGCTAAAAAGGTATGTCCTTCCCATTGTTAAGTGCAGGGCCGACACTTCCATTTAGGCGACCTAGGCGGTCGCCTAGGGCACCAGGATTTGGGGGGGCGGCATTTTGCCACCCTCAGCAGCAATTCAACGATGGGGAGTCCTTCCACACTCCAGGGCTTCGGCAGCAATTCGGTGGCGGGAGGGTCCTTCCGTGCTCCCAGTCTTCGGGGCACTTCAGTGGCAGGTCCCAGAGTGCGGAAGGGCCCCCCCACCTCCAAATTGACGCTGACTGGGAGCACGGAAGGACCCCCGCCTAGGGCTCCAAAAACCCTGGCGCTGCTCCTGGTTAAGTGATATGCTGTAGCACTCTCATTCTGGCTAAAGACTGTCTCCAGCCAAACCACAGCAGCAAAGGCTTAGTAATCTGTCCCAGTCTGCACCATTCATCTCAAGAGATGAGAACCCCTCTCATCAGCACCCGTTCATTCCATAAGATGCAATTAAAGCCAAGATGGAATCATTTTTTTTCTTTCTTAAAAAACAAACTTTCCTCACGAGTAGTCCTACTTCAGTCAGTGGAATCAATGGGACTGCTCGTGTAAATTTGTTACATTGGAAATGTGAAAAACCTGGTTCTCAGAATGCCAATAACTTGACCACAATGCAATTATATGGTATTTTCAATTAGCAGTTCTTTACAAATTTCAGCTATTACAGTGTGAAAATTTGCAGGGGGAGGAAACCATTATCCCTCCACTCATAATCAAAAAGGGGCCAGTGCCAGGAGATAATTAAATTACAAAGATTCACAAATGAACCAAAAGTTACAGACCAGAAAACCTCCTTTCAGGGTCTGAGAACTGACAATAGAGTGAATGTTGGTTTACAATGCACAGCAGCCCTAGCTGAAGAATAGCTTTATCAAACGCTTTGACTGGAGTTAACAAAAGAAGTGCAGCAAACTGTTCGGCAGAGATTTCAACCCCAGTGAGCAAGAACCTCCACACTAGCAAACTCATTGACATTCACCCTGGTAAGCTGGAGTCAGAGTGGTGAGGACATTCACACATTGAAAAGAACAGCAGTTTACCTTGGATGGAGTACAGCAAGAGGCTGGTTTTATTCAAAATGGATTATATGAAGCAAAACCTAAGATTGGGCTGAGGGCCAGCTAGTGGAGAAGAGGGCCAAAGGAGAACTATGTTTTTTCTTAAAAGAAGACCTTTTGCTAACTGAGGATTAGTTGAATCCCACGGCTGGCACAGGGAAAGTAACCAATCATTTGTCTGCAGTTACTTCTCATATACAATCCATAAATGATGGAGAAGTCGGACCCATATAAAACAAGGACAGAATTTGGCTCATTGTCTTTTTATTGTAAGCGTGTTTCAGGGATTGTTGAGATTTGGTAACAGGAAGGGGAAGGACTTACGAAGGTAACTGCCAGACAGCCTATAAAACATGTCACACAGACAATCACAACTTCTGTATATTTTCCCTTGCTATAAAATGTAATAGAGAATTATATCCTCACTATAGAATTCTTTGGGATGGTTAAAAAAAAAAGATGGAGAAGGTATCTATCTTAAATGTTATATTTATTTCAGGTCAGCCATATGGAAACCTAGGGTACATCTACACTGCAAAAAAGACTCTGGCCTGGTCCAGATCAGTTGACATGGGCTCAAGGGGCTGTGGGGCTATAAAACTGCAGCGTGGATGTATGTGAGGGAGTCTTACAGCCTGGTTCCAGCCCGAGCCCAACCATCTACACTGCAGTTTTACACAGAGCCGCCCCGGGGAGGGGCAAGTGGGGCAATTTACCTCAGTATTTATAGTATTCTATAGTATTGCAACTTTTTTTTATGGAAGGGGCCCCCAAAATTGCTTTGCCCCAGGCCCCCTCAATCCTCTGGGCAGCCCTGGTTTTATAGAACTGCAGCTCAAGCCCCGTAAGCCCAAGTCAGCTGATCCAGGCCAGTTGCAGCTGTATTACAGCTTTTTTTTCACTGTGTAAAGGTATCCATATAGGCTTAGATACCAAGTTAGCAAAACTTAAGTACAAGTTAAGGCCATCCTTATTCAGCAAAGGACTTCACCATGTGCTTTAGTCCTACTGCAGTCAACAGGACTTAAGCGCATGCTTACTGTCTCAATCCCTGGGTAGGCTGCTCCTTCTGAGACCCTTTTCCAGACCCCTGAGTATACTTTTTTTGGCAGGCCTGTTCCTCCACTTCTCTTTGGGATGGGATCCTGCAATCCAATCACTTTCTGACTGTGTCTACAGGTTATACACCCTGGGTAATCAACCATTTTACCCAGCAGGTCCAACAGGATTTGGATTCTGCTCGAGTTCCGCAATTGGGCCAACTGCTGTCAGTAATAGCAAGCAGTGACACAAAACCAGCTTCTCCAGAACAAAGTAAGATTTATTTGCCAAAATGGTACACAGAGCTTAGAGACTTAAAATTAAGAGACCTATAGGCATATTGTCTTGCCTAAGCTTGACATACCCCTCAAGCTCCTGGTAGATATGGCTTAGCTTTGTTGTCCCCTGTTCTCTCTGGGTACCAAATCACAGGTCACTGGTTCTAGACTCTGACTCTCAAGTCACGTTGTCTGTGTGTCAGGCTCACTGCATGCTGACACTGTGTCTCAGTCTGCTTCCAGCTGAGCTGACCACCTCCCCATTCCCCTCCCCCCTTTTTTCTTTTTTTGCCAGGGGTACCTTTTTTTAAACCCCTGAGGGTCTTTCGATCTAAACCACAGCTTTGGAAGAGAAAAAGATTCTAATTTGGATAGTCCCAGGGTAAATCTACAGTACGGGATTATTCAGATTTTACATAAACCGGTTTTGTAAAACCGATTGTATAAAGTCGAGTGCACACGGCCACACTAAGCACATTGATTCGATGGTGTGCGTCCATCTACCAAGGCTAGCATCGATTTCTGGAGCGTTGCACTGTGGGTAGCTATCCAGTAGCTATCCCATAGTTCCCACAGTCTCCTCCGCCCAGTGGAATTCTGGGTTGAGATCCCAGTGCAAAAACAGTGTCGCGGGTGATTCTGTGTAAATCTCGTCACTCAATCTTTCCTCCGTGAAAGCAATGGCAGACAATCATTTCGCGCCCTTTTTCCCCTGGATTGCCCTGGCAGACGCCATAGCATGGCAACCATGGAGCCCATTTTGCCTTTTGTCACTGTCACCGTATGTCTACTGGATGCTGCTGACAGACGCAGTACTGCAGTGCTACACAGCAGCATTCATTTGCCTTTGCAAGGTAGCAGATGGTTACCATCTCTACTGCACCATCTGCCATGCCATTGTAAATTGGAGATGAGATGACGGTTATCAGTCATTCTGTACCATCTACTGCTGTCATGGGTGCTCCTGGCTGGCCTCACTGAGGTCGGCCGGGGGCGCATGGACAAAAATGGGAATGACTCCCCAGGTCATTCCCTTCTTTATGTTTTGTCTAAAAATAGAGCCAGTCCTGCCGAGAATATGGGGCAAGTCTACTAGAAAACCAGAGAGCACAGCCGCTCCATGTCAGAGCCCCAAAGATCCTGCAGAAATGATGAGCTGCATGCCATTCTAGGGGGTACCCCTGCAACAACCCCTCTCGTTGCTTCCCTCCTCCCCCAACCCTCCTGGGCTACCATGGCAGTGTCCCCCCATTTGTGTGATGAAGTAATAAAGAATGCAGGAATAAGAAACACTGACTTTTTAGTGAGATAAAATGAGGGGGAGGCAGCCTCCAGTTGCTATGATGAGGACAGTTACCAGCCATTCTGTACCAACTGCCGGGAATGACCGGGAGTCATTCCCATTTTTACCCAGGCGCCCCCGGCCGACCTCACCGAGGCCAGCCAGGAGCACTCACGGGCTGATGATTACAATGGCAGACAGTACAATATGACTGCTATCCACCAGGAAGGGGATGCTGGTGTTCAGCGCTGCAGCATCCCGTCTACCAGCAGCATGCAGTAGAGACAGGGTGATATTGAAAAAAAGCGAGAAATGGTTTTTTTCCCTTTTCTTTTGGGCGGGGGGGAAGGGTGTAAATTGACGACATATACCCTGAAACACCCGGGACAATGTTTTTGACCCTTCAGGCATTGGGAGCTCAGCCAAGAATGCAAATGCTTTTCGGAGACTGCGGGGACTGTGGGATAGCTGGAGTCCCTAGTCCCCCCTCCATCCCTCCATGAGCATCCATTTGATTCTCTGGCTTTCCGTTACGCTTGTCACACAGCACTGTGCTGTGGCCTCTGTCTATCATAGCCTGGAGATTTTTTCAAATGCTTTGTCATTTAGTCTTCTGTAACGGAGTTCTGATAGAAAAGATTTGTCTGCCCATACAGTGATCAGATCCAGTATCTCCCGTATGGTCCATGCTGGAGCTCTTTTTGGCTTTGGGACTGCATCGCCACCCGTGCTGATCAGCGCTCCACGCTGGCCAAACAGGAAATGAAATTCAAAAGTTCGCGGGGCTTTTCCTGTCTACCTGGCCAGTGCATCCGAGTTCAGATTGCTTTCCAGAGCGGCCACAACGGTGCACTGTAGGATACCGCCCGGAGGCCAATACCATCGATTTGCGGCCACACTAACCCTAATCCGACATGGCAATACAGATTTCAGCGCTACTCCTCTCGTTGGGGAGGAGTACAGAAACCGGTTTAAAGAGCCCTTTATATCGATATAAAGGGCCTCGTTGTGTGGACGGGTGCAGGGTTAAATCAGTTTAACGCTGCTAAATTCAGTTTAAACGCGTAGTGTAGACCAGGCCCCAGACACATAGGTTCTTACCCCAACTGATGGCCCAGCCATTGTTGTCTTAACTCATTTGAAGTGGGTACCTAAGAAGTCATAATATCTGTTTCATTGCTTTATGTTTCCTGGGTTCATTAATAACCCCTCTTTACAACATCCTTTGATTTGACTCTATTCATTCAGTCTGGCAGCAATATAAAACTGACCAGGGAAACAGGGTCATACCTAATGTTCCGAAGAAATAATACAGACATTTTCCCAGTTAGTCCCATTTATGCCCTTTGAATGGGGGTGGGCTGCTGAATCTGGGCCTTAATTCTTATTGTATTCTATAGCAGTTTTCCAGGGAGGTTGGGCAAAAAGCTGAAGAGCACAGGACAGGGATCAAGGCCAAAGGACAAGAAGTCTAAAATAATGGGCAAAAAACTAAAAATTACAGAGCAGTGTTGGATGGCAAAGAAAGGTGAGTAATTTTGTTTTATTTTAAATAAATCAATGGGTTGGTCAGAGAGGATTTCTCCTCTTGGGAGGGATACAAACTGAAAACAGTCATTTTCAGCCTATGGACCAAATTCTGCTCTCAATTACTCCTCTGTAATCCCACTATCATTGAAGAGATTGCACAGGTGTAACCTAGGACAGAATTTGGCTCAATGACTTTAGAACAATCCCTGTCCTCATTTTCATGATGCAGTGTCAAAGTAGGAACAGATTAATTAAAATAAGAAAGTCAATATCTGTCAATGAGTTCTTCTGAGGCTCAATGGTGCAAAAATATTATGCTTCCCTATAACCTGGGATCCGTGAGACAGTGTTCACTGTAAACTCCATGTCTCTTGGACAAGAGTAGAAGAGAGACTATGGATTCCTCACACTCCAGTGCACTGTAAATTCTATCTCTGTGCACACATAGGGAAAAGAAAGAGGATACTTAAAGGATGCCATGGCAGATTCTGATCCCAACAACACTTATATAAATCTAGAGAAAACCTATTGACTTCATTGTGGAAAGAAGAACTGCCATAACAGAGTGGCATCTTTAAAAAGCTGATGAAACAAGGTAGAAAAACAGTAAAGTGAGAGAGACATTAGCTATGTATTTAAGGCTAATTGAATTGAGCAAGAATGAGCAAATAGAATAAAAATGCACTTGAGAACAAAACAACACATTTTATGAAAAGTTAAAATATTAGAAAAACCAAGCTTACTCTAATGTGTGTACTTAGCTGGGGCTAATGATCATATCAGAGTCCAGACATTGAGATTTTGACAGAATTACTGGATATCAGTAGTAAGGCTGACACAGTGTACATCCACAAATGTTACAGGATCCCAACAACAAAAAAGCATGGTCCTATATTCCTAGGAACCTGAGAAGTATTTTTCTGTTAGACTAAATATGGAAGAAAACAAAAAAATAAAAGAAACAAAAACTTTATCTTCCCAGATTCCAGCCCAATCACACAAGCTCAGGGAAAACATCTGGCATTAAAGAGAAAATTTATTATTATTTTAGTATCCCTATTCTATTTATTTTAGCATGCTAAGTCACTTTGCAGAGTGAAGGTATGGTCCCTGCTCTGAAATGCTTACAAATGAAGGCCCAGGTCCTGCAGCTTGCTGCATGCAGGCAAATTGTGTCTGAGCAGAAGTCAGTGGGATTTCATGTGGATACAGCTGTCTACTCATACTCAAGATACAGTATCAGGCCTTAAAGCTTCAGTCTCTGATTGGGGTCTTATAGATTTGAATGGGATTTCAAAAGGGAGCAGAGAATTACACTAGAAGATTCTGATCAGGATCAAAGCTAAACAGACAACGTATAGATATAGACAACATACTGGTGAGTGTTGGCATGCAACAGCCAACAAATGACTCAGTGTTTATAGACCAGAGAGAACAAAAATGAACGTGTAGTAGCACATGGGTAGTTTAGAAAACACTATGGCCTCATCTGGAACAGGGCCACCCAGAGGATTCAGGGGGCCTGGGGCAAAGGAATTTTGGGGGCCCCTTCCATAAAAAAAAGTTGCAATACTATAGAATACTATATTCTCGTGCGGGTCCCTGCGAGTTCCGGGGCCTAGGGCAAATTGCCCCACTTGCCCCTCCCCCCCAGGCGGACTTGATCTGGAATGCAAAACTGAAGAGTCCCTCTTTATTTACTAGGCTAAAATGTGCATATTCTAGAATGTAACTTGCATCTACCCATTTGACTAACTCATATGAACCATCCTATAGATTTATGGAATAAGGGCATGGGGCAGCATGTTCATAACAATGACGGGACATCAATCACTATTCTCCCAAGGATCTGGCAGATCATTCAGTGGCAAATCTGCTAGTTTTAGTTAGAATTCAGATGAATTAGAATTGGTTTTCCAATTAATAATGTTACAGTCTTCACTTTGTGAACCATATGCCCATTGCAAATCATTCACACTGTCAGTTTAAATGCACATTTTTCCAGAACAACACTGATCTTTAGTGGCAGCCAAACTAAAGAAACACTGTTATTTTCCTACAGAGATGAAAGGGAACATAAGTATATGAAACACCAAATGGAAATGCAAAAGCAAAGAGCTAATTATCCTTTAATATGATACATGTATGTAGAACTGTTCCATTGTATTTATCTAGAATGATATTCACCTTCTTATTGCATAACATTCTCAAATTAAAAGATTGGGAGAAAGAGGCAGAAATATGTAAATATTTCAGACTACCTAAGAGTATGCCTTCACTACCGGCCGGATCAGCGGCCAGAGATCGATCCAGCGGGGATTGATTTATCGTGTCTAGTCTGGACATGATAAATCGATCCCCGAGCGATCTCCCGTCTACTCCTGTACTCCAGCTCGGTGAGAGTCACAGGCAGAGTCGATGGAGGAGCAGCAGCAGTTGACCTACCACAGTGAAGACACGGCAGTAAGTCAGTTTAAGTACGTCAACTTCAGTTATGTTATTCATGTAGCTGAAGTTGCGTAACTTAGATCAATTCCACCACCACCACCACCACCCCCAGTGTAGATCATGCCTAAGATTGGCTCCTCCAAGAAAAGAGTGAGATATTTCCCAAAGTGTGAGTAGCCAGGGAAGCCTATTACCTAGCTGTTGGTCAATAACAGAATTTCAAATAGATTTTAAGATCTAGTTCAGTGCATACTATGCAAAGAGACTGAGCAATCAATCATATTCAGGGGTTGAATTCAGAGCTGCTGAGCACCGCACAGCTCCTGTTGACTTCAGCACCTGTAAAAATCAGGTAATTGACTAGGTAAATAAAATACTTCGGATGAAACTAGATAATATTGTACTTACCTTTTGTATCGAAACACACCCATGAACTCAGAATAACCTGTTGCCTGTGAATTTGATGTTTTCTTCCCTTCTTGACTGTATTTTCTGGAAGCTGTGAATCCTTAAAATGCCACCCCCTGACAAAGAACTGAGAAATGGATATGTTAGTTATAGTTGACATTTCCCCATCCCCCACAGGGTGGTTAGAGGAACTGCAGATTGGAAGGTGAGTGTGGGCTGCAAAGTCCAGGATGAAGCAGCAGGAAGGAAGGTGAAAAGCAGCCAATAGTTTAGCTGTGAACATAGGGTTCAGTGTGGGCTAATCAGATCAGGAATTCCTCCCACACATTGGGGTTCTCAAACATGTTCAGACTGTGGACTGCATCTTAACAGATTCTCTTGTGGACCCTGTCATCGGTAGTTGCATAACATCCTTGTGACAACTACAGCTGCTGTTCAAATGGAAATGTGACAGTAAGAATATATTTATGTATCTTAGTGCAATGTGTTTTGTCCTTGGTGGGAGGGGAGGGGGAGAGAATGGATTGAACCACTCTGTTCACTTGTGCTCTTCATTTCTTTTCCATCTTCTCTGTTCTGTTCTTCTCAGCTGAAAGCAAGGAGAATCTGCATCATGTGGCCAGCTGGCTCTCTCTGCACCACCAGCAAATGTTCTACACATCGTAATTTGGGAACTTCTGCTGTAGATCACTAATGATCAAGCCCACCCTGGGACAAGCTCCCAGCTAGGAAAGTATAAGCAAGTGTGTGACCTGATGAGTGTAAAATGCTTAGATTGTTATGGCTAATAACAGCCATAATACTTTATCTAATGTGTTACCTAACTGGATTCGATAGCTGGCCAGATGCTAGACTTCATTTATTTTTGGTATGATCTGATCATTTGTGAGGAGAATGTAAATGACTTAAATCAGCATAGCAATTCTATTCAGTCATTTTACAATGTTGAAATTTAAAGCTCATGTCAGATTTATATATTATGGAAGCCAAAGTATTTTTTTAAAAAATCAAGTCTTTTTTATTAAAAGAAATCAGAATAGTCTGTTTTACTGGAGTTGAGATCCATTTTTAGGTGTATACAAAAATCACAGTGTACAGAATAAAAAGAACTTTAGGCTAAATCTGGGGCTGCATTGGTTAAATTGAGAGCAGAATCTTATCATTTATGAGGACGCAACAAGTTGTCCACTGTTTCAGTCATTTGTTGTTTTAATTTCTAAAGCAAGTATGCTGATTTATGTCAAATTGTCTCTCTGACTACGTCATCAATTAGCTATATAATATCCATCAGTGCAGATACCAATATTCAAAAGACACAAAGATGCTCCATGTGAGCAGACTCCTTTGTCATTCCCCCCCACCGGGGACCGATTAGTCAGTGGAGATCTGCATCTGCGTTCCCTTCAGCAGCACACATTCTGAGCATCTCATAATCTTTAATGTATGTATCCTCACAAACACTCCTGTGAGGTTGGGAAGTGTTATTATCTCCATTTTACAGATGATGTGCTGAGGCACAGAGCAGCTAAGTTACTAGCCCACGGTCAAACAGGAAGTCTGTGATGGAGCAAGGAATTGAACATGGGTAGCCTAAGTCAGTACCCTAACCACTAGACCATCCTTCTCCTGGGTGTGGGACTTTGCCTGTGTGGAAAACCTTGTAGGATCAGGGTTGAAGAGGTTTTATTTTTTTTCTCTCTCTAAGTCATGCTGCTTACACATCTACTACTGAAATATATAGAATGAATCCTGGATTGAACCCATAAATCTTTTCATTTAAATTCCATATGAGGTCAAAGAATTTTGGCTCACATATAGCTCTCTATAAATAACACACCCAGAGAATAATGTCTGAGGCAAAACAATATAATGAAAAGCACATGCATACAATGACATTTTTCAGTCAACAAATGCATTAACTGTATTTTCTGCAAGCGCATAGAAAGCTCTTTTAAAAAAAAGTTAATTGTTTAAAATAAAAGTGCTTTAAGGCTTTTCTGATATTTCCTTTTTCTTGCATTGATTTTCTTTTTCAAACTGTATTAAAAATTTAGTGCAAGTTTCCAACTTTTCAATATACCCTAAAACAATATAAGCATTCATTTAAAAATGTATTGAGATAAAATAAAGTAGTAATTAAGCTTTGTAGAAAAAGGTATTTTTAGATCATGATGCGGTACTTGTTGTAAAGCCTATTGGACTCAAAACTCCAAAAGCAATGTATACTAGGGTTGCCAACACTGTATTTCAGAAATATCGGACTGTTTTCTTAGCACCCCCACCTCACCCCTCCTCCTGATATAATAATAATAATTATTAATAATAATAATAATTAATTAATAAGCAGCAGCACTCACCTACCTTCACCAGGGATATTTCTTGCTGCTTTTTTCAGCAATCAGCAACTCCTGATCTTGTTGTACAGAGATGAAGAAATAGGGGACATCCCTTTAATAAGGGTGTTAGCAATCCTAATGTATACTGAGCATCCTCATTACTATACTAACCCTAAACATTTTTCCTCCTTTAATACCATGTGTAAGGTGAATGAGATACTAAAGGGGAACAGACCCTGGATCTCCTGACTCCTCATCCTCCACTTTTACCACTAGACATGCTTCCTCTCTTGATGAATGAAGCAGCTGTTCCCTGATGAGGAGAACTAAATGGCTAGGCTTTATACAGCATGTGCGAAGAGTACTGCATCACAAGATGGCAGAGGAGATGGCAAATGGAAAGCTGCAAGCAGACAAACAGCTCTGAAAGGCTCTCAGATGGCCTGTGGAGGGATAAATATTCAGGCTAAAGAAATGACTTTTATTTACATGACAAGGGTGCATAGGCATCACTTTTACAACCAGGGTTCAAATACAGGGAGTACCTCAACTTCATATGACAAGATTAACTAATTGATGCTTCTAAACATTTATCTCAATCCTACCAGAATGCCAGGAGGGAAATCCACAGCAACTGCATCCAAGACTAATATTCTTTTTGTGACAAAGATTTTCATTATTGTTTCAATAACTGATTATTGGCATGGAAGTTCTAAGCATCTCTGTATAGAAAACTGAACAACAAAACATTTTCAGGAAATTAACTTAATCTTTGTCCATTTAAATAGTGGCTGTTCTACACATTTCTTCATTTCTGCCAATGAAACCAAAAATTTTAAAGATCCACCACGTAAAAAGAACCCTGAAACTCAATCAAGTTTAAAGTTTGAGTACAGGATTACATTTAGTCTTCTATCTAAGTAAAGTAAATCCTGCTCTTCAGAGCTGGATTCTTGCACAAAGACATCAGACTGATATGCTAACAAGTAGAATCTATGGTCTCACACCCATTTTACACCATATTTATACTGCCCTAGATATCAGTGGAGTTACTCCAGATTTAAACAGGTGTGAGACTATAGATTCATAGAGGTCTGAGTCTTATTTACATTAAGGCCCCTATAGACCACTCTACATTTATATCCATTATTAGACCCCTATACAATGCAAAAGGGCCTCAGTGTACATAAGAATTGGGCCCATAGATTATCAGGGCAGAAGAGTCCATTGTTGTCTCCTTCTGTGTCCTCTGGTGTAACAAAAGCTGCAGAATTTCATTCAGGAAATCCTGCAACAAGCCTAATAACTTGTGGTTGAACTAGATCATGTATTTTAGAAAGACAGCCAGTCTTGATTTAGAGATTTCACTTGATGGAGAGTTCATCATATTGTAAAATGACATGACAGAGCAACTTACCAACATACATGCCCAAAAACCTCATCAATGTCAGCGCGCCATTGTACACTCCCTAGGACAAAGGGCTTTGACCTAATCAAGGCTCCTCGGTGGTACTGCAATACCACATCCTTTAGTAAGTTGTTCTGATCATTAATTACTCTTTGGAGGGGAGGTTGTTTTGTTTTTTAATTGTGAATCTGATCCAACATGTCTGTCCTTCAGCCAATGACTTACCAAGTTTGATGTCCATTCCCAGTGTCATGAAGAAATTCTTCATGCAGCGCATCACTAGTGACACTTCTGATCATCACTGACCATTTTGTGCACTGTTCACTGTTCTCAGTTTCTCTGATCCCGTGCACAAGATGGTCTGTCAAAACGCTCAGATGGAAATGAATATACAAGCAAACACCCGCATATTAACATCACACAAAATCATGAAAATTTACTAGACCAGGTGCAAAAATCTGTTAATTAGTCTTTACTTTGATGATGGTGATAAAGAAAAGAATGAATGTTATTTTACTTGTTAGTCAAAAGACATTACTCAGCCCAGGCAAATGGACAAGTAGAATTTTCACTGGCTAATTCACACAGAATTATCCTATATGAACTGCTTTACTAAAAAATCAAAGACACTATAGAATGTGAAAAATGAAACAATGTGCTTCTGCAATGTGCCTCTTTATTTTACTATATCCAAAATCAATCCCATCCTGATCAGTTTTCATTTAGTCCTTTTGTGAGCTGTTTTCATTTATCTTCTACTTATCCATTATTCTAGTTAGTTTTTTCCACCCTCCATAGTATATTGTGCAGTACAATATTTGATATAAGTAGTATAATGTGTGTTTGTTTTTCTTTGTCTATTTGCTGACAGTTTGGCCTGGCATCTAATGCTGTGCTGTATACAAAGCAGCTTCTAGATTTTTATAAGACAATAATCATTAAGGCTTTTGTTGATTTGTTTGTTTTTGTTTTTGCCAGCAACTGCTTCAAAAACACAGGCTAAGATAGTGATGGCACAGGATGTGGGTGAAAAATTTGAGACTTGTAATAGATGTTGTGCCTATCTCCCGGCAGTTCTACAGAAGAACATTATTAGTATAAGGGTATAAATATCCACTAGTAATCAAAATCAAAATTTAGCCATCAAAATCTCAGAGCTAGTATTGACAACCCCTGAAAAAGGGGAAAATAAAGGAAACATTAATGGTAAAGTGTCTGTGCCATATTGTAAAACCCCATGTGGCCTTTTTCCGACTGCATGCACAAAAGAGTACATGCAAGAATGCACTAGTTTTGTGCAACTAATATGCACATGCAACTGCATACACAATCATAGTAACTGCACTTGCAAATCACCTGTCACTCCACTTGTGCATGCACTTCCCAAAACTGCACACCAGCTGGAGTTACAGCATGAATAAATTAGATGTTTAAATACATGTGGATTTTTTCACAAGGAACTACATGCACACAGCTCTAACTATCTTGCCATTAAGTCATGATATGGCTTCAGGGACTGGGATATAGGATAAGATATAGGGCTGGAACTTGTCTTCAACTATATTTAATTGGAGTAGCTCCAGGAAAGCCAATGGTGTTAGGCAGATTGGCACATATTTAGGATCTGGAGCCCAGAATATATCACCACCAAATCACTTGTTTGAATCCATCTTAAATCATTTGTAACTGGAAATTATTCCTCTCCAATGGCATATACGAAATGAATCTGACATCCAAGCCCGCAGCCTCAAAGGCAGGAGTCAACTTTTAAAAACTGCCAGGGCTCCCATCTCTAACTGGTAGCCCTTATTGACGGTCTCAGCAGAGAATGACTGGAATGGAGCCTGAATGATCCTCTCCCAGATGTAGTTCCTGTATAGGTCCATCTGCAAGCTACGCTGCCAATAACTGTACTACTATACCTGTTTTGTAGGTCAAAAGAGGACCTTAGTTCCCAGTCATTCATAGGGAATACAGAGGTGATTTATTTTACTGGTCTTTACTTTTAAAAACGTTCTGGACTGAATGATCATGAGAGATGCTGGGAGGTCTTTTCCTTATCTGTTACCTATGACAGGGCTAAAATATAATATGATACATACCTACTATGTATGTAGGGCTCATTGCAATAATGGAACCATCCAATGCTACTTTCAGCAGAGCCTTGAATTCTCAGAGAAGCACATTCTGAACAGATAAAACTTCCCTTTTTAAAATACTAATTGTGCCTCAACCATCTGTAGATTTGCAAGGCCAAGGCAGGATGGGCATGAGGAACCTTCCCTTGACCTGCACTCCTTCACACAAACACAAGCCAGGCACAACTGCAGTTCCTGACTCTTCTGATTGCAAGGGCTGCAACTTGCCAGCATCCTCAAAGATGCCAAAGGAGATAGAAAGGAGGGCGGGATGAGCCTGCAGAGCTGGCTGGCCATGGATGATAGCAGGTGCTGCATCCCCCAATGCATGGTTTAGGGGGCATGCTCCTCCTGTATGAGGGGGAGCTCTGGGAGGTGTTCTTTCTGCTTGAGCCCAAATGCAGGTCTTCACTTTTAAAGGAACAATCTGGATCTAAATGTCTGCCAGAGAAGAGCTGTTGGGAAATGAAACTACTGCTAAATGTCCTTACTCTGGCAGTTTAAATGCAAGCAGCAAGCCTGTGACATGTTTAAATGCAATCAGTCATATTTTACAACACATCCAGAATCATCGTGGTAGCATGCGTAGTGTCCTAAGAAGAGGTGTAATGTGGCACTGACCCACCAAGTCTGAGAATTCTGGTAGCTGCATTTTTATAAACTGAATTCTGAATAATTGGGAGCTCATTAAACAAGTTGTTACATTACTACTTTCTAATGATAAAAGCACTGCCTAAAATGCACAATGCAGCTTTAGAAAGTGGATCTTTGGCGAATACTGAAAGACTCAGTCGCTGCTTGATTTTGACACTCAGGCTACGTCTACACTTGGAGGGATGTGAATGACTCCCATCTCACATCAACATACTCATACTAGAGCTCCGTGATCTAGCTGCACTAAAATAGCAGCGTAGCTGTGACAGCAGGGACGGCAGTGAGCAGTGTCAATGGACTGGCCACCCTGCATGTGTACCCCTGGAGTCCAGGCAGATTTGTACACAGGTGACTGGACCATCCTGTCACAAAAATACTCATTCTACTGTAACTACACTATTTTTAATGAGCTAGCAAGAGTTTGCCTACATAAGCTGGGAATCACACACACACCCCGCCCCAGCTCACAGTGTACATGTAGCTTCAGAAGGCTGGTGTAAACTGGAGTAGCCCCGCTGACTCCAATGGAACTATGTTGATTTACACAAGCTAAGGATCTGGCCTTCAAACTTTGAGCACTTAGAAATGCTCCTTTTTTATTTATTTATTTTTCCGTGACCAGTAAAATTCTGTGCTATTTATTTGGCAGCAGAACTCTCTATTGAGCAACAAAGGGTCAATAATATTTTAGCCTTTTCAGAATGTTGTTTTTAAACATGAGGGCTATATTTCTTTGAAATATGATAAGAATTGATAACACTGAAACCCATAAGAGGAAATAAAACTCAATGCCACACCACTGACCATAATGTTTTCATGCTAAAAAATTTCAAGTGGTAAAATATACAGTGCCCAGGCACCAAGCCAAGAATTTGTCCTTGAGGAAACTTCATAAAATATATATATATATATATGAGATCATGACATTCTCACTCATTCTAATAAACTGGCACTGACTAGCTACGAGTGAAACTTAACAAGTATTATACCAGAAGTGCCAACTCATTTTTGTAGATGCTTTTACAGAACCCCAATATATATATTGCACCAGAACTGCAGACAGCACAAGAACAATAGTCATGTTGGGTTTGGCAGCCACTAGTAAATAATATGCAACTTTCCG
The DNA here is from genome assembly GCF_025201925.1 of Gopherus flavomarginatus. NCBI lineage: Eukaryota > Metazoa > Chordata > Testudines > Testudinidae > Gopherus > Gopherus flavomarginatus. The sequence continues at coordinate 68,559,488 of NC_066621.1, read as the reverse complement.
AAGGGCAACCTCTCAATTATGGAGTGCTTTAATGTCAAGCTTCAATTTCTTCCAAAACCAAGAAATATTTACAGTTGGCTGGCTGCAAACATTGACAACAATTGCAGTCATGGGATTTAAAATTACTGGTGTTCTCTGACAAAGAGTACAGACTTTTTTCAGAGATTCATAGCAGCTAATTTCAAAGCATCTGGAATAACTGCTGAAGCTGGTATTTATAAAATCCTAACAAATGTGATACAAATTGAAAAAATCTGTTCTCAGTTAAAACCCAGAGAACGCAATTGATTTGCCTTCCAATTAATTTTGAGGTATTTACTGATGGTAACGTTCCCAAATCAGGATGGGGAAAATAAAGGAGAAAATTCAAAAGTCATCTAATAATTTCCAGGATCAGCTTTTTGCTGGAGTGTGCAGAAATCATCATCAAATCCCGAAACTCCATTCTACCTATATGGGAAAGAGATGTGGGGTCCTAAAGGCCAGGGGAGAAAACTAGAGAGGAAAGAGAGAGAAACACATTGTCAAAGGGAGTTTTAAATCAGGATGACAAACAATTTCAAAAGACTTCAGCAAGTAAACAGCAAAACCAAACCAGCTGTAGCACTGGCACCTGGCTATCTGACTACTCCATCTGTCCAGTATCGTGACCTCCAATACTATGGTCCTTCCCTTCTTTGCTCTGTATGAATCCTTTTTCAGTTGTCTCTCATTGTCCCCTTGTTCACTTTTCCAAGCTGCACACTGTTCTCATATCATTATCCCAGCCCTAGTCTTAGCTACTTTCAATTAATGGAACCTCTGTTTATAAATTTTAAATGAGTTCAGTGAGCTCAGAAAAATAAAACTAAAAAACCCATTCCTCCTCTTGCATGGAATTGCATCCATTCAGTCCACTGTCTCATTGTTTCCTCAGGCAAGAATTTCCTGTGAGTAGTTTCCCCTTTGTCCTAAATCAAATGATAATCTTTGAAACTATTTAGCATTTGCTTTTATACTAACTTCAATGGGAATTCAGGATTAGATTCAACCCTACTCCCGCTGAAGTCAATGGGAGAAATTCTCATTCATTTCAATGGGAACACGTTATGTACCATTTGAAAATGTCATACCAAGTCCACTCCGTAGTGCTGCAATCTAACAGTTTAAGCATCTAAAAATTCTTATGGGTGTGAGAAATGCTTTCTAAAATCAGAAGACACCTTGCAAACTGTCTCTGCCTGACATCACCCAGCTCAGTGGGAACTTTTCAGATTGCAATCTGTCTCCTTGATGTACGCTGTGACAATGTCCTCTGTCTCCACTGTCCAACACAGCATGTGATGATCCATAACCACTCTGAGTGCTCACAATCCACTTTGACACAATGTTGAAGCACACCGGTTGCAGTCACAGGAATGCCTGATTATCTGGCACTGCAAGGCAGGTAACAGAGAGACATTTCCAAAATCTGAAATCCAGACAGGATACATTTTCATTTTAAATAACCCCGAAGTCCTATGGGCAACAATGGAAGTAGCCCACATGATAGCAACCATTGTCCCTAAATTCCATAATTAGCCTGATTACTAATGGAAGTGATAACCTTGCTGACCGCAGTGTTGTAGCCATGTCAGTCCCAAGACCTGAAGAAGAGCTCTGTAAATTGAAAAGCTTGTCTCTCTCACCAACAGAAGTTGTTCCAATAAGAGATATCACCTCATCCATCTTCTCTCTCTAATAACCTTGCAATCAGAAGAGAGGCCCTAAAGCAGAGTGACTATTGCAGTCATTGGCTGGAATATGCCAGCTGTGGCACTCTAGCAAACAGGAGTAGGTACTAATCACAGCGTTCTAATTTAATATCATCAATGTCCTTGGGGAGAACAATTTAACCAGCAGCTTGAGAAAGACAGAGAGGAAGGAAGGAAGGAAGGAAAGAGACTGAGTGGCACTAAGTTCCTTGAGACTGTCCAGCCTGACATTGATGAGGTCTCAATATTTAGTCTCTTCCATGAGCTGCTGCTGATGGAGCTCAAATTAGATTTGAAATATTAAGAGAAAGTAAATGTAATAAATATAATAATTGAAGTGCAGTTTCTCATATATTATTTCTTATTTGTTGTTCATGTGAAATGTGCTGTTTAAGTATAATTACCAAAAGTGGACATGTTTTAATTTAAGTATCAGAGGGGTAGCCGTGTTAATCTGGATCTGTAAAAGCATGCATCCAACAAAGTGGGTATTCACCCACGAAAGCTCATGCTCCGATACATCCGTTTTAATTTAAGAAGTTTGTGCCTCCTTCTATTCCACCCCTTGTGCTTAGGACAGACTGTCTAATAATCTGCTTCATTCTATAACAAGCTCCTGAAAAACCTTCTGTATCACGAAGCATTGTAGTTGTTAGGACTAATAGTTACCATGTACTCGTATTATACTCTGTTGTCCTGTATGCTACTCAGTCTAGCCTTTTTTTAGCTCATAAACACTTTGGAACAGAGATTGCATAATTAGCTTAGTACATTTATGGATTGTAAAATGATGTTTGTGCTTCTGGCATTGTAGTATATAAATAATAATTAATACTATGCTTATAGAACCGCCTGAATTTCTTGACTCTGGAGTCACTCCACATTAAACTTGTGTCCTTCTGATCCCTGGACTGTAATTTCCTATATGACTTCAAGTGTCCAAATTCTCAATTTACACAAGATGAAGTCAACTGACTTGCTCTGGTTTTACACCAATGTAACTCAGCACAGAGGCTGATCTATAATTAGACATCTCTGGCCTTTAGGGGGCAGGGAGGGCACCCTGAAGTTTTTCAGAGGAGTGCCATCTATTAACTAAGGCTAGGAGTTTGATTATAAATAGCGGAGAAGCCGCAGTAGCACAGGAAGAGGCAGCGAAGGCATGACTTAGCCATTCTGAGTCCAAAGGAGGGAGGTGTGTATTTGGCACAGCTCAGCCATGCCTCCGCTTATGCTACCCAAGGTAAGATGGCTACACTGCTATTTATGTTCACGCTAGTTCAGTGAGAGCTAGCACAACAATGTGTAAATGAGCAAAGGAATCACACCCCTAGCTCATAGTATAGACATAGTCGAAGAGATTGATTCTGATTATATTTTCCGGTCATTTCAAAAGAGATCAGGTGGTGGATAAGGGAATAGTGATCAAACTACAGGCAACTCTTGTACCCTGAAATTTTGTAACACTATCCAATTCCATAAAAATCTGTTGAATTAAAATATGGGCACATTAAAAAAACAATCTTTTCTGGAGTACATATTAAGGGCCCAGCCGTTCAACACTTATTATTTACATTGGTTTCATTGATGGCGTGATAGTAGGCACATATGCCCAACAGCAATTCTTGTCAGGATTGGATCCTAATTTTCTATAATATAAAAGTGTTAGGTGTACAAAATTCATCATTTCTCCAGCACAAATACAGCAGTATTATATTCACTAGATTGTGCCACGTGCTTCACAGGGAAGTAGGGGAAACCCATGGTTTTGAGAGACCGAAAAGTAGGCTGGGACCCTTATTGACATCTTGTAGCAACTTTAGTGAAAATAATAAACTATTCATCACTACCGAAAAATCATCTGGAATTCAATGTTATTAAATCATGACTGCTAAATACTGCAGTGGATTAATGGACTAGCTTATGTCACGTCAGAATGGAAAATGAGTTTGGTGTTTATTATTCAGAGACTTTTGTCCAATTTTTTTAAAAAAAGAGCACATGGATTTGCAGGAACCAGCCCAGACTCCATTTTAAAATATACATTATTGTTTTCTAATCTTTAATGAAAAGTGAGCTTCACACTGCCAGTTAAATATGCATTTAACAATTTCTGCTCCTGTTATTCAGTTTAAAATCCCTTTGCCTTTATGTATGTTTGTGTCTTTGTTTCTGTCACAAAACAACGTAAACTCTTCAGACGTACACAAAAAAATACAAATGGAAAAAGCCAACCCAGGTTGGCCAGGCACTGAGAAACACCTTTGACTGTGCTATACTGTAAATTTTGATAATATTTTTTACCCCGAAGTCTCTCAAAGTATGTTACAAATTATACAGAAGAATCACACTGCCCGGGAATGCGATGCAGCCGGTGAAACACATCAGCTGTTTAACAGTATGCAACAATCCTCTGTATGAGCTTAAGACACAAGGAAGATTGCTTTTGTAACTGAAGTAGCAGTGGAAATTAAGAACACAGTCAAGATTGGGGCATCATTTCAGAAGAATTTGGGGGATGTAGCAGTCAGTATATAGAACATTATAAATGATTATATTATATCATGCAAAAGCTTGGTGTGTTGTGAGGAGAAAGAGGAAGACATAATGGCTCATATAGACCTAGGAAAATTCTGGGGTTAGGTGGACAACTGCTCCCCTTGCTGCATAGCAAATGACAGCCCTTGTCAGGACACTTGCATTAACTGCCCTATTCTGGTAAAAAGTACCAGGAGATCATTAATGACCATAAGCAATCATGATTCAGTTATATATCTCCTCTAAAAGACACTACAGAACACACTGCCCTACAGCCTCATAGAGGGGGGGAAAGAATGGAAAGCAGATACAAGATGCGCTTAAAATACAGTATGTTAGAATTCAACAGAATGGTGTCTGGGCCCTGATTCTGCAAGCCAATTAAGTATGTGCCTAACTTTAAGCATAGGAGAAGCCACACTGAAAGGAAAGCCTGCTATTAACATCAATAGGTTTTAGAACAGGCAGAGCAGTGCACTCGACCACAGCAGTAAATTAATCATTACTTGCACACAAAACAGCATGAAAGTGGCGTGCAGCGAGGTATCTTTAATATAAAAGAAATAAAATTTACCTTAACTGTGACTAGAAGGAATGTTTTTTTCCCTTATATTATAAGGGAAATCTGAAGTATTTAACAGATAATTGTTGGATTTATATTTAAAAATGCCTAGTTTCTATATTCAACTTATTTTAAAATCAGCTTCAAGAACCAAATAACATTGATGTAAAATAGAAGATTTCATGTTTTGTAACATCTGACAAAATGTTTTATGAAGAAACAACATTAAAAATCTATGCACACTGTAATGAATTAACTACCTAGGCCATACTGTGTCATCAGTTCTTAGGCAGAATGCAACATTGATTACTGCCTAAAAATTGATAGCACGCTTTGGCTATTTGTATTCAGAGTGATTTTGTCTAGTATTTTTGGCCCAACATTTAGGGAAAAAACAATAAAAATACTGTAAAGCCAAAAATGAATCTAAGTATTTTCAATTTTTTTTGTTTGAAATTTCTAATGCAAACCATTTTTCTTGGGTAGTTGCATTCCCTTGCAGTGTTTCCAATCCAAACATTGCAGTATAGGCCTATTGCTTGATTCCCAGAGCATGAAGCTGATTAGAAACAAAAAGAAGAAAGTAGCCCTTTAATAGGAAATTAGACATTGAATTAATTTTTAAAAAGCCATCATCTTTCAAATCAAGTTTATGTTATTCAGTTTAAATAGAATTTTTTAATCTTGTTTGAGACAATTTATATTCCTTGACTGCCCACTCAGCTATGTAGTTACGTAAAAGAGGCCTCAAAAAATATTGGTAAGGCAATTCTGACTTGTGTAGTATAAAAGAAACACAATTTACCCAGTATAAACTGCCCTCTGCTAAAATTACACTTCCCTGGTTAGCTGCTGAGTTTTGTATTGGGTCACATTTAAAGTAGTTTCCATGAACAGTGTTCACCCCACAGTAGTTCATTTGAGTTACAACAGAATATTCTCTTTCTCTCTTTTGGAAGTTACAGAAGTCCAAATCACAACTCCTGTAGAACTACCTGCTGGTCGGATTCTTGAGAAAGGGAGACAGCAAACACTGCAAAAATTGCCTCAAGGAACTTTCTTTGGATTGTTTCAGCATGGCAGATGGGGCTTGCTCCTCCCCCTCTACAGCTCCCCCATGATCAGCAGGACAGCAGAGTCCTCCATGCCAGCTCCAGGACCCCTTCCTGATATTCCTTCCCCCATCCATCACTCCTCACACAACTTTATAGGGATAATCCTTTGTGAAGGACCTCACAGAAGAGTTAACGCGTCCTGAGACTGCAATACCTTTGTTAACTTTCCAATGGGGTTGGGAAAATGGCAGAATACACTTCTTCCTGCCCCCACTTCTAGCTTGTCCCTCTCCAGCCCTGGATCCAAGAGGGATCTCTGCAGGGTTTGGCACAGAAGTGGTGGCTGAATCTCCCTCCCTCTGCACAGAAAGAAGGGCAGCCATGTGGAGGGAACATTTGCATTCTTACAGCTGGTCAGAAATGTGTCCTATTTGTCTATTTCAATTCTGCATCTGTTATGTGTATAAGGTGCTAATATTTACACTAAGTCTTCCCTCTTCCACACTGTGACAATGAACAATTCAGTATTAGACTGAAAGGACCAACATTAACCCTGGTGTAACTCTATTGCAGTGTGTTGAATTACAGCGGGGGCGACTTTGACCCAAAGACAGCATACATTTAATGTGCTGAGCCAATCTGACTGTAGGCTAAATTTAGGCTAAATTATATATCCTGAAAGACTGCAAATAATTTGGCGATAAAACTGTGACAGAAATAAAATGACATGTTTTTAGATTTATGAATGAAAAAATACTGTTATATTTGCATTTCATTTTGAAATATGCCACATTGCTTACTAGTCCTTTCAAATATTTTCATCTTGTTAGAAAATGGTAGTTCTATCATCTCTTACAATGTGATTCACAATTAGGGGTATATATTTCCTCTGTCATGGCAGAAAACATTTTAAAATTCAGCATATACAACAATTAGTCTATTTAATGTATCTCGAATTATTTTATTATATTGTGTAATGGTAGATTATCAGCATATTACCTATAAAGAATTTCTTTCTAATGAGGATTCCTATCTACTATTAATTCTGCTGAGCAAACCACTCAGGCTGCACAAAAGGAAATCAATGCTTTTAATATTATAGGGTGAAAATATTTTCATAACACACAGCAGACAGTGATCAATTAATCATACGTTTTTAAACTAGATTGAGTCAGGGAGAACATCTCACCACTTATGGCCCTTGCTTTTCAAACTATTAAGCCAATCCTACTTCCATCAAAGCCAATGGCAAAAATCCCTTGACTCCAGTAGGATCATAACTAGGGGTCAAATACTGAGATGCTTACTCAGTTTTTATTTGGTATTTCAAGAAACAAAACTCCTGCAGAAGTCAATGGGAGTTTGCCTGTCAAGGAATGAATAAAAACTAAAGCCAAGCTCATTACCTTAGATTCACACATTCAGTCATTTTCATTGCACCATCTCCTCCTCCTCTGGACTCTGTGAAGGCCCCCCCCCACACACACACACACAAACCTCCCACATCCACAGGTCCAGAGTCTGGGAAGTGGGAGAGGGCAGAGCCAGGAGGATGCATATCATCTCCCCTCCAGTCCTTCACAGAGCCCCTCTCTGCAGAGATTCCCCTGCACTATCAGAGGCCGCTGCAGCCATAGAGAATCCCCGGAAGTGCAACACCAGTGGAGCCACATTGTCGGGAGCCAGAGGCACCTGTGACTGGAGTGGATAATCCAAGCCTCCCATGATTCCTCTGAGATCTACAAAGTTTGGAGGTGGTCCCCCTTGACCCATTTCAGGAGAGGACAAACCCAACCTCATGATACAGTAATAGGGGAGGAACTCTGTGAGTGAAACCTCTTGAAGGTTTCTTCCCACAGCCCGCCCCATCAATGGGCTACACTGTGGTAGCGGGCAATCTGGGACACTGACTGTTCGGCCCATAGTATCAGTGACCATTTCCCCTTAATGATTCCTCAGCCTACCAAGAAGTTTTCTAACTAGGCCAAAACCACACAGCTGAGGTAGTGTCAAACATCGAAGTCTCAAAAAAACAGGTTGCAAAGGTTGTGATATTATTCACCGGCTCCTGAGGAATATAGGTTTGAATGTCAGTGGCAACACCCCTATTAAGTTCAATAGGAGCAGGAGAAGGCCCCATATTTACTTCAAGAATCTCAGAAGCCCTTTGGCAAATTTAACCACTGTGTTAAAAAAATCAATATCTTCTTTGTTTAATCAAGTATCTTCTTATCACTCTAAATGATAGGCCATAAATATAAAATAACAGAACATAAAACTCTCAGAATGGAAATAACTGTAGGTGGTTTGAAAAGAACAAATGCTGTGTTTACACAATTAAGTGCAGGATTCACCAAGCACTGATCAATATTATTATTTCCTATACAATCTGGCTCACTGAATTTGTGCCTACATAGCTCTACCTTGTTTGCAGAAAGCTGTGAGAGGAAAATCAAGTCTAGTATGAAATATGCATCAATATGTGCAAAACTGAACAAATGTCAAGTGAATGGGATTGTTTGTGTTATTTTACCATAGAACAAAAAGTAGCCAGAGATCCATAAAATCAATTCAGCCAAAAATGTCAATTACAGTGGCACAAATGTCATGTAACCACATAAGGATGCAATTAAACACAGAATTTCCCATGAGTTATAGGATTTAAATTCTCTCAACTCCTTTTGCCAATAGCAAACATAAAACCCAGGTAATCTCAGTTTTTGCAAACATATCCCCGTAAGCAAATAAATGTAACACTTAAAACACGGTCCCTGTAGCCTAAGGCTTACATAGGGGCATTTTATATTTCCAATATCAATAATTCTTCCCATGAGCTGCATTTTACATACTCCTTCTGAAAAAATATTTGTATGGCAGGCACAACTGAAACCATAGTTCTCGTGTTATATCCTCCTTTCAGTGTTCTCTTTTTGCAATACTGGTCCTGATATGAGACTACTGGATTACATTTACCATTTTCATTATATTCCACTGGAATCAATTTAAGGATAACAGATTACAAGAGTTATCTTAACTGTAAATGAACTCAAACTGCAGTCTTTAAACTGGACACTCCCAATAATCTCTGCACTTGGTGATTTTTAATAAAGAGGAACCTGCACCAGAACTATGCTTGGGTTTGGTTGTTTTACAAAACTGACACCTAGTCTCTAATTATGGTTCTACATTTTCCATTAATTTTACAAATTAATAGAGCTATGCCAATTTACACTAGATGAACATCAGACACATAGTTCTTTTGTTCTGTTTTATCATCTAGAAATTGCACTGATGCGCTCTTATCCTTTCCCCAAACAAAGACAATACTTCTGTACAGTGTATAGTGCCAGAGCTAAAGAAAGTGCTATGATGAGAGATGGACCCAAGCTGCAATGTTTGTAACCATATCCATATCTGTTTAGTTCTGGGGCATGGGGGCCCAGTCCTGCAAAATGTTACATGTCCTCACAAGCAGCCCTCTCCATCCAGCACAATTAAGTATTTGGTTGGGGGCCAATTTCTAATTAGGATATGCAGACTGTATTTTTTTCAGTAGGGAAGAGTGGGAAGGAGAAGAGAATCTCCAGAGCATTTCTTGTGAGAAGTGTTCCTCAGAATAACAATATGTGGTAAAACAGAAATACGATCTATATTAGGTTATTTCAGGCAAAAGTTATTTATATTCAACCAACAGCCATTTTAATTCTACTAGGAAAAAAGATGGTTGGAACGTCACAAAATACAGCACTGAACCTCTCTGTGACTTGAAACATCAATGGTTATCTTAGAAAAGAACAATTCCTGGCAAGATCTTCCTTAATACATGGATTTAAAGTAAATTCCCCAAGTGTGCAAAACAGATCAGTAATATAAGACAGTTCACTGTTTGATGAGAGCTGCATCAGGTGGAGAAATCCAACCTTAGTTGTTTTCAACAGCTTTTCACATAGTCCACGAAACCTGCTAACAGACGGTATATAGATCCGAGCAATGCAGTAGCACTTATTCTTTGTGTCTGGGCTGAGCAGTTCCTTCAGCTGAAGCAGTAATCTGCAAATGATATCAACAAGCAATCCTTCTAATTAAGTTTAACAGGACTTTTATTGTATCCCTTCTTTCCTCTAAGGACTGCATGCCAGTGATACCGAACACAAACATATCATTCAGCACCACATTAGTGACATGCAGTCAAAGGACTTGAGCTAGTCTCTCTCTATGAAAAATTGGGTCGCTTGGGAAAAAAAGCTTTAATTCTTTACAACATAAAAGGTTACCCATTAGAAATGAGAAGGTTAAACATATTGCCTTGCAAAGGCACCTAACAAATCAGTATCCAGAGGCAATTGTTAGCCTCTCTAATAAACCATAACTCATTCTTAGCCATAGTAACCAAAATAAAACAAACCTTCAGTTTTATGTTTAGTACAGTGAATTTTGGAAGTTCTACTGACTTTGGGTGAAATTCTGGGCTCAGTTTATGTGGCCTCCTGGGACTCATTCACTCCCAGAAAGCCATATAAACAAAGTGCTCTGTAGGGTAAGTGACCGTGGAGATGGTCCACTCAACAGCACTATGTTCCATGAGTAAGTGCTTTTCAGCTGCTGGGATGTGAGGAAACCTATTCCAGCTAGCAGTCCTGTGCAAAATTTTGCCTCTTCTTCCCCCTCTTTCTACTGGGTCACAGATGGCTGCAGTAACCTGAGAGAAGCTCGTCTGTGGGGAAGGGAAAGAAAAAAGAGGGGACTGAGATTGGGTTTGGCTTCTCATGCTTTTATTTCAAATCCACATAGCAGGGGAACAGTCATGGTGGAAAGGAGTTCTCCCCTTACCTCACATCCCCACAGCTTCTGACAGCTCTTTTGTGTGTTTTATCTGAGCTGCTTGGTTGACATGTCCATTTCTGACTCAAGCTTTTGGAAAGGACTGGGGCTTGCCAGCTGATCAGATTATTCATGATCACCTCAAAATGGGAACCTTCTGCTAAGGATAAATGGAAAGATCCTTAGCTATGGAGCCAACAGGGACCCAAAAGTTCTTAAGGGCTCCCTAGTATTCAAGCATACTGGATAGTACTGCAAGAACTGCATCCACTGACAGATATCAGAGAACTATGCATCTGACTATCTACTTCCATATACAATTACCCACCTGCATGTATAAATATTGGGGGTAGAAAGGGGCACAGCCACTGTGCCCTGCTTTGAAAATTTGACCTTCTGGGCCCAACCCTCCATTTACACAATTGGGTTTATTTTGCCATGCAGTATCTAATTTTCAAGCAGTATAGACCCCTCCATCCCCCAGACAAGAAGGTCAGCCTTAAACATCTTCCTGCCTAAGATACCATACGTGGCATTGTTAGTCTTTCCTGGATCACTTGAAAATTAGGTATGGCCTCTAACATCTACTGGGAGATTTTTTTCTGTTTCATGAAACTCACACAAAGTCCTGCTTTACTAAATCCCAGGGGATCATGACTTCCACATAGAATTCAGTCCATTTTTAAACACTTTCTCAAAAAGCTTACATCATTATCATCACAATGAAATACAGAGCAAATAGGTTCCTTTATAACACACATTAATAGATCACACATTAATTACTAGACAAAACTCCTGAAAACATTTGTATGGCAAAACAAGTTACCCTCATGTCTAATGTAACTGTCCCCAGTTGTCTCAGCAGGGACTTTTAGTAAATGCGCAGAAAAAAATCCTAATAGGCTCAGTGGAGAGTTGACAACACTACTCATGACTCCATCACACCTTTCTAGTATTTAGGAAATTCATTAATTATTTCCCAGCCTTCCCAGTAACAAAGGATAGCATCTTTAGGACCACGATACCCATCATTCAGCAGCTGAAAAATAGCTTTGCCTTTGAAGGCCCTCTGGCACATCAACACAATTAGTTTTAAACAAGTACCAAAACACATCAGGAGGAATGATAACGCCACAGGAATCAGCAAAGCACACTTACAAAAAGAAAACTGGGTACTAGAGGGACAGCAAACAGGGCCTATAGAAAAAGATCACACTGTGATCATGGCAGCCAAATATTAGGAGTAGCAAAATGTTCAGTGATTGTTTACTGCATGGTACTCAAGGATATGAGAAATTCACATTTTCCAGTTTGCCTAGGATGGCACAAATCTTAGCACTGGAACTAAATCTTGGAGCTAGTCTAAGCAAGATGTAACAAGCAGGGTTCTCAATAAACACCCAATACTGGCTTTTATAGCACCACAAAACTCCCATTCATTTCACAGGGAGGTCCAGGTTTACAATCTGATTTCAGTGGGAGCTATGGGTGTCCAGCAATGCAATATAGCTCAAAAAGATTTAAAATGTTTTTCAAACAATGCTACACCAAGATGGCTGACCACTGAGCAAGTTCCTTAAATCAGATATATTTCTCCATATAATAAAACAACCCAGTTCCTGTCTGCAAATATTGTGAATTGTTTCTTCAGTCACCTCTATTAGAGGTAGCTCAAATCCAATGAAAAACAGGAAGCATGGAAGACCTGAAAAGCTACAAAATCTTTTTCTTTTCTGACATAGTAAAATAATCAGTGTAATCATCAAGGTCAATATTTTCAAAAGTGACTGAGTAGTGATTTTGGCCATCTCAGTTTTAGGCTAACAGTTTGAGACACCTTAAAAGGCAGGTGCACAGTGCTTACTGAAAATCAGGCCTCTTCAACTTCTCTCAACTTCACCAAAAATATGAAGACACCCAAAATCACTAGTCATTTTTCAAAATCTTTTCCCACTCCTTTTTCTGCAGGCAAAACAATTCCTTCATGTCACAGAGCAACAGATATAAAGTACAAAGAGTTTTTTTGGTTGGTAGGTTCCACTGAACTGACTCCATTTACTTTGTGTACTTCATACCATATTGCATTTAGAAGCTATGAAAAATGCTAATTCTCTGTAACACTATGAATAATAAAAAAACTTTACTAAACATAAATTACACTTCTTGCCTTCAAACATACTGTATAAAAATACAATTTATTACAGCAGATGCTCATGAATTAAAAGGCAAAAACCCAACAGTTTGGTTTAGAAGATTCTCATAGAAGATTTAGATCTTGAACAGCCTCTCTATTACTGCAATTTTTATGACTTTCTATCTTTTTATGACTTGTGATCCATAGATCCTGGATCACCATAGCACCTATAAATAACTAATGGAAATAAATGGATGCAGAAGTAAATCCTCAAGTATAAATTGCTATATAATACCTGAACTATACTATTTGTGGTGAGGAAGATACATGCCAGAATAACATTTATCTAAAGCTTCTCATTTGGCATACAATAAAATACAACGATGCTCTTTAAAAATGCAAACAATTTTTTTTAAAAAAAACCCAGACCAATCCCAGTTATATCATATACTTTTCTCACTGTGTATATCTGTAGCTAGCATTTCAGAAACGCAAGAAGTCTTTAACTGAAAGACTAATACTCTTTAGCCTCCTTCAACCTCAGACTATACAATATGCAAAATTTCTGCCATGTCATGCTGCCTTGCAAAAATGAGTGCTAAACAGGCTTATTTTGTTCCTTGTGCTGGAGCTCTTCCTACAAGATGCTCAGCATCCTAAAATCCTGTTGAAGTCAGAGCAAGGAGAGGGCACTCAGCACCTTGCAAGATGCCCATTTAATGAGCCCTTTAAAGAGGTAGTGCTTATTGCAACTGCTCTGAAATGTAAAGCCCTTTTCATATACTTGCATTAGAGTGAAGTGTTGTACATCATCCTATTTGGGCAGGAAAACAAAAGGTACCTTTAGTTCACATCGATTGTCTTTTGTAGGTTTCTGTACTCGGGCTCCACTGTGCAGGAGGAAACTGCCACTGACTCCCTGAATTCATTATAAAGCTGTATCAATATAAAACCAATAATGGAGGGAAATGAAACAATGTTTATACAGTACATGTAACACACCCCAGAATAGACATAGTGGGCTCAACTCTGCTCCTATCAACATTAAGGACAACCTCCCATTGATTTTAATGGGAACAAGATCAGGCCATATTATATCAGTATAAATATAAACTACAAATATGAACTGCATTCGCAAATTATGTAGTAATATTTTCAATAGTTGATAAAGGGCCCAGTCTTCTACTCACTAAAGACAATAGTTTTAACATTGGCTTCAGTGGGATTAGGATTAGACTCAAAAACAGCATAACTAAACTAAACTAAATTAAAAGAATAGCAATGACACTGTATAATTTTGGTTGTATTTCCATCATCAATAAATATTTCTTAAGGCCATGATGTGATAATTTGGGAAATTCAATACGGCAAGTCCCACCATCAATTTCAAAGGGATCTTCTCACATTGAGTGTTTTAAGACTAAGCCGGGGGTGAAAATAACTTAATGGGTTTACCGGTACACAGGGCGGTCGGGGTCCTGGGCAAGGTGGAGGGGCAGCTCTGGGCCCCCAGAAATGGTGGGGCCTCAGGCAGAAGGGGCAGGGCTGGGGCCAGACTCCCCCAGCCAGCCTTTCAGTGCTGCACGACCTGTGCCGCCCAGAGCTCCAGTGGTGATTTAAAGGGCTGCCAGAAGCCCCGGGCCCTTTTAAATCGCCGAGCCATAAGGCAGTTGCCCCTTTTGCCCCCTGCATCAGCAGCCCTGCCAGTATGGTCAGCTGTGTACCGGCGGCCACTTTCTTACCGCTACCGGACTGTATCGGCTTACTTTCACCTCTGGACTAAGCCCAAATTTAATATTCGCTAGATTTTATTTTTATTGATAAGACTATCTCTTTCTATGTCAAAGCTCTTTTTGATGTAACCTACAAAATCAAATGCACCCTCCAAAAATAAACATAAAAATCCCAGCAGCACACAAAAGAGAAATAAAGAAGAGCTGTATCCATCTTTTTCCACATACCCCAGTAAAAAAATTTCTGACATTGCAGCATTAACAGTTTTGTTTAAGAAAAATATGACTGTGCAGTATTTTTGAGCACCCTAAGGAGAAAGCATGATCCATTACTTAGTGTGCTAGTTTAGGACTTCTGAGATGTAGGTTCAAATTCCTGCTCCACCACAGACTTCCTGTGTGACCCTAGGCAAATCACAGTCTTCCTATGCCTTAGTTCTCCATGTGTAAATAGGGACAATAGCATGTCCCTACCATACAGGGTTGTTGTGAGGGTATAAACATTAAAGATTATGAGGTGCTCAGATACTACAATAATGGGGATCATGTAAGAACCTGAATTTGACATAATTTATAAAGTAATGACATTTGTAGTTGCAAACTTCCTTTAACCAACTGCTCCCTAATTTGGTTTCAGTGGCAACACTGTGCTTGCACAATTGAAGGAATAATTAAACACAAAACTTTTACTTACCTACTTTCCACCAGTCAGAATCTTTTACCAGATTTTGAAATGTAACTTAAGATCTCACTTCTTTTCTTTTCTTGTTTTTGTTTTGTTTCGTAAAGAACCTGCTGCAAAAAAAGTCCTCAAGGCACATTATAATTTTCAAGAATAGAGTTTAAAATAAAAATTAATACAAACACCTTGGTACAAAATGATTTAATGGCTTGTATTTATGAACTAATATGTAATCAGAGTTCTGAATACATAGAAAGCATTGAAGTAATTATATAAATTTTCATATTTGCACCTGGTTCCCAGGTATAACCTTTTTTAAGTGTTTAACCAATAATTAAGTTGTCAAGAGTTATTTTCACCTCAAATGATCTTTGTGGAAATGAAGGTACGTTCATTTCGGTCTCAGTGATTTAAAAATAACTGATTTCTCCACCATCGCTTATTTCAAACAAAGATGCACAAATATGATAAACCATTAAACAAGACCTATTCACTGTAAAGCCAAAAATATTTGGTCATTCGAACACATCAACAATAAAATGCATACCCTGAGCCATGTCTACAAATATTATGAATTAGGATTTTGGTCACTCCTATTATAACAAAAACTATAGTATCTATGCTGGATGTTATGTTAATTTTAAAATGCTAAACTATGTTTTGACATAATACTTTTCTTATACCAATTAATTGCAATAATTTAGGCCAGTATTTATAACAGGATACAGTGAAAGCAGAACAAACGCTGGACCAGTCGGAAATGAGTCCTGAGGAATTGTATTACTGAAAGCTAAAATACCAAGTAAATTTCCACAAGCTTTATTTTAATACTTTGTTTGCACTGAAAATTGGATTCCCAAGCTCTAGGATCACTAAGAGGACACATCATAAATCAAAACTGTGCAGGAAAAACTAGGCATGCCCAAAATAGGCATTTCTAGATTAGGAGTATAGATGGGTATTCAGAGCTGCCCTTCCTGTCACTATTCCTCTAAAATGCACTTCCCATGCTTTCCCAACCATGAAGTGCAAGTTTTTCATACTCTTGAGCCACCTAAAAATTGATTTTTCGTAACACCAGGTCAATTAGAATGAACTTCCCACAATTCAAAACACACCTGACATGAACTTTTTTGGGCCTGGGGCCACTAAACACAGTTCTTTTGTTCAGGGATATGACCTGATGACACTTAAATCAGACTTTGTACACATCAAAGCCATCCAGAATAGATTTCTCATGTTCCATCACAAGCTAGAACAAGGTTTTGCTGGCTCAAAACCCAACCAAATTATACTTTCTATGACTAAGAACAATCCAGAATTAATATTTAACACCCCCAAAATACCAAGAACAAGGTGGTTCTGACTTGGACATACCTATAACAATTTTTCCATGCACCTGCGCTGCCTAAAATGACTTTGCATGACATGGAAACAAATGAAATGGACTCTCTTCAATGCAAAAAAAGGAGATAGGAGATTTTTCTTCAATCCGAAACAAAGAACTGTGCTTTCCATCAATGGGTTTTATGTTAGAACCATTCTGAGAAGGCTTTGCTAAACACTGAAAAGCCTAGACATTGTGCTCCCTAACAAAGAAACACAACAATTGGTTTCATACCAGTTTGGGGACCCACACTGAGGTTTCCATGAATCAATGTGATTTCAAGAAACAGAATGATTGTAAGGAAGGAAAAAATATAAGTCTCTGAAGTCATGCATTAAATCAGCTGTTCCCTTAGCAAAGCACGCTCCTTAAGAACCTGCTTTCCTGCCTTGGCACCAAGTGTTACTATAAAAATGATACATTTATTCCTGAACATGAGGAGCAATTTAGAAAATTAAGTAGCAGACTCCGTTTGAAATCTCACTTTGCATTAGTGTACCTCAATGACTTCTACTGAAATTGCTCTAGATTTTACACCATTGCAAGAGAATCAGGCCCAAAATCTCAAAATATTTCATTTTGTGTTATTTGTAGCTAGAGCACATGTCTGTTGTGGCATGGTCTGAACTACAGTACTAGGTCCAAATTTATCCCTGGTGCAACTCCATGCACTTCAGCACACTTATACCAGAGATGCATTTCTCGTCCATAATTTAAGAATCAGAGTATGCGCAAATGATGACAATACTTTATTCTGGTAGTTGTCAGCATCAAATAACATTAAGAAAGTTTTGACAGCAGCAGCAATAGTAATAAATGGGAACTGTAGGTGCTTAAACAGGGATTTCTCTTGCACAAAGTTGCAACCAAAGTTGTATTTTATTGAGACTTTCCATTTTATTGAAAGGATTTATGACCTACAGATTTTAGCCTTTTCATAGACTGAAAGTGTGTTTGGGGTGAGGCCTTTTCAGACTGTGTTATAACTGATTGGACTGATGAGCAGTGGGCCAAGCAAATCCAAAGGTCCATGTAAAGATATTTCCTTCCTTTCTGGAAACGCAGGGTCCTTTTGTATGTGTCAGAATGGTCTGCCAAACTAGTAGCGATACCTAATTTTGAGCTACAGTTATTCTCATTTATATAGACAACCCCTGACATAACAGTTACATACATGTACACAGGCTCATATATATCTTCAGGAGGCACAGCACTTTCATCTGACTTCATAATGTTCTTCTGTTTACTACTGCAAGTCCCCAAGAGTAATGCAACATATACCTTTCCCTCTGAAATGAAGAGCTTTATTCCTTATTTTTACAGTACTCTCCGTCTGAAGATTCAAAATTCCATGATCTCTCATCCAGCCTAAATTTCCCACTTTCACTATCAGCCAAATCATCATGCAAATCTGCACTCCTTATTTTCCACCAATTTGTCTTTAGCTTGTACTTTCCTTATTTTCACTACCTTTTTACTGACTCGAATAAGATCACCTGGGACCTGGCTTATATAGTACTGCTATAAATCCAGTATACACAGGAATCCATATGTTCTTAAGCTGTTACTGGCACCTCTTAACAAAGCACTTTCTTTTGGTTGATTTTTGTAGTATATATAGTAATGCCCATCCTTATTACTAACATTTCCTCTTCATAGGCTTTTTTTAAAAAATTTGTTTACATAGAATAGCAAGAATGAAATACAGTATCTTACTTATAGTGAATTTCTACAAATAAAAACTATTTGGGTATTATGCTTTAAAACTTAGCTGAGTTTAATGTCAGCACACTAAATAGGACCTCTGCTTAAAGCTGGTGAAATCTGTTCAGGATTTTATGCTAGGAATATAATGCTTATCTGTGGCCTTTCAGTCAGGGCTGGACACAATGCAGTGTTTTCTGCTGTACCCTCGATAATATTAATGTATTTTTTAATAAGCAATTCTACTTACTGATGTTTGCACTGGAGGATAAGTAGAGGATCTTCTTGGCTGATATGACCTACACAATAACCATGAGGGCAAAAACTGACCAACCAGGAAAGTCCTGAACCTAGGGCTCCGTTCTGTGTCACATGATGTTGCTGAAAATTAACCATGCCACTTTGATACCTGTGTGCAATTTCCATTGAGGTTAGTTCTGAGTACTGAAAAAATGACACTTTTCAGCACCAGAACGTTGTCATTCTCTATCCATCATCCCAGAATTCCTCTTCTGGGCTTTGGATTGCCATTGCAAAAATCACACCAACTTACTAGTGTTGTTTAACTCCTCTATTTCTCACAATGCCTGTTTCCACATCCCAAAGTGCCCATGTCAATATTGTTCAAGGGTAGTAATTTGGACCTCTCTGGATTCCACAATGCCTTCTCCAAAACTGTTCCACTTTAGTAATGCCCTGTCCAGATAAATCTAGCTCCAAGAATACCTACACCACTACCACGATATAACGCCACCCGATATAACGCAGTAAAGCAGTGCTCCGGGGG
Organism: Gopherus flavomarginatus; assembly: GCF_025201925.1. NCBI lineage: Eukaryota > Metazoa > Chordata > Testudines > Testudinidae > Gopherus > Gopherus flavomarginatus. The sequence goes on along the minus strand of NC_066621.1, from coordinate 68,540,352 downwards.
GGGCAGGGCTGCGCACTCCAGCAGATCAAAGCAAGTTCAGTACAACACGATTTCACCTATAACGCAGTAAGATTTTTTGGCTCCCAAGGACAGCGTTATATCGAGGTAAAGGTGTACTTTGAATGCATACTTTATGTTAGATGATACCTCTCCTATTTCGTTCCAAGTTCTGAAATATACAGTGGGCCTGACAGTACAGTTCTTGCACACTCACATCTCCAACTGAGGTTAATGGGAGCTTGGGGTGCACAAGGAAGGCAGGACTGGCTTAAACATAAGCAAGAATGGATCAACAAATACTTTCTTGAGGACAGCCTGGGTCCTGAAGTGTTTATTCTAAATCCCAGAATGCCTACTATGGATCTTAAAGGTTATTTCAAATGCACATGGGTGAAAGCTGTAATTAAGGAAAAAAACACAGCTCCAATAATAGCACATTTAAAAGTTAGCAATTCTTAGTCCTCATCACTGTAGCAGTTGAACACCTTATTACTGCTACAGTCCCTTCAATTACTCAGAATTACATCAATACTGACAAAGTGCAAGTATTTATCACGGATTCTGAATGCTGAAGAGTGACCCAGTAAAGAAAATATAAAATACACTGTTATTTCTTGAGGGCATCAGTAGAGCAGACTGTTTAAAAAAAATTATAAAATTTTACTTCACAGTCCGTTTTCAGATCACAGATATTCATAATTAAAAGAATATGGAATTAATGTAACATTAGATGGTTAGCCATCAGCATCACACACACAAAAAACCCAATAAAATGAGATGCAGAATTCACTCTTCCAATGATTGTCATTCAACTACTACATTAGTAAACATTCACAGTATGAAGTCTCTTTCAGTATATCTCCAGCATAAAAAGTAGTGCAAAAAAGCATTCCAGTCACTTTGCCACTGCATTCAGACCATGTTAAATGATTATCTTACTTCATTTCTTCCATATATTAGACAACAAATGCTGCAATGCCTCCAAAGAGAGTTATAAATATAAACAATTTCTGGAGGTTCAGCAGCCTTTTCAAAGTTATTTTCCAATTAAAAATAAGCATTAGATAGTTCAAGATAAAATTTAGACCTATGTTCTGTGGAAAAAAATTGGTTTTTACAATAATTTTTACTGCTTTGAAGATCACAACTATGAAATCCAATGATTTATGGTAACAGCTATTAAAGCATTGATAAACAGATAATGATTGCTGAACTTCATTGTTTCTTACATAGTAAATACCTCTGAATGCCAACTTTTACCACTGAGATCTTATTAGTGATGTCAACAGTTCATGCACCCTATTTAAAACTGTCTTGGTTTTAATGATTTCTTCCCCTCATGTGCAAAACGCTTGCATTCTAATAAAAATATAAAGTTTGAAATTACATCAGCTCAAACCACCTCTTCCACAAGGTATATAATTTACTTGATATGTAATACAACTTTAGCAACGCTATTTTTTATTTGTATTTAACCAATAAAGGGCATACTATTGTATGCTTGAGACTTTTGTTTGCATATTTCATTTTTATCACTGCACTCTTTAATGCATAAATATATTTGGAAACTTTCAATATTACACATCAGTTTCCACAGATTTTGAATTTACACAGTTTTTCTTCTCTGTCTCACTGTCATTCCCTGTGTCCTGACATTTTTTTTCCTTTACACAAAGAGACTCTTTAACTCCTTCTTCCATCTCCAAATACTCTGATTTACCCTCTGTGGAAGAAGAAGATGAGCTTCTAAATTTCTTCAGTAAATTAGTTGGGAGGTATGGACAACTGACTGCATTTTGCGTCAGTTGTGTTTGTTCTTCATTCTCAGTCTCTCTGTGATAGAAATAGTTAAAATTGGAGACAATCACTGGCACTGGTAAAGCAATGGTTAACACACCCGCGATGGCACACAGGGACCCGACTATTTTCCCACCCACAGTTATGGGTTTCATGTCCCCATAACCAACTGTGGTCATGGTCACTACAGCCCACCAAAAGGCATCTGGGATGCTTTGAAAATGAGTGGAAGGTTCATCAGCTTCTGCAAAGTAAACAGCACTGGAAAACAAAATGACTCCAATAAAAAGAAAGAAGATGAGGAGCCCCAGCTCCCTCATGCTGGCTCTGAGCGTATGACCTAGGATCTGCAAACCCTTAGAGTGTCTGGAGAGCTTGAAGATGCGAAACACCCTGACCAGACGGATGATCCTCAGGATAGCAAAAGACATGGCCTGTTGACCATTACTGCCCTGCTGCTGGACCAGCTCAGTGCCCAGGGTGATGAAGTAAGGCAAGATGGAGACAATGTCTATGATGTTCATGATGTTCTTGATGAAGACTGCTTTGCTGGGGCAGGCAAACCATCTCACTGTAAACTCAAAGGAGAACCAGATGATGCAGACTGTCTCCACAATGAAAAATGGGTCATTGAAGATAGTGTGCCCCCCACCATCCAGGTGTAGAGTCTCATTGAAAAGCCCCTTCCCCAAGCCCAGGGACAATATGAGCTCCTTGTTGTCTCTGAATTCTGGCAAAGTCTCCAGACAGAAGATGACGATGGAGATCAAGATGACCAAGACAGAGACAATGGCAATGCCCCTGGCTGCACTGGAACTCTCTGGGTACTCAAACAGCAGCCAGATCTGCTTCTTGAACTCATTGTCGGGCAAAGCCTTATCTTCTTCCTCTTTGACGAACCCTTCATCCTCCCTGAACTTGAGCATGGCCTCCTCCCCAAGCTGATAGAATTTCACTTCCTCAGTGAAGATATCAAAGGGCACATTGACCGGCCTCTTCAGACGGCCTCCAGACTGGTAGTAGTACAGGATGGCATCAAAGCTGGGCCGGTTCCTATCGAAGAAGTACTCATTCCTGAGTGGGTCAAAATACCTGCCCCGCTTTGCCGGATCACCAAGCAATGTCTCAGGAAACTGAGCCAAGGTTTTCAGCTGAGTCTCAAACCGCAGTCCTGACACATTGATCACCACCCGTTCGCAGCACTCATACTCGCTGTAGCGTACTGTGCTGTAGCCCCCAGGGCCACCGCCACCACCATCATCAGGTGATTGGTCCAAATACGAAAACTCATCCACATCATCCTCATCACTGTAGAAGAACTTTCCTTCCTCCTCATCCTCTTCATCCTCCCCCTCCTCCTCCTCTTCCTCCTCACTCAAGTCCTTCAGTATCTTCTCTTCAGAGCCACTGAGAGGCAGCAGCTCAGAACATGGGAAGGAGGCCCCACAGTCCCTGCTACCCAGATAGTGGCTCCTCTTTCTTCCTCGTTTCCTCCTTCTACTGTTCTGACACTGGAACAAATTGCTGTGTGATGCATTCCCATTGTGAGAAGAGGAAGCCCCCCCACTCTGTACCTGGTGGTAGTGGTGATAGGATCCACCTCCTAATGAGGCCCCACCTTCTACTGCCGCCGTTGCCGCTGCCACAGCAGCAGCTGCTGCTGCCCTTGAGTGTGCCAGTCGTTCTCTCTCCCGAGCCCGAGCCTGGACGGCATATCCATAGGGCATGTGGCTGTTGCAGCCGGAGCTATCTGCACTCACCATTGCAACCTCCATTTTGTAATCGTTTATTTGTTTAATACAAAATAGTCTGGGATATCTGTAGTCACACCTTGACTTCTATGAGGGGAAGTTCAAAGCCATTTGCATTTGGAGGGCAGTTTCTTGGAAGCACAGCACATCATGTTATTAGTAAAACTGAATTTGTGTTTTGCAAAATTGTAACCACCACAAAATCTGCATTTTCTTATCATCCAGGATGTCTGACACAGATAACTGTGTTTTGCTATCAAAAAAATAAAAGATGCAGCCTTCAGATTTGATCTCAGAAAAAGTCTAGGCCTTGTCCTTTCATCCACCAAGTCTCTTTATTTTTATTACACTCCAGTGGCCTCTCCAGAATCCACACATCTGTTCAAATTCATGATTTTGTTGTAGACTCCAAAGACTGCAGCCAGCAAGGAGCAAATGTTAATGCAAAGCAAGGAGGTAACTGTCCTGTTATTTTCTTGATACAGAAAAGTTTCAGGTCTTTCGTTTATCATTGTAACCAAATGCAAATAGTCTCTTTTCTCATTTGCTCCATGCAATGCTTTGGCCTAGCGATATGATTACTGATTAATAATAGTATTTAGGGAGTTGAAGTAACTTCCAGCCATCATTTTGTTTACACAGTGAGGAGGTCTTTGCAAGCCCTCTTTCTTCAGCCTGTCAACAGTGTCTCAAACCTTGGAGCAGCACCCCAGGCAGTAGCTGCAGTGGCAAGAGGAGGAGGAGAAGGCTGCAACACTGGCTCTGAGGTCTCCATAAGGGACAAGGGAGAGGATCACCCTTTGGTTATGCTCATGCGGAAGAAGTACTTAACCTGAGGCACATGCACACACACATACACACAAAAATAACAAAGAAAACAAAAAGGTTTAGAAAGGGTTGGTTCATTTTCCTAAGAGGCCACAGTGTAGATCAAGTGCAAACTGTGTCATTTATTAAGGTGTTCAGTGTTCAGCCATCCACTACCCACACTATTCACATTTATACATCACACACACAAATACACAGATACTCCATACACCCAGAGATTTTATATAATTTTGTGTATGGATATGGGTTTTGTGCATAGATACATATAAGTGCACTTAAGTATATAATTGTTTTCTCTTTCAAACTCTAGGAGAGCAAAATCCATTTAAATTCTACTGTATATGGCATTCAAATTTTGCAAGACTTTATATATATAAAATCTTACATACATATATATCAAATGTTGATCAAAGAGACACAAATATCCACAGTATATTCTAAATCTAACTTATGTTTTAGTCATTCTGCACGTTTTACTAAATTTTCGCTTAGTAACAGGTACATACCTGGGTATATTAAGTGATGAACATCCATACTTGTATAACAAAAAAAAAAAATACAAACTGTAGCTTCCATGGAGCAACAAAACCTACACACACTCTCTCTCTCTTTCACACAGACACACACACACAAGAAACGGCACCCTCATTTATAGCTACCTGTTTATTAAAATACTACAGAAAGAAAAATGATATTATACTTACTGTTCCGAGTCAGAGAAATAGCAACGCTGTTCTCGCTCGTCCAAGGATCTGGAGAAAGAGCTCTGGAGGAGGGAACTGTACTAAGCAATCTAGGTTTGCAGGTGTAGGGACGTCAAAACTACAGGTTGATGACTTATTTTTCTCGCTTTCCTTTATATGCAACCAGACCTCCTGGAGGGAGCCAGACGAATAGCCCGGCTCTGCAGAATTCTGGTCAGCGACGATCACTTCTTAGCCCAGATCTTAGCAAAACAACAACAATCAAGAATCTTGCTCCAGAAAAAAAAGGATTCGCGTGTGTGTGTGTGCGCGCCCGCGCAGTGGAGTGCGTGTGTGAGTGTGTGTGTCTGTATGTGATCGCTAGTCTTCCCAACACCGGCGCTTGCTCTAGGGTTTGTGAATCAACGTGAAATAATCCCTGTACCAAGACAGGCTCTGGCTATTGATAAAAGGATGCGTCCTGCTTGTGGCAATTTCCCTCTCACGCCCGTTTACACTGCAGCTGATCGCCCTGCAGTCCAGCTACCAGTCACGCTCTCAGCATCCACTTGTTGTTGCTGATGTTATTTCTAGGGCGATGGGGGGAGAAGGAGAGTGATGCAATGAAAATAAAGACAGTAAAAACGAACAGAGAGATTTTCACTCCCGGGTTTTAAAGCCCCACCGCAGCAATCAAGAGAACTCTGTGATCGGTTAGTTGCTGGAGCAAGAACTGTTGCTCTCTCCCGCTCTCTACACCCCTTTGTCAGTCTTCTGCCCAATTCTCAACTGTGTTTACGTACCACTGAAGGACGAACGCCTGGTCTGATTTATTCCCTGGGCTTTCCAGCCCTCGATCGGCCTCTAGCGGCCACAGGCCCCCTTTGCAAAACCCCTCTGGCATTGTCTCTTTTTGTATTAATATATTAATTATTGAAATAAATATTCCAGAGCTGAATAATACATACGTTGGCTAATAAAACGTAGCTCTCAGGTCAATGCTCAAGGCTGTATTTTTATTATTATTTTTTTTAAGAAAGAAAATCCGTGCTGCTCAGGAGGCACTGGGAATTTCAAAATGAATCAGAGACTGTGTCACACACATTATCAGGTAAAAGCTGGAACTAACTGTCTCCTGCTGATTTTTGGCCCTGATCTCCCAATCTGCAGCATCATAATAGAGAACCAGTCTTACTGCTTCTACTGGAGCAAAAAAGAAATCCAATCCACAATGCACCCTGGAGTAGGAACGCTGCAAAACCCAGGATCTGGTACCGGGATCCTGCTAAACTTCAGCCTCAAATTCTAATGCTTTTATAGAGAAATAAGTCTGGCTTCTCCTAATGCATGAAAAATCATCGCTGTGTCACATCACCTATGAGCACCACAAAACCAATATCTGGCATATGGATCCTACCAGATCCATCCAATTTTAGCCCTTACCTGCCTCCAAAAAAAAAAAAAAAAAATCCATAGCATGAGTAAGAAACAAGTGTAGCTGCTCCTACCCCACCCAAAACCAAACAGATGGGAGAATTTGGTGGCTTGGGGTCAAATATGTCCAAGATCCAGCTGGAGCCAGACACCAGCTCCAGGTTTTCGCAGCATTGATGAATGGGGGGTGAGCGGTGAAATCTAATTTGAAAACAAGTGTAACCACTCCTACTTCACTGAAAAAATAATCTGGATCCTAACGCATTTCAGCTCAATAGCTTGGAAAAAACACATAACTGGCACCTGGATCTAACCAAATTTAACCCCAGTCAAACAAAATGGGGGCGAGAGGGGGAGCAAAAGCTCCTAGTGCACCTAAAAAATCCAGACCAGAATGCAAACTAATGTAGCAACCCCATAAAATCATGAATTCAACATCCTGCTGAATCCAGCTTGCTTTCTTCCAAACCTAAATGCCTACCAGCTAAATAGAGGAGTATGGCTGTTTCACATCCACTGCAAAAATCCACATCCTAATGCTCCCTCCATAACACTGCAATTCAAAGATCCAGACTTGGAGTCTGTAGGACCCTATCATTTCTTAGTCCCAAACCCCCAAATTGTGCCTTCAAAATAGATGTGTCAGGGTCCAGTATTTTTTCATGCTGTAGGAGCACTTACACTTGTTCTCTATTCTTGATGTGGAGAACCGGACAATATCTGTAGTATTTATATGAATACGGTGCATGCCTCTGTGTGTTTGTGTATGACGGGTTACTTACAATGGAGTTAGATCAAAAAGGATTGTTAAAAGACCCAATGAGGAAAGGCAACACAATGACACAGATTGAAGAATCCTGGAGAAAACAATGGGGAAACTGTTGATTGGAGAATACCTCTTAACTGAGTCCATCCAGGCTAGCAGAATTTACTCTTCCCAGGGCTAAGCCTAAGATCAAAGGGGAATACTAAACCATGACAGAGCCCTGAACCTAGAAAAGGGAAATGTGCTGAGTGAGTTGAAAAAGGCTGCCCAAGGAGTGTCAGAGAGCACTGACCAGGAAACAACTTGCATCCTGGTCAGCACTATCAGGCAAGGAAACACCCAAGCTGATGGAGAGTGAGGGTCTGAAGCAAGCAAGATGTAACTGGGTACCCAAGAAAAATGAGGAGAGAGGCATCAAGGCTAAGTCATGTCTACCTAGATGTTTGAGAGGCATTGTCAAGTATAGGTAACTCAGTATGCATATAGGTCTCTTATGTATACACACTTCTCTGAAAGCTGTGAACCTTTTGGCAAATAAATCATACTTTATTTAGAAGAAGCTGCCTCTTTGTCACTGCAAACTTACTGTCCATGGATTCCCAAAGGGAAACTCTTATAGGTGCCAGGTCCATTGGGCCTGATAGGTATTATGCTTGGCAACCAGCAGTGTATAACTCAGAGTCCCAATTGGAGAGTGGTTGGATCACAGGGTCCTATCCCAAAAAGAAGTGAAACCAAGGGCCTGTCACTTGAAGAGGACTGGAAAAGGATCTCCAAAGGGGCAGCTTACCCAGGGACTAGGACACAGGCCATGGAACTTGGAGGGTGAAGGCCAAAAATTGGGTGGAGCTGGAAGGCTCCATGTGCCAAATCTGGGTTTTTGGTTTGTTTTTCCTGAGCTGGCATGCACAGAAGGAAGAAAAAGGAGACTAGAACAAAAATAGCCCAAGTGGGTCATTTTTTGTTCTTGGAGATTTTTCTGTTTATTTTTCTTGGGTTCTTTTTAGGCTCATGGTCAGGGAGATTCTTCAAAACAACAATATTAGAAGAAGGAATATTGAACTATTAGAAGAACGGGCAGTCTGGGAGGATGGATAGCCCTGTGGTTAAGGCATTAGGTAGGGACCCAGGAGACCTGGCTTCACCCCTAGTTGTGTCACAAGATTTCTGGGTCATACTGGGCAGATTACTTCATTTCTCTGTGCTTCAGTTCCCCAGCTGTAAATGGGGGTAATTATAGTTCCTTTCTCCCACATTTTGTCTCTCTGGACAGTTTGACTGGAAGATGTTTGGAGCAGGGACTGCCCCTTTCTGTGTATTTGTACAGTGCCCAATACAATGGGGCCCAGTCTTATTGCAGCCCGTAGGACTTACTGTAAATAAAAATGAACCAAACTCACAAAATTATTTGCATTGTGGAATACCTGTCAGTGGAAGTTTTTGAAAAGAGATTAGTCAAAAATCTGACAGAGATCATCTAAGCTAGGTACACTTGGTTCCTCCTCAGCATGAGGAGATGGCCTAGGTGACCTCTTGAGCTTCCAGCCTTATATTTCTGTGATTTTGTGATTGTTTTTAAACTCTGCTTGCTCAATGTATTGAATCAAATGCCCTTCTTCTATTTTTGCAATTTTGAAACAGGGCAAAAGGGGAGTACAATCATTATAAAGGCACACAAAAGCCCAGGTGATATTAGGTGGTAGACCATGGGTGGCATTTGCTTCTGTCCACATGCCAGAGGAAGCTTATGGGGGTTGGAAAAACATAGAGTGGTAGGGTTTCACCTCAGTTATGACTCTCTGAAAAACTCATGGAGAGGATGCTTCCCAGGTATTCTTCTGAAAGTAGAACCAGGCCATTCTAGTGTTTGGTCAGAAGCATGGTCTGTGAAATTAGCACATACACTCTGTGATCCAGCTATGGGTCTATGGACATCAGTTCCTTGCAGATTACCCTTGCTTTTGTCAAAAATAATCTGGGGAGAGATTAGATTGTGGGCTCACATTTAATGCTGCTTTTGGACTTTTAAGGTTACATCTATTTCGGGGAGAACTAGAAAGAGCAATATTTTGGGCCAAGGCAAAGAATTCAAAAGCACTCTCTTTAAGAACTGTACAGTAGCTCTATTCCTGGAAGTGTCTCACATTGCAACCTGGTATTGTGCCAAACTGTCACAGAAGTAGAGAAAAGAATTTTGACATGTTTCACTACATGGCAGATATTTTTACCAGTATCAAATGTATCTGATAGTACCTTGTAATCTGGGGTCAGTTGACACCAATTTATCCAGTTTTTTTGGGTGGGAAAGGATGTTTTCAAGAGCTCATGACTTTTTGATTCTACAGGCCTGAACTTGACGTTCTTATACCAAAAAGCTGCCATTGACATCAATGGAAGTTATGTGCAAGGAGGAACTGCAAGATCAGGCCAAAAACTGGGTAAAACACTATCGCCATGGTGCTATACGTTTTGTTAAAGAACCCCATGCTAAAAGAGATTATAAATACAGCACACATATTACACTAGAAGGACAGGTCTCAGTGTTCAAGCACAAGATTAGGACTTAGGAAATTCATGTTTTAGAATGTTCTGACACAACCATGTTCTGACACAACTATCTTGGGCCAAATTTAGCCTCGCAGTAACAAAGTGCAACTCCCATAGGAGACTCTGGGCCAAAATCAGCGTGTCAAATTTTCTGCTGTAGCTGTTATGGCCAACTGATGGTGGAGAGAGAAGTACACTGAGGGAGTTTTCTGCTTTGTGGCAGCACCAGATGAGTTTGGTCAGGAGAGAGGAGTTGCTTTGCCTTTGATCCCTTCATATTAAATAGATTGTTGGGAGAGGGAAGACCCACAGTTGTGTCCTTTCTACCTTTATGCATCCATGAATTCTGGTCAACCGCCACTGCTACCAGCAAAGAGAGACAGTGATTTTGTGCCATCATTGTAGTGGAGGCTTCTGCCTTACTGACACCCTACAAATGACAATTTGACCTTGTGTCTTAAAAAGAAACTGTGATTCTGCCACAAAAGTTGAAAGAACATGTAAATTAATAGGAGGTGTGGTATCAGAACTGCATCAGTTTTATGTGTCAATTTATCCACAACTGTGTCATGGGTTGGGGCATGAGATAATGGTTATGAGCTTTCTCTTTCTTACAGTTATAGTTACACAACGGCACACACATACACATGTATGCGTTTTATAAGTCATGACAACCTGACGCATCAGAAACAATTGTATGCAATTCCTTCAATGGAAAATTATGTTGCCAAAAATCAGGTTTCATGTTCAACTTGATTCCTAATGGCTTCAGATCAGTGTCAGATGGGAGCCTGATGCCTAATAGCTTTATGTGCCACCTATATAGGCCCAAGTAGGCAACGACAACAGAACAAACAGTGTCCAAGCAAATTACGTGCAAACTATGTCCAAGCAAAAGTTCATTAAACTTCTTAGTATTGGGAAAGCTGTTGGATAGCTTCGTACAAGCCACAAAGTTAACAGCAAAATAAATGTTCCCAGCTTGAACGTTCAAACAAAATTAGCAGTCCCTGTCAGGGGTGCCAGACAGTTATTACTACACAAGGATGGAGAAAAATAAACTGTCAAGCCTAAAACATAAATTAAACGTGCCTGAGGCCAATTTTGATCTAGCTAGCAACCTAGGGAGAATTTATGATAGTGTTTATGTTGGTAAACCACTATTATCATTAGCCAAGTAAGCATTCGGAAAGCCACCGTGTCAATTCCAGAAAGGAACAAGTGTGAGGAAGGATGAGCCAGTGGTTGGGGTACTAGCCTGAGATTCAAGAGACCCCAGGTCTATTCCTTGTTCTGTCACAGACTTCCCATGTGACCTTGGGCAAGTCACTTAGTTTTTCTGTGCTTCAGTTCCCCATCTGTAGACTGGAAATAACAGTACTTTCCTGCCTCAGAGAGGTGTTGTGAGGATATATGAGATTGTGAACTGCTGATATACTATGGTAATAATGGGCCATTAAGTACCTGAGATAGAAAGGTCTCTTTTCAAGGAGTCCTGCACTTCCCTGGGTTATCATGAGAATGATTTCCATTAATGTTTGTGAAGTACTCAGATACTATGATGATGGCCATGTCATTACCTAGATAGACAGTGTATAAATAAGTTAGATATTAGATAGATGGGGTTGGTGTTACTTTGTAGGTTTGGGGATGCAGACAGAGAGAGGCAAGAAATCCCTGAAAACTCCCTAGAAGTTGGTTAAAGTGACTCAGTCCCACCCCAACACAATTGAAAAGATAAATTCTTGCCCAGCCCCACAAATTAGAGAAAACTTGTGGTCCCCAATAGTACATCTACATCAGTTCTTTGTCAATGACTTAACATTTCCATAGGGGCATTCTCTGTACATAAGACCCTCTTCTTGCATTACCAGTTTGTGACTCTGGGAGCCCCTCAATGCCAAGTGGCAAAGGTCCCCCCGCCCATACTATAACTCACATCAGGCGTCACAATTCATTTCCCCATGACACTGTTGTCATAATATGTACCTCACAGATGTCATGTAAGGTATCATATGTAAACTGGTGGCATGCTGGTCCCGAAAATCATTGCATGATGTATGTGTACAAAGAGTTATAGATGTGTGCTGGAAATATGTTCCTAAAATGTATTTGGGAGACAGTGCATAAACCCAGCCTGCCCTGCACAAAGGAATATGTATTTACCTATCTGAGTAGCTTGGTTTCAGGCACAGGACAATGAAAGTACATTTACATCTAAGATAAACAAAGCTATTAGGCTAAATGAGTAGGGGAGGAGACTGTTTAACAATCACTTGAGGGACAGACTCTGTACCCCGGGAAGCCTTCCTGACTCTTGAGGCAGTGATAATGGAATGTGGGTAATATAAGTGGAGCAAAAAGATCTTTCAGTTATCCATCACTGAGGAAACATAGGGAACCCTTTCAACCTATGAAAGTTGGATCCTCTAGTCTGGAGGGCTAGGGATGCTGGTAACTTGATGTAAGTAAGGAAACTGCTTAGGCAAAGACTGTTACTTGATAAAATTAAGTTTTAGTTACTAGAAAGGGCATTTTGTTTTGTTTTGTTTTGTTTTGTTTGTAACCATTTCTGTCTCTTTTATTCTTGTTTAGTATCACTTAAATCTCTGTTTTTTGTGAATACACTTATTCTTGTTTTATTACAAAAACATCTTAGTGCTGTGTATTAAAGTGAAGTGTGAGTCTTCCGCTAACCTAACCTGATGTGTGCTCAGTCTCTTTGATGACAGACAACTTAATCATTCCTGTGAGTGACCAGTGAGAGGGATTGGACACTGCAGAGAGAGATGTCTCTGGGCAACTCAGAAACTAGATTCACTGACTGTTACCTGCAAGGTGAGGGATAGGGGTAATATAGTGGCTCACAGTTCTGGGTGTCTGTAGCACAACATCATACAGGTGCCTCAGACAAAAGTTTCACTTCAGCCAAAGTTGAACAGGGCCTGGACAACTGTACCATTCACCTGTATGTAAACCATGAATTTAGTGGGTCCCAGTATATTATCACAGTTCTCCACAGTTTAGGAGTACTCACAGTTGCACTACACGAGGAGGTATTTGCTCCTACAAAAAGCAAGGTGGGCCTCTTAGCCCTTTAGAAAATTTATTCTCATACCTACAGGGTCTCCCCTGGCAGACATTTTCTTGTGATATTCAGTAATGCAAGGACTTGGTGCATGGAGAGTGCTGCAGTTGAGATTTACACAAATGAATTATGACAATGCCAATTTCTCTAACTAAGCTTTGATTGGTTACCAGTATTAGTGGTGCCCAGCTAAGCTTATATTTCATTTAATCATCTTTTACTGCATGCTTTAACCATGCTTTTTATACTTAGCAAGTAGCACCTCCTTGTAAAGATCCATGGAATTATGTCTGGTTGACTGTTACATTCAGTTAATCATTGGCAGGTGCCTCAGAGAAGAAGACACTGAAGAGGCTGTGTCATGAATTGGTAACAACCTAAGTACACGGTCACTGGCAACTGAGATGCTGTTCACTGTTCCCTGACAGTGCCATGAGGAGGCTGGTGAGGGTGAGCAATGGAATAGAGTCTGAAAATGGAATAGGCACTGTTAGTAATCATTCCAGACTGCACTGATGGGTTTTAATTAAACAGACTGTTATGTAGTAATAAATGAGAAGAGACAATTAGTAACTATTCGATTTCTACATCAATTACAGCAGATAACTTATTTCTTCTCCCATTATTACTTTCCTCACTTCCCTCACTGTGCTTTTTCCTCTCCTGTTAGTGTCATTTTCTCTCACGCTATCTCTTCATGCCACTTCTCTATTCCCCCTTTTCAATATATTCAATATATTCAATGTATTGTTGTCATGCTTTTGTCCTTCCCACATATTGAGACTAAGGTCTCCAAGGTAGGCGAATTCTATGTTGGTATATACACAAAATAAATTAAAAACAGGAATGAGATCTCTTCTCTTAAAAACAACCTTAAAACCTATAAGATGTAAGCTCATGTTCAGAACAAGAACAATTAACAAGCAAAATCAAAAGGAGAAATTTTTCAAAATCCTGCTTGTTTATTCACAAGGAAAGTTTTGTCCTCTTCCTAGCCAGACACACACCAAGCAACCACTTTCAGATATTCTGGGAAAATATTTGAAAGGAAAATCTTTTTTTCCCCCTTTCATTTCTGAAAGTAATGAGTAGTGAATTACTCTGGACTCTTGCCCCAAATGGAGGGCAAATATTTTTGAAGCAAGTTTAGTGCTGGTGAAGGTGCTAGAAATTAACAGCTCTGGAGCCTGAAGTCCTCTCTCTATTCATAGAAGAGTTACAGCATGAGAAGAAGCAATATGCACTTCTTCATACTCCCCTACCATTGTGCTTCTATCCTGATCTGGTCAGGAAGATATTGTAATAGGTGTTCATTATGGTAATATCTGGTAGGTTTGCTTGCTTGCTCGAGAGTAATTCAGTGATGTGGAAACCCACATGAACAAGATTGAGACTAACCACTCATCTTACATACATTTCCAAACAATGATCTGCAACCTAGCAAGTTTACAACTGATGATTTAGAGATGAAAGGCTATGTATCTCCTTACAATCTATCTATCTAATCTATCACCTAAGCCTTTGTACCATGGTCATCACAATACTGAATGCCCTACAAAAAGTTAAAGGAAACATATGGGATCTTAGTCTCCCTTTCTTTGCTCTTCCCCCAGATGTTTCTTTGTTTATAACAGAATGTAGTAATTATGGGAAAGTTAAGCTGAAGAAGTATGTGTGTGGTTTCTAATCACCAGAACCACCCTGTTCCCAGAAGATATTTTATTTCCATTAGTTCCTTTTCTTTTTGTGAACTTCTAAAAGAAATATAGGGTAATGTTGCAAAGCAGGTGTGTATGCATGCTTGGTGTCATACTTATCTGTGAGGATCTGGAATCATGTAATGACAGACAGGCAGCCCTATACTGTCTTCTGTGCCTGGGGGAATATTAAGCCTTTCTAAAAACTGAGAGTTGGGAAAAAATGTTTGCAAAGAGTCAATTCAATAAATATGTATCTTACTCTACATTTCTTTGAATTAAGTCAACACACACCCCTTGTCTATCCACAAATAAGAGAAGGTCCTTTCCCCGCTGCATGCAATTACTTCTTCTGTAAGAGTCCATTACATTTGTTCTTCTGGGAAGACAGATAAATGAACTAATAACACCTTTATGGGGTGAGAATACTATATAAAGTTTTGATTCAGCAACCTACAAGTCTAAGTGAATGCTATTTTATATTTTTGTAGACACCCTACAGATCAGGCTTGTGGTACTGTCCTAGAACCAGTGCTTAATTTGTGCTGGGCTTGTCATATAGCACCTCTAACTTGGCAGTTCATAGCCCCAACACCTCTAGGCTCCCAGCCAGCAGCCTCCGTTCTCCAGCCACCCCGCTCTGAAGGCAGCACCACCACGAGCAGCAGTACAGAAGTAAGGGTGACAATAACATACCATGTCACCCTTACTTCTGTGCTGTTGCTGCTGCTGACGGCAGTTCTATCTTCAGAGCAGGGCACCCGGCCAGCAGCTGCCACCCAGTTTGAGCCGCGACACCTCTTTCATTACAAATTAAGCACTGCCTAGAACTTTCTTTTTCTACCATACCTAACTGACAAAAAACAATAATTTGTTCACACATCAGCTTTTCTTCTTGAAATACTACAGTGAGCAATGTAGATAACTGCAAAGTTCATGAATGAATTCAGTCTACGGTACCCGAAGTGCTGACAAACTATAAAGCCCATTTATAACATAAATAGACTATGTTTATAAGTGATTAATCTAATCTTTAACAGACTCCTATGCCATGCCACAACTAGTCTATTCAGATTCTTATACCATTTGAATCACTATGGAATCTGAGTACCCCCCAATGGTACAATAACGTCATAGTTCAGCAAGGTACTTAAACACACCCTTGACTTTAAGCATGTGAGTAGTCCCTGCATGAGTAATCTCATGTTTCAGTTTAGTCATGAGCTTAAGTACCTCGCTGAACTGGGGTGTATGCGTTGTGACTAACATCTGTTATGTGTGGTTCTTTACTTCTTTCTTTCTTTTTTCTCCCCAGTGGAAAATTGCATGTGATCGTTTTTAAAGTAATTTTAATTATTTTAAATGTATTTTTATCTACTGTGCTGTATATTAGTGAAAGCAAGGTCAAAAAAGTGCACCTTCCACTTCCTGGTTTCAGGAAGGTTTTGGTGGGTTTTAGATCCAGCACGATTTTCTTTCTGTCTTGGACTAATTCCAAGGAAGTTTTGTCTCCTGCACAAAAAAGCTTTACTTACCTCACTAGGTCTATGGACTCTAATATTATCTTGCACTTTGATTCACTGCTGAGGAGCGTTTTTGGTTTTGGGGTTGTTTTGTTTTGTTATGTTATGTTTACAGTTTTAGAAATTTGCTTCTACAATCCAAGGAAAATTCCTCTTGTTCAGCAGCTATTTTCCTTCCTTTGTTGTTTTTGTAAAAGAATTGGTATTTATGAAATTTATGAACTATTCTTTGCAGTGGGTTCTGTACAAGATGATGTTACATCAAGCAATTCAAGAAATTAAATGTTGAAATTACATTGGAAAAAATTAAGTCCCCCTGAGTAGTTTATCATTTCACTGGTTATCCTCCACCAGCTTAACTGTTGAAGATAATATATTACGAGCCTTCTCACATCTTTTGAAAATGTATTTGCCTGCTTCTAAAACATCCCTGATTTTCAGAGACTTCCTTAATGTTGCATCAGAAATTTCATCTTTCGTCAGCTTTAGTCTGGTGTTTCTTTTGTTGAAATCTGGGAAAGAAAATACAGAAAAGAATGTAATATTGTATATTCTAGAGTAACATACAAAGATGGGATGTAATTCTCAGGCTTTTTATTGCCAGTTAGAGTGTACTGGATTTTCATGAGTATTGTCCTTGATATTTCTAGAAGATTTTAGAAACATTTACCAGGCTGCAGGCTACCAACCACACATTGTGTAAAATTAAAATCAATTATAGCTATGCACTCATTTATGCCAGTTTTTTTAAAGGTATGTTTATGATCATCTAGCTGTGGATTTTGTTATAAATCTAGATGTGATACTGTTAGCTTTTCCATATTCAAAGTGCAACCATATTCTTTGCTCTACTACATTCTTAGGGAACAACAAAACAAAAAAAGAACAAAAATAATGTCTCCGTGAGTGATCGAGTGATCACAGTATGTGAGAATCTCCTCTGTAGCAGGCTGTATCTGAATACAAAATTGCAGTTCCTCTGTAAGAGATAAGAGGACTTTTCTCTCTTTAAGGATGTGGTACAAAGTAAACAAGTAACAGCATACACCATAGAAACCAAGAAGATTTTAGTTTTTGAGACAAGTGTAGTGTTATTTAGCAGAAGGAAGTAGTTCCTGTAACCTGTGGTGGTGCGTTGACTGTGTATTCTATTCTATTGGAGTTCTTTGTGTGGAAGTAGGTGATTCAGCTGATCAGACTATTCTCTGCAAACTAGTTAGTAAAAGACCAACCATTCTGCTACCTTAACAAAGACAAAAATGTCATCATATCCCATCCTGGAGGATGGCGATGAGTGAGCCTACAAAGATTCTGGGTCCTGTTCATGGTAGTTTGGTTGAGTATCCGAAACCTGAACCAAAAGCAACCAAGTGAAACCTTTTTCATGTTGAAATCATGCCAAAAAGTCACAAGATAAAATATTTTAAATATTATTTCTACCACTTCATGGATTGGGCCAGCTGAGCAAGAACCCCAAATCAATTTTTCTTGAAGTATTCTGGCAGTTCCAGTAAGTAATGCCAAGGAATGCACAAGCAGAGAAGATACATTTTCCCAAACTCATATAAGGTGCAAATCCATATTCAATTCGAGGTAAAAAAAATCTGCCAATACAGCTGTGTGAAATTAGTTGTGATTTTTTTTACTGTAAAATTTAACAGATGTTGCTCTTTCAAGCACTTGTGATTCAGTGATTTCAAGTGGTTTCAGATCCTTCCAGTTTTACATTTCTGCTCTTTTTGCATCCATCACATAAGAAAATTCAAATTTTGCATTTCAGAGCCACCTTTCTCGTAGAAATGACCCCATCTCAACTGGAAAAACTTTGTGAAATGTGGTGAAAATTGTAGTGAAATTGAGCCTGTTGTAACAAAATGTGGTGGTTGGTGGAGGGGGGGTGTAGCCTCAAATTCTGAGAAGCTTTGACATTTGCAAATGTTCTGTACAGATTTTATTGCAGTACTAGGTGGGGTGTGGATACCGGGGTACCTATAGTCAGAGGCTCATTTTACTTATTTTTGCTGGAAGTTGGATTCAGAATTTTGCTAATACTATAGTGAAGTTTTGTCTTGAGTTGTCACTAAAGACTGTTCATTATTAGTCATGCACTTAGCTAGACTCTATAGCCACCTCTTCCTATCACTCTTATTTGCCTCCTCCTAATCCTATAGCCTTTGTTTCTTTGCTTGTTGCATCCACTTCTTGCCTTTGGTCTGAAACTAAGTCCCAATCCTGGAAACTCCTAAGCACATGGTTAACTTTGCTCACAGAATGTGGAGTTGGTCCTTAACTCTCCCAACACTCTTGGAAGGCAGAAAAATATTATTAGCTCCATTTTTACAAGCAGAAATACTGAGGCAATAGGTTAAATGATTTGACCATGGAAACTGAGGAAAAATGGCTTCAGACACAAGCACACTTACCCTTTTACCTGAGGCCATAGATGGTAAACTCTTCAGGGGATGTCTATCTTACGTGTTTATAGGGCTCTGTAGTGAGGCGGTGGGATCCCCCACAGCCCCGCTGAAGGACAGCCCTTCCCCAACCCCGCTGTGGGCGGAGCCACTGGGTCCTGCGCCCACCCCTCAGAGGTCACGGCGCAGACCCAGAAGTATAAAAGCAGACCTGCAGAGCTCAGTAGGAGCCCAGCCACCACCGGGACCAGACATCTGCAGCCGCTGCCAGCTGGAGCTCACACCCGGCCAGCCGAGCCTGCCTCACGCCCGCTACCCCAAAGATGACTGGCCAAGCCTGCCGTGCACCCACTACCCTGAGGATGACTGGCCGAGCCTGCCCCGCACCAGCTACCCCAAGGAAGAGCTGAACCCACCCTCGCACACTTACGCAGAGGAGCCTGTTTGAGACCGCTGCGTGTTTGAGACCGCTGGTGACGCCTCGACAACTCAGGTACCTGACGAGGGGGAGAGTGGAAGTAGCCCGGGGGCAGCCGACCCCAGTCTAGCTGCAGCACTGCCAGAACCAATGTCAGTGTGTTGCGGCCAGGATCCCCACTGACAGCAGCAAGTTTCTGCCGCTGCTAGGGCCCCGGTCTGGGACGCAGTGGAGTGGGAGGGCCTGTGTCCCCCCTGCCACCCTTCCAAGGGTGGCAGACTCCCCCTTTTCCTGGCCTGAGGAGGCCAAAACCTGCTATTGCTGCTCAGCCCTGCCTGAGGGCCTGAGCATACTAACTCTGTGTTTGCTGCCCCACCCTGACCTAGGGCTGGGGGATAAGACTATTGCCGGTCAGCCCTGCCTGAGGGCCTGAGCCTACTGATACTGTGTCTGTTGCCCCACCCTGACCGAGGGCTGGACGGGAGACTATTGGTAGTGAGGGTAGTCACTGAGGGACAAAGCGCGGCCGGGCTGCACTACAGGCTCTCATTACCGTAGTGTTTGAGCATCTCCTGGTATATTTATCCTCATAACAGCCCTGTAAGGGAGGGAATGCTATTCACCCTATTTCATAGAGTGAAAGAGAGGATAAGTGTCTTGCTCAAGCTCCCACGGGTAGCAGAATAGGAATTTGAAGCCAGGATTCCCAAGTGCTAGGTTAGGAACCTAACCATAGGACCATCCTTCCTCTCCTGTGGCTGCTCTTATTAAATTCAATGGGACTCTGACTGTGACTGGGCCTTCCAAGTGCTAATGCCATATAGATTATAATAATAGTGAAGAAAATTATCTCCATGTGTCATTGTGTAATGGAGAAGAGCAATTCTGTATGTAGTTTCTAGCTATTTCTGTCTGCAGCTCTTTCTTTTACAGGATTGTGGCAAATACACCAGGCAGACTTTTGCCTTCAGTTACACCCATGCGCTCACACTGATTTCACTGGAGTTGCAAGAGTGTGTAAGAGAGCAGAAAAAGCACAAAGAAACTGCCTGGAGTAAACAATGTGCAGACTGCAGTGCCAGAGACTCCCTCAGGATCATTGCACTGCCTGAACATGAATTCACTTTAGAAAGGACACATCTGGGATCTGGGGTGTTGTTCACTTATGGTTTGACCTCCTACTCAAATTCCTGTTCCTGAGAAACTGAAAATAAAGTCAGTTTAAAAGCCAGGTTCTGTGTGTTCTTGTGTGGGTGTCCAAAGGAGGGACATGGTACCAGGGGCAGGCACCCAGAATCCTGATGATTAATGTGTAACCCACACTGGGCTGTGAGTGGATAGTTGTCCCCAATAGTGGCTGGTCCACTTAAAAGAATAGGAGTCTACTACTTCTCCAAGCTAATGGATTTACTTCTTTGGCTCAAGTTAATGCTCATATGTGTAGATCCGAGATTCAGACCATGCTGTTTGCCCATTTTAGGTCTTTGTATTTGCATTCTCTGATTACAAGGTCCACGCCTGGACACCCAAAGACATTAAGCCAGAGTAAAGATATTACAAACCCTTGTTTTTAGAGGTTGACAGCTTTGCAGTCGAAATCCCTGCCAGGTTGGCACCCCATATGTGCAGGACCGGTGCCAGGGTTTCTTGCGCCCTAGGCGCACGGCCATTTCGCCGCCCCCCCGCGCTGATCCCGCGACTCTGGTACAGCTGCCGCAGGCATGCCTGTGGGAGGTCCACCGGAGCCGCGGGAGCAGCCGACCATCCGTAGGCATGACTGCGGCAGCTCCACCGGAGCCACGGACCAAGGGACCCTCCGCAGGCATGCCTGCAGCAGGTCAACCGGAGCCACCTGCCACCCCCCCCTCCGGCAAAATGTCGCCCCCTCAATAATCCTGGCACCCTAGGCAATTGCCTAGGCTGCCTAAATGATAGCGCCGGCCCTGCATATGTGCATATCCTCAGTCCAGGAGGAGATTTAGTCTGGCTTTTTAAGTGACATAGCTTTAAAAAACAAAGATTTGAGAAAAATAGATTTCTTTCCTCAGTCAGCCTTTTGCAATAAAATTAACAAATTGCTTCTTCAGAGACTCCTTGTGGAGAGCATGGCTCCTACAGTAAGAGCTTTGTCAAATGAACAAACATGCTCTTCCACTTCCCCAACAGTTGTACTTGTAGTGGTGCAGATAGTATTTGACTGGGAAGCTAAGTGTGAACTTTGGGAGACAGTTTCATTTTCTGGGCTTTCTGAGTTTAAAAGTGTTCAGTCCGGCAGCAATTCAAAGAAAACATATGCAAAATAGGCAACCTGACATTAAAAGTATCACTAATGATGGCTAGTGTATTAACGACAAACTTTTTTTTTAGATTTTTGATTTGATTCTCCCCTCTGCCATCTTAAACTAGTGCTGTGGGCTCCCATCATCAATGAGCCTCGGGCTCCTGCAATCCTGAGGCAGGGAAAATTCCTACAAATGTCAATGGAAGTTTTGCCTAGATAGATATCGCAGGATCAGCCCCTGAGTTGCCTTGTAGGAGACCAATAGATTCAAAGCAAGCCTAATATTCTAGTTCTTTTCAAGAGGAAAATCACAACAGAAACAAAGCTTTGTGGGCATGCACGCACCTGTGGGTGTCTGGGGAGCATGCGCATACAGGTGTGATGCACTAATCTGAGCATCCATCAATGCAATACTTAAATCAGACTCTAAGTGAAGGGAGAAAGTCATTCGGTTTGTCCACTAACAAAGCACAGCAGACTTTTAGAGTAAATTCCAGATGGCACCACTGACAGCAGCATGAATCGTCTCTACATTCTTAATAAGGACATACAGGAGCCTTTCTTCTTTAGCCAGGACTTTATTCTCCCACAAAAGCGAAAGGGATGCTCTTGTAATCTCTGACATTTGAAAGATGAGTCTTACTGGAATAAAAATATGCTAGATTTTTCCATAAGCAAAGGAAAGAGTTCTCATCTCCCCTTGCTGCACACATGTAACTCCCATAAACATTAGCAGGAATTATCTTTAAAGGGAAAATGCCCCTTTCCCCTACACAGGAAGAAAGCATTGCTGAGTCTAGGGTCTTATCTTTCTTAGCAAGCTGGAAAATATCCATAGGCCACAGTCTCTCCACCTGCCCCTGATACTTTGGTGTCCTAGGTAACTGTCCTGCAGAGATGTCCATGGCTAGGAACATGGTATTTTGCTGTGTTACCTACATATGGTGCAAGACTCAGGGCAATGTTCTAACTGCATTGTTTCCTGCTCATTGTGCAGTTGCTGGAGAAAGGGCTGTCTCTTCCACCACTGCCAATCACACCTTTAACCATCATTGTTCTTGAGAGTCCTGGGATATGTGTGGAGGCACTGTTCCCCCACATGACTGACCTACAGGCCCCTTCCCCTATTAGCACCACACCAATAAGAGCTGTAATGCTATTTGCTTCCTCCCTTTGCTGCTGTTGAGCAGCAGCTTTGAGGATTGAGTTTCTTCAGGTTTTAATGCTGCTTCTGGCAGCTTTAAAACTTGTCTGGATTCCCCTGGACATTTTTGCGGTCAGCAGGTGAACATCCTGAAGAAAGTGACAGCCCCCTGCTTCTACCCACCTCCTCTTTGGCCTTTGAATCTTATAATGCAGGACTTCCACTGATTCCCAGAGCTGGCAGAAGTTTGCTACAGAGCCAGATGAGCAGGTCCTAGCAGCTGTGGGTCTCATCTACTCACATAAGGAGAAAGGCGAAATTGCCCTTAGCCAGGCAAACCTAATATGCAGTCACAGTTCCAAATTCCTTTAGAAGAATTTTAATTTTTCAGCATTTCACTATGTGATATTATGTCCGACAATGGTTTGATGTTGGTACTTGCAATGTAATTGCATTTTCTAGTGTATCCCCAGCAGAAAAGAAGTAAACTCACATTGCAGCACAGAACAGATGTCTTCGTTTTCAAGCTGAAATGAGCAAAGCAAGTTCCATTTTCTTCCAAGTTTCTCCAGTGGCCAGACAAAGAAGCCTGCATCTATTGGGTGACAGGAGGGTTCACTTCAACACTAAAAATAGGCCTGCAAACCTATTCATGCTCTATGCCCAAAAGACCTTGTTAGGCAGGAGGAGGAGGCATATCTTGGAATGGAATCTGAGTGGGAGAAGAAATGCTGTCACTGGTTCCCAGCATAAGGTGAAGAAAAGGAAGCAGTTTGTATACTTAGGCTGTTTCCCTGGAACAGCATCGAAGTCTGAATTGCAGTATAGTGACAATGTTATTGTGAACCCAGCTAAGTCCTACTCACTACCTTCCAGAGCTAACTACATAATTTACATACAGATGCTTTCCAAGTAAAACAAATCCAACCCATGTGTCCTCTATCCACCTTGTTCCATTCCAGCTCTATTTTCCACGTAGTTCCTATTTGACTGTAAGCGCTTCAAGGCAGGGATTTTCTTTCTGTTATGTGTTTGTTCAGTGCCTACCCCCCAAGTGCCACTCCAATACAAATCATTAGAGCTGGCCAGGAAACAGAATTTCAATTCTGTGAAACATATTGAGCTTTGGAATTGTTTCATCCCAAATTGATACAAAACCCACCAAACCTTAAATCTTTCATGGAACTGAAATCCTGCAATGTTTCATTTTGGAAACACTGAAATGGAAAAGTAATTGACCCAGAAGAACATTTTCAAAAACATTTGAGTGACTTTGGATCTTCAGTCTCCTTTTCAAAAGTCACCTTTAAAAATGGGACTTACTGTGGATAGAGGACAGGGTGCAGCAAGCAGCAAGTGGATGAGATAGCAGTGAATATGCTGTCTTATCCCCATGATGATAGTGATAACTATCAAGGATCAGGGAAGCACTGTGCTAGTCATTGCACACACACTGTAACAAAAAGACATCCCCTGTCCCAGAGAACTTACAATCTAAACATAAGACATGAGACAACAGGTAGATATAACAGAGAGGGGAGCCCAAGGCTGTAAGGCAGTTATGACAGGTGTAATAGCAATGATCACAGCATACCAGTTGCATAACCATTAAGTTTTGTAGCCATTATGGAATAGGTGGTTTTTAATGAGAGATTTAGTACAGAATTATTTATCTGTTAGGACTGTGTATCCATTATTGTTTTTAAGACATTATTTTCAATAGTCAATGATTTGTCAGCACTTCTCTGAGTCAAGAGCTTGGATTTGAAGGCTACGTATTGGGGAGAGACTTGAAGCAGTGGTGGTTCGAGCCACAGCAGATCTCTATAACATTTGTTGTGAAATTGGCAATTATGTATTTCATTTTTGCAGCACTGAATTGTAATCAGCATAATTTTTTTGTTGACTCTGTTATGTGATATTTTTACAATGGCTTTGTATTTACATGTGTCCTCAGATCATGAAGGAGACTTAATTTGTCTACTCTTTTGATGCTACTTTTGTTGTGTTTTCTATCTATTGATTAATAACCTTCTGAATGATGTTTGACAATATTCTGTGTGATGGATACTGCCCAATTAGAAGATATGAAAGGAAGCAAATGTGTGAGGCTCAGGGTCAGAGGATAACTCAAGGTGTGTGAGGCTTTTCCATGTGTGGAATATACCAAATTAGCATATTTTGAAGGCAAGATCATCATTACATGTCTCCTGTAATTCAATCAAGATAAAATCTGATTTACACATCATATTAGTCAGGGTACCACAAGACCAAGTATTATGGAACCTATTTATTTATATTTACAGCCACAGCTCCCTGATGATGCCATTGGCTTTGAGAGAGTTTCTTCAGAAAGTTTATTGCATAGCCTTGAGAAGGTTTCATACAGCATGTGAGAACTCTGCCACTTTTTAAAAGTGACACAGCAATGATGGTGTTTATATCACAAGTGAAAGAAGTGAAATAAGTGACCCATTGAAGACAGCAAGCAGTGGTGATGTTTGTTAGTCCTGGAAACAAAACTTGTGTCCATTTCAACAACATTGAATTCTGAAAATGGAGAGTTAGTTGTCATGGGACAAAACCCATCACCAAAGCATTGATGAAACATGTTTATGTACCAGGAATAACATGGGTCAGGCTAAATGCATTCATAGACTCATAGACTCATAGGTCAGAAGGGACCAATCTGATCATCTAGTCTGATTCAGTGGAATCACATTTCCAATTTGGATTCCCATTCAACCTGTTGGAAATGGACACAGCTGTCAAGCACTTGATTCTGCCTCAAGTGATGAACTTAAGATTCTTCAGTAGTTTCCACAGCAAAACTAATGCAGATATAAAAACTGCAGTAGAAAGATGTGTAAGGGAGAAAATCAGACATTAAATATATTGTTTAATCCCCTTTTTAAGTAAAAAGTATTTACTTCAGACGAATGTATGCATCACCCTGTTATACAGATGTACACATAATGAGTAACACTTTTTTTCTATTTCATCCACAAAAAGATAACAGTCAATATTTTAGCAATATTTCTACCTTCAGGAATAAGTCCCCCAGTTGCCAACCACTTTTTCAGGCCCTGAGAATACCTGTGTTTTTTTAAAAAAAAAAATTACTCAATTTTTCAATTTGAAAGGACTGTTTGTTTAGAAAATTTCCTAAATTCTATTTTATTTTTAAAAGCTTTAAAAAATTACATGAAATGTTTAATTTCAGGTTAAAAAAAGAGTTTTGTTCCACTCAAAATGAATTTGATTTTTAGCTTTTCAGTTAGCCAGAAAATTCAACAAGTGTTAATTTCAGGCTGATCTGAAACAATTTTTTGCATTTATTTCTTTTTGATTTGGCCAGTGAACCATAAAACTCAGTTATTTGCATAACTGTAGTCAGTATGGCATATCTGCAGAGCCACAGATGTATCTATTTGTTGGCTATGCACTGTGAGTCTTTCAAGAATAGACAGTTCAATCAAAACAAGTTGTAGACAAATGCTTTAAAAAAAAGAAGCCAGGAATATTCACTTCAATTTCCGATTAATTTGCTTTAGCACCAGCTTTTGCCCTTTTTTGGGTTTGTTTCCTACAAATATTTGTGCGATTAAGAGTTTTGTTGTTTTTTGGTTTTTTTGACACAAATGTTCACAGAAAGTGACTTTCAAAGTAATACATTTGACTAACCACAGCTAAACAACACAGCTCAAACAGGATGAAATTCACTTAGTAAATGTCTGTGCTGCTTTTAAATCCTCCTTATATAAAGCCATCACAGTTTGGTCCTATATGTTTTTTTAGTTGCTGGACCAGTGCCAAAGAAGTTCACAGAGGCAAATCTAGTTTTAAAAGATAAGGGACTCTATATCTTGTGTATATGACTAGCATCTGATTTGGGGGCAGAAACTTGCTGTGAATGGGGGGCAGGGAGATAGGAGGGAGAGCAAGGGAAGCTACTAAGACTCAGCAGTGGGTACCCAGCAGAAGGCAGAAGAAGGTCCAGAGATTCCTACCTGTTCCCTGGCCCTGTTCTGGGCACCACAGCAGCTGCTCCAGTCTCTCATGGTCCTCCTCTTGCCTCCGTCCCTCCCACCACATACATGTGCAAGCTTACAGGGACAGAGCCCCCAATGCACCCCCACTGGTTTCATTGATACACTGGCATCCAAAGCGTAAAACATTCCAGAGCCATCTTTGAACATTCCAAAATCCTTAGTGTGTGTACAGAGTGATTATTTTCAAGTTAATCTCTGTCTTGTCTTCTTTGACTTCATTGTTTTATTCCACCTGCAGCACATAATAGCTTCCACTACTGAAATCCGTGTTACAATCCTTTTAAAGATCAATGTTTTGAAGTGTCTGGTTAAGTTCAAAGTGTCACTTCTCTTATTGTTTTCTCTCTGAAATCATGCCTATAGCAAAACATTTTATATTGATTTGACTTATTCCCAAATAGTTCTCAAACTAGGTATCTACAAGAAAAAAGTAACACGTGATGAATTACTAGCTCATTATGGGAAAGATGTGGAGCTTGTCCAAGTCAATGGAAAGTCTTCTTTTGACTTCATGGGGCTTTGAATTAGGCCCTATGAACACTAACTATCAATATTTTCAAATTCTGATTGTGCAAAACCTGGAGATAGGCCCAAGCAATGACATTTGGATCTGAGATTCCAAAACAGTTACATGCCCAGCCTAACTCCAGTCCTTTCCATTCACCTTACCCTCTACCTATTAACTCCTCTGATACAAACACACAGAGAGAACAGTCATCTTCATTTTCAAGATGCAATGAGAAAAGCAAATTTTCTCCCAAGTTTCTCCAGACTGCATCTATTGGGTGATGAGAGGGTTCACTTCAATGCTAAAAATAGGCCTGCGAACCTATTCATTCTCTATGCTCAAAAGACCTTGTTAGGCAGGAGGAGGAGGCATATCTTGGAAGGGAATCTGAGTAGGAGAAGAAATACTGTCACTGGTTCTCAGCATAACGTGGAGAAGAGGAAACAATTTCTATACTCACAGGCTGTTTCCCTGGAACAGCATCGAAGTCTGAACTGCAACAGTGAAAATGTTATTGTGAATCCAGCTAAGTCCTACTCACTACCTTCCAGAGCTAATTACATTATTTACATATGGATGCTTTCCAAGTAAATCTAGCCCATGCTTCCTCCATCCACCTTCTTCCATTCCTGCTCTGTTTTCTGTGTAGTTCCCATTTGATTATAAGCTCTTCTAGGCAGGGACTTTCTTTCTGTTATGTGTTTGTTCAGTGCCTAACCCCAGGTGCCACTCCAATACAAATAACTAGAGCTGGCCAGGAAACAGAATTTCAATTCTGTGAAAAATGTTGAGCTTTGAACTTCTTTCATCCCAAACTGAGACAAAACCCCCCAAACCTGAAATTTTTCATAGAACTGAAATTCCACAATATTTCATTTTGGAAACACTGAAATGGAAAAGTAATTGACCCAGAAGAACATTTTCAAAAATACCTTGGTGACTTTTGGATCTTTAGTCTCCTTTTCAAAAGTCACTTAAAAATGGGACTTACTGTGGATAGAGGACAGGGTGCAACAAGCAGCAAGTGAATGAGCAAGTATATGCTACCTTATCTCCATGATGATAGTTATGACTATCAAGGATCAGGGAAACCCTGTGCTAGTCATTGTACACATACTTTAACAAAAAAATCATCATTTTTAGGAGTATTCCTATTGCAGATATATTCCGGAATATGATTTCAAGTCAAATAAATTCACCCATGTCCCTTCACTTCACATCCTCTCACTGCCAGTTGAAGGCAAACTCTCATTTATTTTTGCTTTCTCCTCTTACTTCAAAGTTCATCAGAACATTATTAGAGTTCTCTTGTTAGTAATTGCAGGTCCTACCACTAGACAATCAACTATGAATACATTATTTGTTATATATAAAAATCCATTACATAGAATGTCCTGGTAAACACTATAATGCAAGTATCTCATGATAATAGGGACAATAAAATCAGCAACATTGTCTCTAAGAAAAAAAACAACATATACAGCATTCTGACAATTTCTATCAAAATTTTGTACAGTAGTTTGATTGTTGATTCTGGTTGGTATCCAAAATAAGTTAATGCTTGCCAGAAAGGAAGTTAACTAGATGGGGACATTTCTTAGTATAATAATATATTATAAACTAATTCAAATATTCCAGTTTAGTTCTAACTAACTGAGAAAACTATGCCAGTAATTAATCATATATATATATATGTGGGTGTGTCTTCTTACACGCACTTATATGTGGGTGTTCATGGCCGGTGCTGAATATGGCAGAAGCAATGTCATCTCTCCCATAATGTTGTCTCAATCCTAGCCTTGAGAAACCACACCTAGACATAACAAGATAGATCAGTTTCCATTCCTATTCAGTCTTTGGCCTCCCTGCTGCAATTAAAAATAAAGTTTGCAAAGGTGATGGATTTTGTGAAATGAGACTAGTGTCCACTAGAAATTGGACAGAGACCACCAACACATTTGACCCTTATACCCTCTATGAGATGGGAACAACTTTTTGTCACTGTTGACCAAAGCTGGATTAGAACCAGTTACTTATTGCCTGGCTTTGATTCCCATTGTTTATCCCTTTTTCAGTCAAGTTCTGCTGGATACTGTAAAGGGAACATATGAGAGATGTCATTGGTAAATGTTGCTTTTTATGACAGGAGGAAAACATAAACTAAACCGTCATAGAGAAGAGAAAAAATATTTCACATAACAAGTTTGATTTATAATACAACTGTAATGTTAATACTACTGAACTGTTAGAGCTGTAAATGTTCCTCTCTCCTCCCACACAATATCAGTTGGTTTGATTTCAGTAATTGTTAACAGACATTACTTAGTGCGTTCTGAAACGCATTCTCATGCAAGTAGTCCTTGCTAGATGATTCATCATCTCATGCAGTCAAATGGGAATACTCATTATATAGCACTTAGAGGCCTCATCTGAGTATAGGGTCCCATTGTGCTAGCTGCTGAACATACAAATAGTAAGTGACAATTTCTGCCCCCAAAGAGCTTACAATCTAAATAGACAAGACAGACAACAAGCAGGAAGAAATAGGTATTTGTATCCCAGTTTTAATGATAGGGAATTAAAGCACACCAGGTTCGCAGATTTGGGCTCCAGAATTTTAAATCACAGCAAAGAATGATTCCTTTGGGATTTATGTGACTTTTTTACTGAAACATTTGCTTATGTTTGTTTTTGACAGTCATTTTGTTTCATGTCAGATGTGATGAAATGGGGCTGACCTGAAGACAAAATTGATGTGTAATTGTTCTTTTTTAGCACTTGTCCATTCTGGACAGAAGATGAAAGAAATGAAGGTCAAGCAATTAGATTTGATCAGTTTAGATTTGAAGTTACCACAAGAAAGGATGCATGCAGTTTAAATTTAAAATGGTTTGTTTGACTTTTTTTTCCAACAGTTTAACAAAAAAGACCATCATTCTAGAAATCCAGATGCTGAGAGGAAAAGGGTGAAGAGGTGAGCATTCTAGGTGCTCAGACAGTATGGTGAAGAGTGCAGTAGAAGAAATAGGATAGAAGAAACTTATCATTAAAAAAAGAAGAAATGGATTTCAAGGCTGCAGTTCTAGTCAGACATTCATTTAATTTCAACCGGCTGAATCCCGTGAATGTTTCTGCATGACTGTTCCAATTTCATCCACAGTTTTCTGAAAAGACCATTTTTTTGTTAAACAGCTGATAAAATCAAACAAAATATTTTACTTTAACCTTTTAACTTCTTTCTTGTTGCAACTGTGCAAATTTAAACTAATAAAATCTCATTGTTTCACCCTCTGACCTAGCTGCAAAAACATTTCCAAGACCATCAGAAATTAATTACATTAAATTAAACGGAGACTGGACTGCATGTGCCATAATCAATCTCTCCTCTAGGCCCCAACCTGCCATCTCTTTTGGAATAGACATAGGTTTTTTTTATCTTGAAAAACATTAATTTAAGTACCGCTAGGCCTCGACTAAAGATGCTAAAGTAGCCACACCACCCCAGAAATAGATCTAGGAGATACAGTCACTCAGAGCATCTCTCTGAGGCACAGTTGTCTCCCTATCTCCTGCTTGCTCCTGGAAGCATTAATTTGATGCTGGCATGTCCCTGCAACAAATTATGACACCTCTTGCACCAGGTCAACTGGACAAGACTCCACTCACTTCCTGCCCTCCGGCTTTTGAGGCAGCAATTTGATGGACCACACTGTGTCTGCCTACTCAGATTCAAGGTCAAGAGAGTCCACATACAGGCATTCTTACTCCCCCTCATGTGTAGGCCAAGTCATAATCTAGCCATTAGAAAACAGTGACATTCTTTTAAGAAAATGATGAGAAGGTTAACAAAATGTAATAGTAACAGCCGTATAGGATGTCAATGTGATGCAGTGTCATGTTTATCTAACTTCAGTTCCATGTCACCGCACTAATTTTTGCCCAGCAACTCATTTTTTCAGAACTTTTAATATGTTGGTGTGTTTGGCTTTAGTGCACAGAAGTTTCCTTTCAGTGGATTAATTTGTTATTGTGATTTACTTCTGTAAGCACAGGAAGCTCATTATTTTACGCATTTTATTTTCCACACAATTGAGATAAGTGGCTCTTTCTCCCTTATAATGCAGCACATCTCTTATGATGATCTCTGCAGTGTGAAAATTAAATCTCTTTCTTTTATAATCATATGTGCTCCATTAAGCTCTGCCAAACCTGTAAACTAAGTAGATTTTATTAAGAGACCATCTATTTCCTGATGTCTTCTTTTGAAAAACAAGTGATTTTAAGTCTTAAATACCTTTGGAAAAATATACTGTTTCTGCCATTACTTTGTACAAGATCTTATAAACATTTCATACATTTGATTGGCAAGGTGGGTGATATAATATCTTTTATCTGACCAACTTCTTTTGGTAGAATGGACAAGTTTTTGAGCTTCACAGAGCTCTTCTTCGGGTCTTTCTTTTTAGCTCTGAGAAACTTAAAAGCATGTCTTTTCCACCAGCTGAAGTTGGTCCTGTAAAGATATTACTTCACCTACCTTGCCTCTCTCATATCCTGGGACCAACATGACTACAAAAACACTGCAAACAGTTTTTGGTATATGCATTCTGGAGTAAAGCAGATAATGTTTTCACCCTATATCCAGGTCTTAACAAAGAGTAGATGTTGCTGGCCTACTGAGATGGCTCCAAAGGGGAAAAACCCCTCCACATTTACTCATCAACAAGTGGCACATGATGGGCCAGTCTGTGACTGACTTATTTGAAAGCCCCATTGTAAGGGATGATGTGTGTACCCTTGTGGGTCACAGGGACCCCCACAAGTCCTCTTCAGACCCCCTCTTCAGGTCTTGGCACTGTTTTTCTCTCACACACACCCGCAGGCACACCCACCCACACTCCAACAGCTGAGGGAGGGAGGCCAGCAGAACAGCCTTCCCCTTGCTCAACACACCCTTCCTGTGGCAGGTTTTCCTTTTAAGGTCCCACCCTTCCAGACAGAACAAGCCTTGCAGGTGCATCTGGTTGGTGGAGAACAAGCCCAGAGGAGTTTATTAGTCCCCTCTCTGTCAGTGTAATGGTATGCCCCTTTATAGCACCACACAGAAACTGAAAGGATCCACGTGGGCCTGATAGGTCAACTATACTACCTGGTTACTGCTGGAGAGTGGGCCAGGTTTAATTAAAGATAAAGACTAGCTGGGAAGGAGCAAGGTAATTAGTGTAAAGAAAGGAATTCTGGAACAGAAAGAGGCTGTAGAGAGAACAAGAATTTTGCAGCTTTTTGATGATTGAGAGAGGGTAGGTAGGACAGATGGACCAACCAAGCAAGCAGGCAAGCTATAGAAAGGCAGTTGTATAGTAAGTCCAGGGAGGAGCTTTGGGAGAGGGCCTGAAGGAAGGCTAATGTAGGAAGACATTCAGGGAGGTAGCAAGGAGTTTAAGGGAGCAGACCTTAGCTTCTTGCCAAAGCATCCCTGGAATAAACCCAGAGAAGAGGGAGGGCCTGAACACCCATACTGACTGTGGGGAAAACTGGTGTAGAAACACCTGACACAAAGGGGAGGACTATTGAATATGGAGCCAGGCCTCCAGGGAGAAAGCCTGAGAGGTGTTGCTCTGAACCAGAGCAGCAGAACAAACCTGCACAGCCTAGGAAGAGGCTGCAGAAAGGAGAGCCTGGATAGGGTGAAAAGTTTATTCATTTGAGTTTAGTTTGGTGTACTTTGTGTACCCTGGATGGGATGAGACTAAATGTGACTTGGCCAAAGGGCTCAGAAAAGGCAGAACACCCCAGAAATTGAGCAATTGTTGGCAGGGGGCAGTAGAGGAGCGAGCTGCTGTGCCATGCTCAGCCATGAGGGGGAATACCAGGAGGAGTCAACCCTTCTACAGATGGGTATTGAAAAGATGCAAATAGGGCTTATCTTCTTCCCTCCTTCAAGGATGGATCCCCCTTCCTTCCTACCCCCTTTCATCTGATGAGTTTGCATGTTGTTAAATGAGGTTGATCTCAGGGCAGGAGGAATGAGCCACTCACCAGGTTTCTGGCTGGCACAAGTTGACAAGTTCATTGTGATCGTTTAATTTAGTGCCCTCTTGGCTGCACAGAGTATTCACTGGTTGGTTGTCATATTTGGGGTCAGAAAGAAATGTTTCCCCTGTGGCAAATAGGAATGACCTTCTTTTCTGTGCACATTTTAGTAATGAGATGGGTATCTGTGGTTCTCTGTTAGTTGATGTATATATCTGAGCTATAGCCCAGTGGAGCTGAGCAAGAGAACATAGGAATTGGCATAGCTATGTACTCCAGTGTCCTATCTCTGATAGTAGCCAGCACTGGAGGTGGTCACAGGGGTGTTTGGTTTGGTTTTTAGTCCAGAAGTGTAAGAAATTATTTGGACTGTGTTACATCCCATAAATTAGATATACAAGGCAAGTTATTTGCCACTGTTACATATAAAACATACAGACTTAATTCTCCTAGAGCTAGTGCACATCTCAGATAGCTTTCTATTAGTGCCAACGTGGTACACAGGCTACAAAAGGTTTAGAATCAAGTGGCTGTGAGACTTGTGAACAAATGGAGCTAAGTAAATTTAATCTCATTGTCCAAAAAATAAGCATCAGCTGAAATGTCAAGAATATAAATTAAAACTTTCCCTTGGCTGTGCAAGTTCCCAGATAATAATCTGCACTAAGCACTGGGTAACTATCTGGGTCAGGTATGACTCTGAAATAGAAAACATTTCACAATGTATAAATAGTAATACAAAATATGTCAGTGGGTGGTAAGGAATAGTGCTCAGCCAGTGGGCTATGAAGCAAGGCAAAATGTGAAACAAGAGAAGCAAAG
Source organism: Gopherus flavomarginatus (assembly GCF_025201925.1). Classification (NCBI taxonomy): domain Eukaryota; kingdom Metazoa; phylum Chordata; order Testudines; family Testudinidae; genus Gopherus; species Gopherus flavomarginatus. Next base: position 68,506,566 of record NC_066621.1, on the reverse strand, counting down.
ATTATTAATGCATTTGTGGATGCTGTGTTCAGCAATCATTTGTCAGAGGTACACGTTCACTCACATGAGGAGCCTTTCTATGAAATACACAAGAACTTTCCACTTGTATTTAACTGTATTCCCGCAGGCTATAAACAGCAACTCCTCAAATACAATGATAAAAATGCATCTCAGCACCACCTCATTATTCACTAATATTCCTGAGCTCTGGAAGAGGTTCTATGAATACACTGTTGGGAATATAAATTAGCAAATCCTGATCTTATGGGCCAAGTATTTTCCTTTCCATAACTAGACATACGGACTATATTATGTAAAGGTTACAGTTGCACAGTTTTCCTTTACAAGCAAGTGGTGCTCTCAAATGGTTGAGCACAACCATGTAAGGCTCATGTCAGTGGGAAGGCTAGACCAGGAATCAAATTGCAACTCAGGTACACTGCAACCACATTTAACTGAACTTCAGCTATTCAAAGATCACTGAATAAGTTAACCAATAATCCCAAGGCATTCAATTGACTTAAACTCTATCCTGACAACTCTTAAGAACCTAAACTCTGTCAGACTGAAGCTGTGCTATTGTGAAGCTTAGAGGCTCCACAAGCCTGAACCTCTTTACAGCCATCCTCTGCTGAGCTAACCAGCCTTGGGAAAGTCAACCAACTCGCTCTACTCCTGGAAGCCCCTTCCTCCCTGCCTCTGGTGAGCTACTTCATTTTGTAAAAGCTTGACCTGCTTTCTATAGCATAATCGGTAGAACACTGATAATCTGAATCCCTAATTTTATGAAGATTTTGGATGTTCCCTTAGAACTTTGTAAAAGAGGAATTTCACTCAGTTTTCATCCTGTCTACATAAGTTTCCCCTGTAGTTCCAAATGAATAGGTTTCAGTCACTAAAATACTGCTGTGTAGTATTGACAGCTCAGAATGGCAGCCATGTAATTCTCAAGGTCTCAGTGGGAATCATACAAAAGGCAGGTTTTGGAGCCTCACTCTGCAGATCAGCAGCAGTGCTGTGAAAGCTGGGGCCTAGATAGACAGATGGACAAGCAAACACGAGAAGCTGGCTTCCCCCACTCACAGAACTCTGGCAGGCTAGAGATGGCGGGAAATCCTACTTCTATAAGTGGAGAAGAAACTGTGTGGGATGCCAGAGAGGGCATATGAAGCTGCATTCTGGGCTGGGGGACAGGCCAAGGAGCAGTCTGAGCATGTGGTTTCTGTGAGCTTACACTGCATGTGAGGAATGGCTGGAACCCGAAGGGACAGAGGTTCCCTGATGGGTGACTGAGGGGCAGATTCTGGAGGAGTACTGGAGTGGTTCATTTGCTGATTAAAGTGACTGAGTGATTCCTGGGTGAAGTCTTACCTCCACAAAGGCTGTAGGAGGGTTCTCCATTCCAAGGCAAGAGGTAAGAATTTGGAATTGACTACTAGTAAGAGAAGCCCCTACTATAGCTGCTAACCCCACGTGACGGGTTGGGTCATAAAAACCCCCTTCGGACTGCCATCTGATGTGCTGAGACTACCTCTGAGCCCGTTTTCCCTGCCAGCTTGGGACTTCAGTATCCTATCTTGTTGAGCCAGACACACTAGCCTGCTGCAAACACAGACCCAGGACTGAACCATGTCCCCCAAACACTGCAGACTTAACTGAAAACAGCTTAAGAAGTATTCCTGTCTCTAGCACTCAGACAACCAGCTCCCAATGGGATCCAAACCCCAAATGAATCAGTTTTACTCTGTATAAAGCTTATACAGCGTAAACTCATAAATTGTCTGCCCTCTGTAACACTGACAGAGAGATATGCACAGCTGTTTGCTCCCCCAGGCATTAATTACTTACTCTGGGTCAATTAATAAGCAAAAGTGATTTTATTAAATATAAAAAATAGGATTTAGGAGGTTCCAAGTAATAACAGACAGAACAAAGTAAATTACCAAGCAAAATAAAACAAAAACATGCAAGTCTAAGCCTAACACATTAAGAAACTGATTACAGATAATTCTTACCCTCCAACAAGCTTCTTTCACAGACTATACTCCTTTCCAGTCCGGGCCCAATCTTTTCCCCGGTATAGTCCTTGTTCCAGCTCAGGTGGTAGCTAGTCTCATGACTGCTGCCCCTTTGTTCTGTTCCACCCCCTTATATAGTTTTGTCTCTCTAGGTCCCCACCCCTCTTTCTAAATGGAAAAGCACTAGGTTTAAGATGGATTCTAGTACCAGGTGATATGGTCAAATGTCCTGGGAGACCCCAAGCCTTCATGCTTCCTGGCCTGACTCACAGGAAGGCTTGCAAGTAAACATCCATTTACAATCAATTGTCCTAGTTGATGGGAGCCATCAAGACTCCAAACCGCCATTAATGGCCCACACTTTGCATAAATACAATAGAGCTTCCCTCTTTATAGGTAGTATAAAAGTATACCTCAGAGGTATATTTCATATTTCTAGTTTCAGATACAAGAATGATTCATTTATTCAAATTGAATGCCCACACTCAGTAAATTATAAGCTTTGTAATGATACCTTACAAGAGACCTTTTGCATGAAGCATATTCCAGTTACATTATAGTCACACTCATTAGCTTATTTTCATAAAATCGTATGGCATGCAGTGTCACACCCAACTCTTGAACAAGCCCAAAATCTGTATCCATATCGTCCTGATACTTAGTTTGTAGGGAGCTTTTTCAGGTACTCACGATTGCCTGCAAAATCAAGCGTTGCAGCCCTGCTGTAACCATGGTTACCATAGGGTGCACAACTGCAGATATCACAATTATGAAAGAGTTATTAAGAATGAACAGAATCATATAAAAAGTGATGAATATTGCGTAGACAAGGTAGTTAGTGAGCTCCTGAGCCCCACAGATCCACTTAATATAGGAATTTTACTGTATTTTCTTGACTTAAAAATATATTTTATGTCAATTATTTCCAAATGAATTACTGAAGAGGAAGAGAAGGGTAGGGATCTGCTAAGAGGGAAATCCCCTGGTTTACAATACCCACTTAAGGTAGCGTCTGGTCCTCGTTTTGTTTGATATTGCTTGATTTTACAAAATCCCCTTTGAAAATACTTCCCCTTTTCCACGTCTGATGCATGTATGTAGATGTAGAGTTGCTTCAAAAATCTCACACTGTTTCATGATGTGATAGACCCAGCTTAACTGAAGCAATTGGAGGTGATTCATCACAAAGAAATGTATCACCCAGTCAATAAAAAATCTTCTCTTGTCTTTTTGAGAATAAAAGAAATGTGGTTATTTTTTGTTTGATTACCCATAATAAAATGGAAAATGTACTAGAAAAATCATTGACAGAAAGCTGGCTATTGTCAAATGTTTGCTGAAATCTTTCATTTTTCAAAAAAGTGGGGGAGGAGACTCTGGTCTACATCTGTATAAATCCATTATCTTCACTGGAGTTTTATTTCCTGGTTTTACACAACGTAGCTAATAGGAGAATCAGGTCCGCTGATTAAAGAATAAACTTCTCAAATGCTCTTCCTTGCTGTGGCTTATTTTATCTTACAGAATGTGAGGATTCTGAGGCTTGGTCAGTCAGTATGATTTCTCATGCTTTGGTATAACTATTACAGAAATCAACCACTAAAACTGGTGATTGAAATGTGTCATGTGTTTCTCTTACAATGGTATAAATTATGTAATCCCTGCCTCATTAACAGAAATTTTATACTACCTATAAAGAGGGAAACTTCACATTTTATTTCTCTCATGTTAGAAGACTCTGGTTTGTTTGTTTTTTTTTGTTTGTTTGTTTTTGGTTCTGATTTCATAAAGGTCTAGTAGACTTTGCTAGGAACTTGGAACAGTATTGTTTGAAAAGATGTTTACCATAAAGTCTTTATTTTCAACTGCATGCCTAACATGTGCATACATGATGCAGTTGTGTGCACTATCCAGGACATTCCAGACCCAAATGGCCTTCTAGGTGCATAACTATCCATTTGTTCATGCTGTTGTTTGATGTGTACATTAATCAGTAGTAACTACACGTACAAAGTGGTCGCACAATTCTAAATGTATTTGTGTGCATAATTCTTGAAGGTACATGTTTTTGCAAGTAACCAGAGGGACTACTCAGCTGGGGCAAGGTATTACTCAGCTGGAGTGAGGGTGGCAAAAATTGATCCAAAATATATTCCTAAATGTTTAAGCTTCATTCTTCTTACTGGTTTCAGAGTAGCAGCCGTGTTAGTCTGTATCTGCAAAAAGAACAGGCGTACTTGTGGCACCTTAGAGACTAACAAATAAATAAATTTGTTAGTCTCTAAGGTGCCACAAGTACTCCTGTTCATTCTTCTTACTGTATGTTACTGCACCTGAAGTCACCATCTCCTGTAATATCACAAGCAGTGGCTATGGAGATGGTTGTGATGTCACAAACAGGAGACAATGTCTTCAGATGAGGAAAAAGCAACAGGAATGGATTAACTCAGAAGAAATAAAGATCATGTGATATCCCAGATAATTAAAAGCAAAAGAAGATCAATACAGAAAGTGATATATGCTATAGGCAGAAATGCTTCTGAACAGAATGTCTCTAAATCTTTTCTGCAAGGATTGGTTAGTCTTCATTTCAAAGAATCCAGTCTGAGCCCAGTTCCATTAAATAATTAACTCCTGTTAAATTAAAGGCAAAACTCGGCAGCAGCATTAACTCTGGAACAACAGAACCTCTGAACAGTGGGAGTAGGCTCAGGTTTTTTGTTTGTTGAATAGCAGCATTGTTTGGACTGTCCTTTTTTCTTGTCGTTCCCCCTACCCCCTGCTTTAGACAGTAAATCCATTGCAATCTTGTTTTCTTCTCTTCAGTCATTGAACATAAGAATGACTATACTGGGTCAGACCAGTGGTCCATCTAGCCCAGTATCCTGTCTTCTGACAGTGGCCACTGCCCAGTGCTTCAGAGGCAGTTAACAGAACAGGACAATTTATCAATTGATCCATCCCCTGTCATCCAGTCCCAGCATCTAGCAGTCGGAACTTTAGGGACAGTCAGAGCATGGGGTTGCATCACTGACCATCTTAGCTAATAGTCATTTATTGACCTATCCTCCATTAAGTTATCTAACTCTTTTTTTAACCCAGTTACACTTTGGCCTTCACAACATTCCTTGGCAATGCATTCCAAAGGCTGATGTGTACTGTATGAAGAGGTACTTCTCTTCTGTTTGTTTTAAACCAGTTACCTATTAATTTTATTGGGTGATCCCTGAGGTTTTGTGTTGTGTGAAGGGGTAAATAACACTTCCTTATTCAATTTATCCACACCAGTCTTGATTTTTATAGACCTCTATCATATACACACACACTCCAGTCGCCTCTTTTCCAAGATGAATAGTCCCAGTCATTTTAATCTCTCCTCAAAAGAAAGTTGTTCCGTACTCCAAATCACTTTTGTTGCCCTTCACTCAACTTTTTCCAGTCCTAATATCTTTTTTGAGATACGGCAACCAGAATTGCACGCAGTATTGAAGGTGTGGGTGTAACATGGATTTATATAGTGGCATTATATTTTTGTCATCTTATCGATCTCTTTACTACTAGTTCCTAACATTCGGTTAGCTTTGACTGCTGCTTCACATTGAGCAGATGTTTTCAGAGAATGATGTCAAGACCTTTTGAGTGTTACCAGATAATTTATACATACAAGATGATGGAGTCTAGCTGGGATTGTGTTTTCCAAAGTGAATTACTTTGCATTTATCAACATTGAATTTCATCTGCCATTTTGTTGCCTAGTCACTCAGTTTTGTGAGAGCCCTTTGTAATTCTTTGCAGTCTGCTTTGGACTTAACTATCTTAAGCAACTTTGTATCACTGGCAAACTTTGCTACTTCCCTGTTCACCCCCTTTTCCAGATCACTTATGAATATGTTCAACAGAACTGATCTCAGTACAGATCCTTGGGCAACCCCCACTATTTACACCCCCACTATTTACCTCTCTCCACTGTGAAAACTGACAGCTTATTCCTACCCTTTTCTTCCTATCTTTTAACCAGTACCTGAACCATGAGAGGACCTTCTTTCTTATCCCATTGTAAGCGCGGGAATGGTCCCACTATTGTGGGAAACTTTCCTGGTTTCTGCACTACCCTGGCGAAATGGGCTAGCAGAAGGATCTGAGTCCTTGCTCCCACTTACTTTACCCAGAGGCCTCCCTTCTCTTAAGGACTCCCCTCCCACTCTCCTGTCTGTCAAAGTCCTCGTAACTGCAACAAGGCTGGGCCCAGGATTCCTGGGGGTTTCGACCCCCAACCCTGCTGTGGTTACCTAGGTCAGGGGCTAGGGTGTCCCCACTCCAGGGTACTCTCTCTGCACTGACACTTCCCTGACCCACTGATCATTTCATGCAATTTAAATCAAATACAAGTTATTTAATCAACAATTAATTTAAAAAAGAATAAGGAAAAATAAGGAAGGTTAAAGGAAAACACATCATCCCGCTCTGTGGCAGGGAACATTACAAACAGTGTCTCTGGAACATCAAGGCAGTTCACGGTCTGTTCATTGTCGGTCCCAGGCCTTCTTCTCAGGCCCTGGTTGTGCTGCAGGGATGCTGCGGGTTGGACACTTGCTCTGGTGGTGGCCACACACCTCTGGGCTTTGGGTGGTGGGACCCTTCTTCCCAGCATCACCTCCCATCGGGTTAAGATCCCCCTCCCAGTCTGGCCTGCAAGGACCCTTGGCTAGGGGTGTCTTTCTGTGCTGGGCTCTTTGTCCAGTGTCCCCCCTTGACTGGCCCCAGTTGCTTACCGCACCAGGCTTCAAACTGCTCCAGCTCCAGCCCCACTGTTCTAGCTCCACTCCACCCTGCCTCAGCACTGATGTTGCTGCTCTGCCTCCAACCTCCTGGGCTGCTTCTCTGGCCCCTCTGGCTGCAACCCTGCTCCCAGCACAGGATCTGCTCTGTGGGCTGCTTCCATGACTGCTCCCAGCTCTGACCTGCTTCCTGGGCTGCTTTTCTGGCCCCTCTGTATCTGGCACAGCTCTGCTCCCCAGATCAGCTTTGGGCCCCTGCTCTCTCCTTAGCTCAGCCCCACTCTGTCTAACGGAGGCAATTCCAGCTCACATAGAGGACAGGACCCCCCCTGACTCCCTGATTAGCCTGCCCACCCTGTCAATCTGGCTGACCTGGAGCATTGGCCTCCCCCCATTCTTTTAGTGCTGGGAGCTAGTCAATCAAAACACCCCCACCGAATGTTAGTAAGGAGACAACAGTCCCCTTACACCATGATTCCTTACTTTAAGAGCATTTGGTGAGATACTTTGTCAAAGTCTTTCTGAAAGTCCAAGTACACAATACCACCTAGATCACTTTTGTCCACACGCTTCTTGACACTCTCAAAGAATTCTAATATGATACATGATTTCCCTTTACAAAAGACGTGTTGACTCTTCTCCACTGAATTCTGTTCATCTATGTATCTGATCATTTTGTTCTTTACTATAGTTTTAACTAATTTGCCTGGTACTGAAGTTAGACTTACTGGCTTCCAATTGCCAGGATTACTTCTGGAGCCTTTTTTAAAAATCAGTGTCACATTAGCTATCCATCAGTCATCTGGTACAGAGGGCTGCCTTTAGTGATAGGTTACAGACCACAGTCAGTAGTTCTGAAATTTCGTATGAGTTCCTTCAGAACTCTTGGATGAATTCCATCTGATCTTGGTGATTTACTGTTAAATTAATCAACTTTTTCAAAAACCTTCTCTATTGACACCTCAATCCATGAAGTTCTTCAGATATGTCATAAAAAAATATGGCTTTGGTGTGCAAACCTCCCTCACATCATCTGGAGTGTAGACCAATATACAGAATTCATTTAGCTTCTCTGCAATAGCCTTGTCTTCCTTGATTGCTCCTTTAGCACCTTAATCATTCAGTGGCCCCACTGACTGTTTGACATTTTGTTGTTAATTTTTGTGTCTTTTGCAATTTCCTATTCTAATTCTTTTGTGTCCTGCCTAATTATATACTTACATTTGACTTGCCAGAGTTTATGCTTTTTTCTAGTTTCCTCAATAGGATTTGACTTCCAATTTTCAAAGGATGGGGTTTTTTTCGTTTTTGTTTTTTTGCCTCTAACCACGTCCTTCACTTTGTTTAGCCATGGTGGCATCTTTTTGGTCCTCTTACTGTCTTGCAAGCATTTCACTCGTGTGGCTGTTCCTTTAAATTTTAATTTAACTATTCTCATTTTAGTATAGCTCTTCTTTCTGTACTTAAATGCTACTGCAGTGGGCTGCTTTGGCATTTGTCCTTCCTATAAGGATGTTAAATTTAACATGGTCACTGTTACTGAGTTGTTCAGCTATATTCACCTCTTGGCAAGATTCTGTGCTGCACTTAGGATTAAATCAGGAGTTGTCTCTCCCCTTGTGAGTTCCAGGACTAGCTACCCCAAGAAGCAGTCATTAATAGTGTCTATAACTTTTATCTCTGCATCCTGTCTTGGGTGACATGTTCCTAGTCAACATGGAGATAGCTGAAATCCCATTATTATTGTGCTTTATTGTTCTTGTAGCATCTCTAATCTCCATGAGCATTTCATAATCACCATCACCATCCAGGTCAGGTGGTTGGTAGCCTATTCCTATTGCTATACTCTTATTCAAGCATGGATTTTCTATCCATAGAGATTCTGGGGTATAATTTGATTCATTTTAAGATTCTTAATATATGAGTCTTTGCTTTCTCTAGCATATTGTGCCACTCTCCCAACAGCACAACCTACTCTGTCATTCCTATATATTTTGTACTCTGGTATTACCATTCCCATTGATTATCATTGTTCTACCAACTTTCTATGACACCTATTATGTCAATATCCTTATTCAATAGCAGACACTCAAGTTCATCCATCTTAGCATTGAGGTTTCTTCAATTTGTATACAAGCACCTGTACAATTTCTCAATATTTAGTTGTCTGCCTTCAAGTGATGTAATTGAATGGGACTTTCTTTTTGTTTGACCATTTCTCCTCAGTTCCTATCTGTGTTTTATCAACTTGTATCCTCTCATCTTTACTAAAATATAAAGTATCCCCTGTAATAAATACTCCCCTAAGGGATGTATCTGTCCAAACAGTGAGCTTCTCCACATCTGTAAGCTTTCCCTCAGCTCTTAGTTTAAAAACTCCTCTATGACTGCTTTAATTTTACATGCCAGCAATCTGGTTCCATTTTTATTCACATTGAGCCCACCCTTTCTGTATAGGCTCCTCCTTTCCCAAAATGTTCCCCAGTTCCTAATAACCCCAAATCCCTTCCTTGTACACTATTATCTCATCCATGCATTGAAATCCTGCAATTCTGCCTGTCTAATTGGCCCTGCGTGTGGAACTGGAAGCATTTCAGAGAAAGTTACCATGGAGGTCCTGGATTTCAAGCTCTTTCCTGGTGACCTATATTTGGCCTCCAGGACCTCTATCTTATCTTTCCCTATATCATTGGTAACCATATGCGCCATGACCACTGGCTTCTTCCAAGCACTGCATATATATCTTTTTAGGTATCTCAAGAGACCTTCAACCTTTGCACCTGGCAGGCTATTTACCGTGCAGTTCTCCTGGTCATCACAAACCCAAGAATATATATTTCTAATAATCAAATCCCCGACTACTCTCTGACTGTAATCTTCCTGTAACAGGTTGGGACTCACCAGCTGGCGCCTCCTGCTGGTGACTCTGGGAATTAGCTCTGTCCAGTGGAGCGCCCCCTCCTGGTTGTGTCCCATCTGTCGTTCTGCCCTCCGTTGCTGTCTCTGGACCCGCGTTGCTCCCTGATCGGCGGCGTCCTCTTCAAGGCCACTGCCCTCCGGCAGTGCCCCTTAGTCCATCTGGACCCCCTTACGGGGGTCAGTGATCAGCAGTTCTACACTCCAGCCACCATGTCCAACCACCCTCTGAGTCCAATCCCTCTTGTCAGGGATCTGGCGTAGTCTAATGGCTGCTCCCTACAGCCAATGGCTGGGTGTACTGCAAGGAGTGAAGTGGGGGACCCAGGCCTGCTCTCTTCTCTGGGTCCCGGCCCAGGGACCCTCTGGCAGCAACCTCACTGTCCTCCTTCTCTCCCCTCGTCTGTCTGCTTTCTTGGGCTGCTTCCCCTATGGCCCCTTGCACCCCCTACACTTCCTAATAACTGGGGTTCCCTCCCCCAGACAGGTATAATCAGTGTGAAAGGATACCATGACATCCTCTGGAAGGAGGATCACAACTACTGGGTCATTTCCATCTGCTCCAACTTGATGTTCTCCTTCCCCAATACTTCCATTCTTCTCAAAAGTAGAGGCTGTTACACTGGGGATGGGACTGCTCTACTGTATCCCCGAAAGTCTTGTCTATGTACCTCTGTCTCCGTTAGCTCCTCCAGTTCCGCCACTCAGATCTCAAGAACCTGTACTCCGTCTCTGAGGGCCGTGAGCTGTTTGCACCAAATGCACACATATGCCACCTGCCTACAAGGCAGGTAATCATACATGCTGCATTCAGTGCAATAAACTGGATAGCTTCCATTCTGCTGCTGTACTTCTGCCTGCATTATTTTTACTCTTGCAGGGGTGAGGGGAGTTGTTTGTTTGCGAATTTTTTCTCTAGGGAGATGTTGGCCTACGTTTAAAGAATGTTTATTGGGTGTATCTGGCTCTCATGCTACCTGGCAAAACTCCTCTGTTTGCTAGCTTGTCTGGTCAGCTACAAGCCAGATTTTTAAACCCATGCTCTCCCTGGGGTAGCCTCACCTTCTCGTCACAGGGTCCTAAAGGGATTAGGGATGAGAGGTTGTCAGGCTGGACCCTTCTTAGGAAGTTCTCTGCCTTGCCTACCTGGCTGTAAGTGCTGTATACAAACCACACGATAAACTTCAATCAAGCAGGCACACAGAAAGCAAGTACACAACAAACTCATCCCCAGGGTCATGTAGCCGCTACTCCTTCACCTGAAGAACTCCATTGCAAAACTTCCTCTGTTTACTGTTCCTGTTTACTAGCTCTCAAGGTTATTTTTTCCTCTTTCTCTAACATTTTTCTGCTGTCTTTTTCAAATAAAGCATTCTCTTATATCACTGAGCCTGCAGGTAAAATTGAACTGGATTTAGAAAGTGTCAGAGCTGTGCTGAAGGCTTGGTTATTTAGTAACCATTAAATAATTAAGAGGCAGAAGGGGCAGTTTGTTATAGCTCTTGTCAAGGCTGGGAACTTATTTCCATGTCACAAACATTAATCACAAGCAACCTGCCTTCTGATGGTCACTTGAGGACTAAATATTAGTTCTAACACTGCCTTGAGGAAAACACAAAGGATACGCATGCTGTTAATTATAAAAAAAAATCTTTCTAGCTTAAAACCATGTTACATAGTTAAATAATTTCATTTACTTTTCATGTGACTGCCTTTGTATTTTTCATTACAATGAAAATGAATTAATTGGAATTGCTTTAGACAGTTGACAGGCTGATATTGGAGTCTGTTCTTCATGTGCAAATGCTACTGCTGCACTCTTTAGTCTCAGATCAGGGGGCTAGTGTACTTCTACTACTTGGAAAAGGAAGGTACTGTGCACAAGGGGACTGCATTCCTCTCCAGGGATTCCAGTGTGCAACACAGTTTGGGGAGTGGGCTAAGCATGGGCCAGGTGAGGAGCAAGTACGAGGCCAATGAATCCATGACTGCATCAATCCAACGTCCAGTCCCCTCGAAGAGAGTCCTCTAGACCCATAAGTGCTACTGTAGCCATAGGGATGCCTGGGTGAAGGATTTCTCCTCTCCTCCCCCAGTTCCTCTTGAGATCCCCAGAACGTTGGCAGTTAGACAGACAGAGGACAGATCCTCATTAACTCTAATGGAGCTATGATAATCTACACCAGCTGAACATCTGCCTCAGGGACACTTTGATCCTACATGCATATCAACACAAAGTTTCCCTCTCAGGTGTTGGTTGGAAAGGAACCAAGGAGATCTGGATTCAATATTAGAGTAACAGAGGGAAACTCAGGGCTTATTTACACAGTGGGTAAATAAACACTATAGGGATGTGATTTCCAAAGCACACTAACTTGTTGCCCACTAATAGGTTCATGTAAATCCTCTTGGTGCTCATTAAAAATTTCCTACTAGTGCACTGTAACAAAGAGTACGTCCACACTACCCACCGGATGGGCGGGTAGCGATTGATCTATCGGGGATAGATTTATCACATCTCATCCAGATGGGATAAATTGATCCCTGTCGTGCTCCCCATCGACTCCGGAACTCCACCAGGGCAAGAAGTGAAAGCGGAGTCGATGGGGGAGCCGTGGCTGTCGATCCCGTGCTGCGAGGATGGGAGGTAAGTCAAAATAAGATATGTCGACTTCAGCTACACTATTCTCGTAACTGAAGTTGCATATTTTACATCTACACCCCCCCTCCCAGTGTAGACCAGCCCTTAGTACTACAGCACTACATTAAAGCACACATGGGAAGTTTTAGTGCCCACCAGCAGGATCTACACTGATTAATGTGCAACACGAGTGTAATTTGGAAAATCACATCTTAGTGCATGTTGGTGCACCATGTAGTCAAGACTTCAGTTAAAGGGAATTCTAAGTCCAGTACAGCACTCAGACTGCGTTACCCATAGAATTGGGAAAGACCAGTCAAAAGCACAGTATACCTCTACCCCAATGTATCACTGAAGAGTTTATGGTGATAAAAAAGGAGCAGAGGTTTTCATTCCATGCTCATTTCAGTGAGATGCTAGTCCCCTATTGGAGAAAAACATTTGAGGGCGTTACCACAACCCCTTTGTTCAGACTAAACACACCTGTGTTCTTTTTTGAGGGCATTACCACAACCCTTTTGCACCGGTGCATTAACTTAATGCATTTTTTTATGCATTAACTTTATTGGAGGCGGCCAAACTATGGTCCCTAGTACTGCATACAACTACTTTATTGAGGGTGGCAAACTAAGTTTTTAGTACCACTTTAAACTAACCTTATTGGGGGCAGCAAAACAGTTCCCCAGTACCACTTTGCAATTCATTTTGCTGCACAGTTAATAAGTTTGGATGGCATAAGCCCAACAGGGACAAACAGCTTTACAGACAGTCCTTCTTTGAAACTCCAATAGAGATTTCAAAAGATTTTATACTTTTAATGTGGCGCCACGGGGTTTGAAGGGGAATGATTCGCAGCAGCTGCCACTGTTTTAGTAGGCGTTGCCATCCCGGATGAGCCCCCAGACTGTCGGAGAAAAACATAGTTTTTACTTTTTGGTCGGGTGCAGCAAAGTTAGATATTTTATTTTTAAGCAATTGCATAGAGGGACAGAGTGCATGAGGACACAGGGTTTGGGAGTTTTTTAGGCAGGTTTTTTTTATAGGTGAACAATTACAGCAAACATTTATATTTTTTGTTACATACAATAAGCAACAGCTGCATTTTGTTTATACATAGGTTATTTTGATTTTTATTTTTATTTAGACTACAGTTTACATTTTATATTTAACATAAGGTTGCAACAACTTTTTACACAGTTTTTTAAACTTATTTTATATAATTTTTGCTTTTACAAATTTTGCGTTATTAAAATAACAGCTAGCCTAATTTTTGCTTACAAAAGAGACTATTTGCATTGCAATTTTTTTAAAAAAATTGTTGTTTTTTGCTTTATTTTTACATCCACAAGGAACCAGTGTTGTGTCTGATCGAAACACACTTAGAGGAAAAAAACTCCACGGGAGTTTTGGGGGAGGAATGTCTGTCTGACAGGTTCCTTTACCCATCTCCCCTGCTGCTGTTTCAGTGTCTCCTGGCCTCCATCCATAATCCACTCATGCCTGGTTAGGATTCATGCTTCCAGCTTCCTCCCTTCTACCATCCAGTAGTGCTGTGGTTCAAATGTTGAACTGGGACTAGCAAAGCTCTTCAAGTGTATGGAATGAATCAGCACTTCCCACTCCTTTCAGGTAGAGAGTCTTAAAACTTATTTTTGTTTGTATTAATTAAAAAATATAATGACCATCATAAAAAAAACCTCAGAAACAATGTAGAGAAAAACTTGCTTTGCAATTCATCGTTAAGGATATGACTAAGTTAAGGATGCTGCTGAATGGCCACCTGCATTGAGGAGGCCTTGGCAAAGGGCAGGACTGGGCTCACTTCTGGCAGAGTTCAAGAAGCATCGAGTTGAATGGCTGCAGCTCAAGAAACTTACAAACTCTGCAAGCTGAATGTAATGACCTCGCATGTGCCAGTGGTGACATTTTTAAACTCTCTTTTTTCCCTCATTTAAAAAACATGGAAATTAAGTGCAAAACTCTGGTTGGCACCAGCTGAGGATCTGGCTTTAATCTGCAAAGATACCCAGAGTTCAGTAGAGCTACTTAGATTTACATCAGAAGCCTTGTACTCAAGCATCAGGAAATTTGAAAAGCTAATGTTGCTGTCACAAAAGTTAACTCAGCTTCACTGTGCATTTGTAGTATTTTATCTTCAATCTTTCCTCATAAAAGGTAAACCCTAATCTATCATTGGGCATGCGTGCAGGAGTTACACACTTTGCAAAAGCAAATAACTTTTGTGTTTACAGTGCTTTAGTTGTAAACATCGTAAATAGATTACGGTACTATGTTATAAAGGACCTGATCCTGAGTTGTAACCTTCTGGCTGTGTGTATCCTGTCACTTTGGAGATAGTGGACATGGTAATTATTGTGAATGTCCAGTGATAGGACCTGGACAGTACAGGAAGATGTTTTGGGGATGTTCAGGAGCTGCCTGCAAGGCAGAGTAAAGGCTGGCAGAGCTTCTGAGTAAACTGTTTGGGTGGCTAACTGACTGGGGTGATGGGGAGTTAAGACGCAGTTTAGCACCAGCAAGACTCTCTCACTAAGGCAAGGGGGTAACAAGGCAATCAATAGTCATGGACACCCTGAGAAAGTGTCACAATGACATTGCATCACTGTTCATTAATTCATAGCTCAAGCCTTGGCGCAGGTCTCTTGCTTAGTGCAACTGAGGAGATGGCAGGTGAAGGCGGCTTTAAACCACCGTTGCACTCTCCTGCTCCTCAGGTCTCCTGGGGCCACTTTGGTCCCTGGCATAAGCTGGCGCAGCCTCTGGATGTAAAGGGCCATTGTATAGCATGCTCTGGCAACAACCCACCCATGCCGCTGGCAAGCACCCTATTCCACAGTATGTCAAGGGAATTTCCTGCTAGTCACTTACGGCAGCTTTGTGCTGCCAAAAGTATGCAAAGCAATCTCATTGGGGCCAGAGACCTGGTCCTTTAAGTTAATGTATCTCCTCAATACTTCTTGCTCCATTCTCAAAGATCACTGATTTGATAGCTGAGTGCAGCCAAGCAGGTGGTCAGTTATTCTTGGCCTCTAAAAATGCAATCCTTGCTTCACTGGTTGTTTCCTGGCTTTGCTGGGAGCACTGGGTGCTCAGGAGACACAGGATCAGGCCCTCATAGGGTAGCTCTTCAGCTCAGCTATCTACAAGCCTTATGCTTTTCCCCAATAGATTATGTTTCAAACCTGGAAATGTTACCACCACACTGGCACTGTTACAAGGAGGAATAAAAAAGTAGGTCAGTTAAGAATACTGAGAACAGATGGCTCCTTCGCAATGGGCCCTTGTGCAATTCTTAAATTAGCAAAATCTATCAGGAATGTTGAAAATATAGTGGGCCACATTGAACCTTTAATTATATTCATAATAGAAAGCTGTAAATAAGGGCAAAATTTGTCTCACTGAGATCACCTTCTCCTTGAGTCCTGTCAATGCTGGTTGCTTGTTTTTGTGATAACTCTGTCAGCAGGTCTTGCTAACAGAAAGAGTCATAATTAACTGAGGGGATCAAAAAGAAAAGGCAAAAAAAACCAATTCTGATTATCTTTCAGTGTCTTATGGACTTCTTGGGGAAGTTTTTAAAAAGACATTTGTTTAAAACCGGATCCCTACCCCTAATTCTAACCTTCAGCCATTTCTGAAATGAACGAGACCTTCTCAGAAGTCTGGAAAAACTTAAACACTGTTCCCTAATTTCCAATGGCAGAAACTCCTCTCACTGTTATTATTTATTCCTGGGAATTTCCCTGTAAGAAGACTCCAGCATTCTTGGGCAGTCCAACTTCTGCATGATCGTTAGCTTCCTGTGTGCACAGTTGCAATCTGAGCGGTCAATTCTGGAGGACCCACCTGGGAGGAGGGAACAGTGATCCCAACAGCACCACCAACTGTGAAAAGAAGATTGCAGAATGCTCTGGGTAGTGAGGAAAGATGTAGAGCCATTCCCTCAAAAACATTACTGATGGGGTAAAGGGTCATATACAGGAAACATACTGCCAGCTCCAAATCTCCCTTACAGTTTAACCCTCATCTGATTAGTCCTTGGTTAGTGAGCTCTTGCAGATTCCCCTCTGCTTTTATAGAGGTATTGTGAGAACAAATATGCTTGGGAACATACAAAAGCCCTTTCTGTGGATATATGCTCTTACGTACATCCTCACAGCAATGAAAGCATTAATGTATATGCCAAGAGATGGAAAGATACACAAAGTTGAAAGGAACAGCAGTCATGCAGCTAGTTCAAAGGTTATCAAAGCTACAAAGTCTATGAAGCAAGTTGATTCCACCGTGATGTTAGTGTCATCTTCTGCTCAGCAATGGGTGAAGCTGACTTGGCCTCCTTTTAATGAGTTTCCAGCATGTCTGTTTTGCTTCCTTTAAGAGAGATGACAGAGAAGACGTTCAGGTTTGGACATTTTATTTTCTTTGGGGAACTGCTAGAAACTCAGTTCTTTGAACAGACTCTCTGCCCCTCTCTTGTGTTTTCTCCGGTAGGGTTCCAGAGTGGAATTACTGAAGTGACTCCATGGGCTTAGATGGACAGGAAAACTGACATTCACTGAAAGATTTTTTTTTCATTGAGTATGGCACATCAAGAACTGTCTTGTTTTTTCACCCTTATCATCCCATTTCTTGTTCTTTCTTTGAGGATTTAAAAGATTTAAGATTTTTATTAGTGTTGAACTTGCCATATCAAAGATGGTCATTGTTGCTTTTCCTCACTGAGGAAAAAAAAAATCACCAAGGTAATTTATTTCTTCAGTCCCTACTTAGTTAAAGCTAACCCCTCTTCCAGACACACCTGTTGTGACCATGAGATCTCTATCACAATTAAAATATACAAACATTTTGGCCCCTACATCTCTCCTTTTCATTCAATGTACATAAAAGTTAGCACATTAACTCCTGCCCACATCTGGTTGGCAGTCAGTCATTCATGAGAACTTTGACAGAGAAGCATATTGCTATTATTGGCATGAGCCTCAGCTGGTTTTATGTCAGTGCCAATTATATCGTCAATGCAACTTTATAATGGAGCAGTCTATAAGTTCACCACAGGAAGAAAGCCTTTCTGATCTCAAGGACATATTTCCTTTCCTTTCCCTGACATTTAAAATGCCTGTTTCTCCTAAAAATGATGTAACAAGAACTAAACATCCTATGTCAATAGGAAAAAAAAACATATGCTAGTGTTACACAAACAGGTACTTAAAACCATGTCCTGCATAGTCCTGCCTCTGCTTGTGGTGGATCAGAATAGAGTTAAAAAAGAAATGTGATAGAGTGGGCCTAAGTCACATTGAAGATATCAAAGTAGAACATAATTTAGGGCTAGATCCCTCAAGGACTAAGATATTTCAACACCTAGCATGGCAGTACCCAACTTTTAAATACCTAGCTAACCAGTGGAATCCACAGCCCTGAGTTAGGTGCCTTGGCTCCCTTATAATTCAGGGGGAGCATTAGGTATGTGACAATGAGATCTACAAAAGCCAGCACATGGAATGGGGAGTCACTTAAGCTAGTCAGTAGGAAATGCCATCATCATGTTACTGTGGTCCTCCCTTCCCCTTTCTAACTTTTATCTCAGAGCACTCACCTGGGCTATGAAGATCCAGGTTCAACTCCCCTCTCAGCCTGATATGCATTTTATTTAATTTGATTGGTGAGGTTTTTTTTTAATTTGGCTGAAGAAAAGCTACTGATTTTGTCTTGTATTTAATTTATGGGTAAGGCACCTATAGAACAGAACAGGCACTTTTTTACACACACACACACACACACACACACACACACACACACACACACACACACACACACACACACACACACACACACACACACACACACACACACACGCGTAATATACTAAAATAAATGTAATTTAAAGAAACATGGATTTCATTCCCTGGGAGCAATACAAGATGTAGTTCATCATAGTTTGTTATACAGAAAGGGATATATGAATTTTTTTCTGTTCCTTCAAGATGTTTAAAACTTGCAGCCATTTATCTTCACAAGTTGTATTTCCTTGTGATATATAGTTGGTAATTTGTTCTAGAGGCAGAATCAATTCCTTGATTAAGGAAATCCATGCACCATGTGCAGTAGGAGCAGTGTCCAAAATCCAGTAGTTTAAAAGATATTTTTTCACCAATAAAAAGTGTACACATTTTCCAGGTGGCTGTGGCAGGTTTTTATTCCTGGTTTAATTGTCAGCAGGTGAGCCAAGGACAAGGGAACATCACTCAGTAAGCCAACCTATATGAAGGAGGTGGTGCTACGTTTTTTTAATTAAGCAGCTTCAGAGAGAGAAACATCCATGAACATTCTACAGGGCTAAATTTTCAATAGTTTTCAAATTTTCATGCTTAAAGGTTGGGGGTTGTACGTTCACATGTCTAAGTGGATGATAAATCCATGGTTTGCATGCGCACCCTAAAGGACATGTGAGCCAATGTCATTTACGTGTACAAACGCACGTGTGCTTTAGAAAATCTGGCACTATAATTGTGGGTCTTAAATTGTTGCTTATCATAAATGTGTAAATTCCTTCTAAGCCTTGTTTCTATTCCCCCTGGGATATTGGTCTGGGACTTCAGAATATCCTTTAGACATCTAGTTATTATCTATAAGACCTAAAAGCATGGGATCTCTTTTTCAGAACCCGATAATATTGCATGATAAATTTGCCTTAATGGAAGACATGTAACATTCCCTCAGAGCCTAGAATGATAAGTGTCTTATAAAAGTTTGTAATAATCATCTTCAATTTATCAGTTGTCTCTAAAGAAAGAAAAATGGCATTTAGCAGATGAGGATGGGAAAAAAATGCTATTAGTCAAAACTCTGTATTGTTAAGTAGGTCATTCAAGTCTTACAATAATCTCCAGTATCCAGAAACAGGTGATGACAGCAGTGGGCAGGAATAAAGACGAGAAATATAGAATGTCTGAATCTTTTGCAGAGCTTAAAGGCCAGTGAAATCTTGACTCTCTCTGGTATGTGAGATGCCTTAGGGTAAATCTTAAACACATTATGAAATACTTAAAGGCAAGGTATATGTAAAATAATATAAAAAGTCCCTTATCTTTAATCATCTGCTTTTCAGATCATTCAGATAGATTACATACCCTTAAGTATTGCACATGCTGATGACTTGCCTTTACTTGCTTGGGGGCTGTAACCAGTTCTTTATTCTCATTTTGAAAGACGACTTAACTTATACAATCAAGGGGTTCACAGGAGAACTTTCCCCCTTACACATCGGAACAGTGAGAAAAGGTAATGAAACTATTTGTTTGTATCAGCAAATGTGCAGTACTCATAAAAGAAGGGTAACATAGCCTAAACTAGGCATTACTAGATGGAAACAGTACAATTCTCAATAATAACAATGGTAGAATATGCATATCAATAATTATGCAGAAAAAACCAAAGTGTTCAATAATTATTTCTGCTCTGTAGCTGAGCAAAAACAAATGATGTAGTCATATTGTATGATAACACTCTTTCCATTACACTAGTATCTCAGGAGAATGCTAAACAGCAGCTACTAAAGTGAGACAGTTTTAATTCAGCCAATCTGGATAATTTACATCCAAAAGATTTAAAAGAGCTGACTGAGGTGCATGCTAGATCATTAGTGTTGATTTTCAATAAATCTTGGAACACTGGAGAAGTTCCAGGTTGAAACAAGCTAATGTTGTGCCAGTATTGAAAAAGGGTAAACAGGATGACCCGGGTAATTATAGGCCTTTCAGTTTGACATCAATCCCAGGCAAGACAATGGAGTGTGTGAGAATTAAACAAGGTTAATATAATTAATGCCAATCAATATGGGTTTATGGAAAATACCTATCAAACTAAAATGGTATATAAATTTTTGTATGAGATTACAAATTTGGTTGATGAAAGTAACAGCGTTGATGTAATATACTTAGATTTTTGTAAGGCATTTGACATGATACTGCATAACATTTTGATTAAAAAAGCTACAAAGACATAAAGTTAACATGGCACACATTCAATGGATTAAAAGCTGACTGATTGATAGGTCTCAAGGTGTAATTGTAAACAAGAATTGTCACTAAATGGGTTTTTTTCTAGTGAGTCCCACAGGGATTGGTTCTTGGCCTACGCTATTTCACACTTACCATGACCTGGAAAAAAACATAAAATCATCACTGACAAAGTTTGAAAATGAAGAGGACATGTCACTGATACAGAGCAACCTGGATCACTTGGTAAAATGGGCACAAGCAAACAATATGTGGTTTAGTATGGCTGAATGTATACATTTGGAACAAAGAATGCAGGCCATATTCACACAATGGGGGACTATCCTTGGAAACAGAGACTCTGAAAAAGATTTAGGATTCATGGTGGATAATCAGATGAACATGAGCTCCAGTCAAAAGGGCTAATTAGTCCTTGGATGCATAAACAGGGGAATCTCAAGTGGGAATAGGAATATTATTTTGCCTCTGTATTTGGCACTGGACAACCACTCCTGGAATACTGTGTCCAGTTCTGGCGCTTACAATTCATGAAGGATGTTCATAAATTGCAGAGGGTTCAGAGAAGAGTCATGAGAATGATTAAAGTATTAGAAATCCTACCTTATAATGAAAACTCGAGGAGGTCAATCAATGCTTAAAAAAGAGAAGGTTAAGGGGTGACTTGATTGCAGTCTCTGAGTATCTCCATAGGGAACAAATATTTAATAATTGTCTCTTCAGTCTAGCGGGGAAATGTATGACATGATCCAGTGCCAGGAAGTTGAAGCTAGACAAATTCAGACTGAAAATAAGACGTACATTTTTAATACTGAGAGTAATGATTAGAACAATTTACCAAGGTTTGTAGTGGATTCTCCATCACTGACGAATTTTAAATCAAGATTGGATGTTTTTCTAAAAGATCTGCTCTGGGAATTATTCTGGAGAAGTGATATGGCCTGTGTGATGCAGGAGGTTAGGCTACATGATCACAATGGTCCCTTCTGGTCTTGGAATCTACAAATCTAATCCAGTAGGGGATTGGAACATAGTATAGGAAGGGTCACACATAATACAAAATAAACATTTTTCTCAGACTAAAAAATGGGTAATAATTTACTGGTTGAACTGGTTTAAAATTAACTGTAGTGAAAGTGAAGATCTGAGGCCCAAATTCTGTACACACTTGCATTACCATTACTCAATCCACTTCCAGGTATTTTGAGTCACTGACAGATTTGGCCCTAAGAGTTTAGTAACTCTGCCCACACCACAGTATCAAAACTATCCGTTAATTTTCCCACTAACATCCAAGGAACTGGAATGCACAAAACACCATGGACAACAGCTGTCTTCTCTCCTTCATTTGTCCCTAGTCTCAGTCTCTCTGATCTTGCCAAGCCCAAATCCATGGAGATTCCACATGGTTCTAGGAAAGGAGAGACATTGTTGTAGAAGTGTTTCTCTCCTCTTTCATGCTCTACCTGACCAAGTATGCTGGGAATTTTTTCCTGGCCATCCACAGAAGCTTAGATGTGGAACAATATAGCTCTAGGTAAGCAGTTGTGTTGAGTCATGCACACTTGCTAGATGCCTGAAGCGTGTAGGACTATAACATTCACTTATGCCCCAGAAATTTCACCATATGGACAGATATTTGGCTGACAGCTCTGATAGCGGCATACAAACTCAAGTTTCCATCAGAAAGAAATAATTCAAGCAGGAAATTAAGAGACAGATTAGATAGCAATCAGCTGGTGAAAATGCCCATTAATCTCCAGGATGCAATAAACAGTGATAAAACCATAATCTACAAAGAGCAGAGTTTAAAAAGGAACCAGTAGACAGTACTAGCAAAATATATGAGAGCTGATAAATGGTAATTGTTTGATGTTGTTTTGAAAATTCCTACTTTTCTGTGATAGGAAGCAAACATGACACTTTCATTAGTGTCTGCTTCCTTTTAAGAGCTATGGCATTAGAATATCAAGAGTTTAACTCAGGCAAATCCTACCCCCTCCGAAGCAGGTACAGATAGAGATGTCCTAAGGATGCTTGTAGTTTCACAGGACAGTGGGCAGGATTTAGAGGGATTGCACAAAGCATGTGCATCTCCTGCATGGGACAATGTTCAGCTCAGTTTGCATATGTAACAAGGTGGTGCAGGGCCCTCTTGGCTCCTGCCCCTGTTGGGCTGATAAAGTCACTAATAAAGAGACCCTGTGTTCAGTAACTACCAGTGCAGTTTATTTACAAGTTGTGCTCCCACCACCTTTTCACCGTACAAGTAGCCCTTTAACAGCTGGAGGGAGGCACTACATCCCTGCTTCCACTTCCTGCCTTTTCCTTTTCTTCCTACTCCTCCTCTGACTTCCTTCCCCTGAGGTTTTTATAGAGCCTCAGCCTAATTAGGCAGCTGCTGTCTCTGCTTCTCCATTAGGATCAGGTGATCTAACCAGCTCCAATTAAGGGAGGTGAATTGGCACTAGAGTGACAGAGGGCTGGCTCAGCAGTTCCTGCTCAGTGCCCTGTCACAGCATATAAGAGACAGGTGGCGATGAGCTAGAAGAAGGGCAGGAACAGGTGGTAGGATATGATGGTATGTAAACCCTCCTAGCCTCTCACTCTCACTCACACACACACACTGCATTAGGGCCCTGGCTGGAGGTCCCACTACACTGCCCCTACCTCTCCCTATCCTCCCTATTTTAAGAGAAGTCCTTGTATCCAGGAGAGCATGATGAATGTAACTGTGGCCAGCAGTACACAGAGAGAGTATCTCTTTGGGCCCAGTCCCCCATCCCATATAAGGGCCAGGTAAATCTGACCAAAAGTAATTACTCTCACAGCATTTGAGGTTTGCTGTACTATTATTGTTCTTGTACCTCTCCATTGAGTCTAGACCAACCCATTGTTTGTTGTGAAGATGCACCAGCTATAAGCCAGAGTGAATGCAGTAAGAATTTGCTCCATAGTTAGAAGATGTCAGGTGGTGGTGAAGTTCTAAGTGCTCTTATTTATATTTATTTGATTCAGTGCCACAAAACATGGTATTGCAGCAAAACAATTATTTTCAGCAATTTGTAATGCTTTATTCAGTAACCACTAGATGGCACTATAACAAGATGTAAAGGTAGTTTAATTCTCAAGAACAATTGGGCAGTAGCAAGAACCCTAGTTTTCCATGGATGGCACTGTAGAGATTGCAAATGCATCTTCATTCCTAGGAGTCTCATTCTTCTGTATTCCCAAAATTGAGCATGCATCATACAGACGTATCTATTTGAGCCAAGGGGGAATGCACTGGTAATGACTAGGGTTGTGCAAAAACTAAAAATAAAAAACCAAATACCTTTTTGTACAACCCAAAACGTTGTAAGAAAAATATTCACCATTTTTTCTAGGCCATTTTGGAGCCCTCAAAATGTCACTTTTTGTGAAATGGCAGTTTCCAGATGAAACTTTTAAAATGTGCTTTTGTGGGGAAATTGATTTTTGTTGGAATTACTTCTTGGATTTCAAACACGTTGAGATTTTTCACTAAGAACATGACCATTTTCACTCAGAAGTGTGGTAGCTGTGCACATCCCAAGTCCCTATCTTTAGATTTTCTTAGAGAACGTGGCTAGAGAAGACCTCCTCACTGCATACTCTCCTCCTTCAACTCATATGAGAAAAAAATGTGCATGGAGAAAGCACAGCAGCAATCTATAAGCCACATGGTAGGACAGTGTAGGCTGCTTCATCCTTCAGATGATGAGGACCGACATGACTATAAGAAAGCCCTTAATAACCCATTCAATATTAACTCCATTTAGTGATAAAAGGTGGCTGTGAAAGGGCCAAAGTTCTTCAGGAGATTCACCTTTCAGAACTATAAGGATTTTCTACAAGGATTGATTGGAAGCAGCAAGATATTAATAGGGTTTAGGGCTTCTCAAAATTAGATCTAAGGATCTAAGTTAATGCAAAAAGGCCTCAATTACATCACCTTTCATATCACTTCTGAATTTGGTCCAGTTTATTTCACATTTTTTAAATAATGTAAAATAATTTCATTGAAAACATGAAATGAAAATATGCCACCAAAGGCACATAACATGTTGACTTGAGTTATGTCAAAACTCAAAGATTCCAGAGGTGCTGAGAAGAGATAGTAAATCGAAACTCAAAACTAGAGATGCCACAGGTTAAGAAGTGGCAAGAGATAGAGCAGCTACCACCCACATGAGGGAAAAAACATAGATTAATACGGTATTTAATAATAATTGCCTCCTTTAAAAAATATTTATAATTTCAAAAAGAATACATTGGAAACTTAACCTAATTTTGTATTCTATCTCTTTTTCCAATACATCATAGCAAATGTGTACGTTTTGTTTCCTTACTAGAGATATACAATGGGCTGATAGTTTCAAAGATTTTTCCACAGTAAAACCCCATATTTATTTCCTCATTAGAGCTCAGAAAGATTGCTCCATTTAGCACAGATTCACTAGATTTGTGTGGAGACTTATCATTTCACATTTATTTACAGTAAGCTTGCTGAAAATTCTGGCAAACCAATTAAATGGACAACTCTATGGCTCTCAGAGCAATGCATTCACCTCTGCTGTACAATAATGGCTATTTCCTGCCCTAGAACAAAAAGTATTGAGGGATTTCTGGGAACAAAACCTTCAAAACAATCTCCATGGGTGAGAATCCCAGAATTGTATAGATAAGATGTTCAAGTAGAATGCAGAAAATACTGCCATATGAACAGATTGTAGCTGTATGAATTCTACATGACCTATTTGTCCCCTGGAATTTGACCTGCAAATTATTGTACCTAAAAATATGTGGGTCAGGCATTTCCTACCTAAGGCTTTATTTAGTAACCAGAATGAAAAGAGCTTTTTATCCATTACCCAGTGTGCTCCATCATTTTGCATCAACTTTACTGTGCTATCACATGCTCAGATCAATGTACATTGTCAGCATGAGCCAAATCAGCCTGGGATTGTTAGTCACAGCTGTAATTCGAACACACTTTACCAGTGCTATCATCCAGCTATGAAGAATAAAGGGGAGACTTGCCCATCCAGCTGTTGTTTGGAGAGATGCACATTTCTTCAGGTGGAGGGGCAGCCAGGCCAAATAGTGCTATAATCAAATAGTGCTGTAATAGTCTGTTCCTGTATGGTGGCATGGAGAGAAGTCCGTCAGAAATGTGGCTGCACCGGCTTATGCACTGTGTGGGTAAAAGAGGGAAGACTTCATGATCAAAGGAGATTCAGGGACCTTGCAGGAGAAGAGGGGATTGCAGGGGCCCACAGGGGAAGGTACCAGAATTTGCTAGAAAAATCCATTCTAATAAAGACCTAAGTGATAATAACACATTATGGTTTTCCCTTTATTTATCTGCTTGGTGTGAAGTATTCTGTCAGTTTATGGGTATGTTAGTTTCCCACTGAAGTTTTCCTCTTTAACTTGCACTAATTAGTATCAGCTACTCAGCTATGTGTTTGGCAGGCACAGTCCATTTAGCAATTTTGATATTGTTGACACTGGGAGCATAAAACAATGCTGGCAATAATTGTATTGAATGATGAGGACCAAGGGTCTGATTCAATTATTACTGAAGTCAATGACAATTGTTCCTTTAACAGGAATTAGAGTGAGACCCACTGGAATACACAGTAGTTCGGAATTCAGTCAAAGCACTCACATTGCTTCCTGTAGCAGGCAGAAAGAGCCAAGCACTGACCAGTTGGCAGGCAGGCCTGTGCTGGGAAATGCTAGCCCCACTGAGGATTCCTGAAGCCCAGTACTTCACCATTCCAAGTCTAGAGACCCCATTCATACTTTATTCTTATACTCTAAGGATACTGAGAAGTGGTCACTGGGTGGCAGTAGTGATACATTTTGCTCAATGTACACATTGTGGGTGACATTCACCCAAATGCAGAGATAGACTTATATGTGCCAAAACAGGGCTTAAGTGAGAATTAAGTAGTTCATAGGCCCTAAGCAGCCAAGAGTGAATTTCACTTTGTGAGACAGAAGTGAAATGTATACCTCCAAACTTAAGGGAAGGGCTTTCCATTCTGTTCCAATCCATAGAAACTCAACTGAGCCATATTTTCTATGAGAAACAGCTTTCACATGCTGACACTATTCAATTTACCAGAAAGATATCTATTTAACAGGACTTAAAACATGTAGGGAAGCTACAGCCATGAATCTCTCAGGCCTAAGACTGAATCCCTGAATCCCTGGACACATTTTTTAATGTATAAAGAGCTATAACTAGCTAACAGCTTGAATTATTTGCCAGTAAGACCAGTTATTTTGTTTCAGATATTGTGCCTATCTCACCTGAATGTTTAATGAATACATCTTCCCTTGGGGTAGAATTAATTTTATTACTCAGTGTGGATGAGCTGCACATATATAATCAATTGCCCCAACAGGGTGGAGGGTGCAGGTGGACTGTTGGCAGCTATCATTGTAGTAATTGGCAGCAACAGAGTGAGTCTGGACTTACAAATCATTATATGGTGAAGACCTGGTAAGAAAACTCATAGTTCATCTCCTTAATGATAGCACACACCCATTTCCAGGTGCCCTATGTAGTCCTGCACCAAACTAATGCGGTGCTAATAATCACCTAGAAGAGGCAAAGACCAAGCTCTGCTCTCCCTCTCCTATTTTGAAAGAACAGCAGTCAGTAGATAAAAGATGGATGATGTTGGGGTTCGGGATGAGGACTTGGGAGCTCAAGGTTCAATTCCTAACTGTGCCTCCAGTTTACCACCAGTTTTAAACAGTGGTACACATGCACAATAGACAGAATGCTATATGATATTACAGCACAGCAACAGTAATGCAGTTAGGAGGTAATTCAGTCAATGAAGATAACAGAATTTTTTTCATGAAACTCACTGTATTTACTTCTAAAGTAAATTATTCTTTAGATAGTGGGGAGTAACTTTGAGCTGGGAGGAAACTGCTAGAATGTATAAATTTCCCAAATTCATAAACATAAAATCTGTAGCAAAATTACATTTAAAATACAGGTATCTTGCCTAACAGAAATAGACTCGAATAGTATACCTTTTTAACTAACATTTCACTAAATAAATGTATACCTTGATACTTATGGAATGATCTTCTTGACACTATAGATAGTGTATGCTAAGGGTTGGCTAGCCTAGTAATGGATGGCCAAATCCTGATTCCATTAAAATCAATGGCACAATAAAATCTCTTATAAGAAGGATTTGTGTTTTTCTTAGTCCACATGTGTAACACCCATGGACACTGAATGAGATTGTCACAATGGGGAAAAATAGATATCCCTTCAATGTCTAGTCTCTATATATGTGAAACTCTTAAACAAGAGAGAAATAAAATTGATAACCTAGTTATGAGAAACATTTTTATTTTATCGGCACAAATTAGTGATTTAAGATTTGCAATTATTTGGTAATGGTCTTTTGCCTTGTTTAGTATTGATCAGCTCTGTTGTATTCTTTGGGTCAGACTCTCAGCTGGCATAAATCACTCTCCTGATTGGCTTCTATGCAGCTACGCCAATTTACACCAGCTGAGGATTTGGCCCAAAGAATGCAATAGAACTAATGAGGCAAAAGACCATTACCAAATAATTGCAGATCTTAAATCATTAGAAAAGAGGCAGCTGTCTGCTCTCTTGGCTCCTGTGTTTTTTAATCAATTTTTTCATATAAACAAAATTATAATTATAGTAGTTGCCCAGGGAAATTTTACTAATTGCCTATTAACTTCAGACTTGTAGTAAGTTTAGTAACAAACCAAGTTAATAAGAAGAACCTTTGCAAAAGAGCTAGAAACTGGACCATGTGCTCAGTCCCCATTGACAATGGGAGTGCAAAACCCACCAAAGTGTTAATTTGTAGAAGCCACTTCTGAGCAGCCTCCTACTTGCGGGATCACTGGCAAACCAATGAGAATTAGTGTTGATGATGTAATGCTTCTAACTTAATATCCTTGCTAGATTATTTTGTGGCTGGAGTTCTGTAAAATCAGTCTAAAATGGACTCTGCAGCTCAGAATATTTTCTAGCTCCACTCCTTATGCACTTGACCTAAAAGTCATGCAAAAGCCCATGAAAGGGCAGGAAAGATCTGCAGTCCCTTTGTTTGGGGGAAGGGCAGGGGCTGCTACTAAGTTGCTCGCCTTGGAGCAATGGTGTATGTGAAACTCTTCAACAATTTATTTTCTCTGTCATTGATCTGGTTAAGAGGAACACCTAGATTTAACATGCCACAAGCAAGAAACTTGTTGGAAAAGGAACAAGGAGGAGTAGATCAAGGCTGGAGGAGCTTTATTACACTGGCAGCGATGAACAAGCCAGAAAGACACTCTGATCCCAAGCTGAGTTTGCAGGGCTGGCATTTAGAAAAATCCTTTCTCTGTGCCCAAGTTTCCCCGTCTATAAAATGAGGATAATGATATTGACCTCCTTTGTAAAGTGCTTTGAGATCATCTGATGAAAAGCACTGTGTAAGCATTCGCTATTATTATTAACATCATATTTTTATTTGTAAAATGAGCACACTCAATCTGAAATCAGAGAGGCAACAGAACTGGAACCCCATCATGCCATGTTCAGCATAAAGATACTCTTTAAAACTGTCACATGGAGAACTTTTAGCATTCTAAATAATGAACTGATGCCCAGCAAAGAACTGGAACTACAATCACCAGCTCTGTTAGGGTCATCACTAAAGCTGAGCTGCCAAAAACCACAGTGGTACCTCAATCAATCAAAGAAAGAGGAGTGAGTTGCTTATTGCTTAACAGATCTCTTACTATTTCCTTCTTTGGACTATAAATCAATTAATAGTTAAATATATAGCACAGGCATAAAGTAACCTGGCCCCAGTTCAGAGCAAGTCTATTAAGATTTTTATTCTGAAAAAGCCAGAAACATAGATTGTGTTTACCCTCTCACTGCTGTGTTCTACCGCAATGGAATGTTGGTGCTAGAAAGTGGCAATCCTAGTATATGGCACAGCACTGGGTATTTTCAATCCAACATATCTGGTGTGTTATGAGGCAAACGTTTACAATGAAAACTGCCTGACTTAAAAAGCAAAGCCGGAAAATTCAGAGTTAAGGAATATCCTTTCTTAGATCATCTCTGTCACACTGGCTAGAGTAACCCACAACCAAGGGGGGAGGGATAGCTCAGTGGTTTGAGCATTGGCTTGCTAAACCCAGGGTTGTGAGCTCAATCCCTGAGGAGCCAATCTGGGGCAAAAATCAGTACTTGGTCCTGCTAGTGAAGGCAGGGGCTAGACTCAATGACCTTTCAAGGTCTCTTCAAGTGCTAGGAGATAGGTATATCTCCAATTCTTTAAAAAACAAAAAACCAAGAGTGCCAACCTCAGGGCAAACTGTCAAAAAGCACTCCAAATTGGCTGCATGTTCTATAATTAGTATTCACCAACCCAGTAACAACAGTGAATGTGCCAGGCTGGATCACAGAAACCTGCTTGGGACTGCCAACTGATGTGCCAAGACTACTTCTGCCCCTGCCTTCCCTGCCAGCTTGGGACTTCAGAACCCAGACATGCTTGCCAGCTACAAACAATGAACCACATGCCACAAACTACAGGCTTAACTGAAAGCAGCTTAAGAAATGTTCCTGTCTCTAACACTCAGATGGCAATATATAAAGCTTATACAAGGTAAACGCATAAAGTGTTCACTATCTATAACACTGATAGAGAGATATACACAGCTGTTTCCCCCCCAGTATTAATACATACTCTGATTTAAATAAAAAGTGATTTTATTAAATACAGAATGTAGGATTTAAGTAGTTCCAAGTAGTAACAAACAGAACAAAGTGAATTACCAAGCAAAATAAAATAGAACACATGTCTATGCCTAATACAGTAAGAAAACTGAATACAGAGAAAACCTCACCCTCAGAGGTGTTCCAGTAAGCTTCCTTTTACAGACTAGTCTCCCTGAAGTCTGGGTCCAGCAATCACTCACACCCCTGTAATTACTGTCCTTTGTTCCAGTTTCTTTCAGGTATCCTTTGGGGATGGAGAGGTTATCTCTTGAACCAGCTGAAGATAAAATGGAAGAGTCTCCCAGGGGGTTAAATAGACTTTCTCTTGTGGGTGGACACGCCTCCCTCCCCCTGCGTAGAATCCCAGCTATGAGATGGAGTTTTGGAGTCACATGGGCAAGTCACATGTCCACGCATGACTCAGAACTTACAGGTAGCAGCCATGGTTCACATGCTATCTTGAACATCCTCAAGTAGACTTCTTATGTGGCTTGGAGCCTTCCAAGATCCATTATCCGTTAAGTGTTTCTTGATTGGGCACTTAATTTTCACATTCCTTTCTCAAGAAGCTGACCAAATGCTTTACTAAGGCTACTTAAAATCAAGCAAGTACACAGCCAATATTCATAACTTTGAGTACAAAAATGACACATGCATACAAATAGGATGAATATATTCAGTAGATCATAATCTTTACATAGATATGTTACATGGCATATGTAGCATAAAATATATTCCAGTTATGTCATATATACATTCATAAGCATATTCCCGTAAAGCATTATGGGGTGCAATGTCACATCCTCCTCCTGAACTTACTACCAGAGACGTAGACACTGTCCACGGCGGAGGTAGTACATGTAAAATAACTGTTTTTCTTTGGTCACATTACCTTTCAGTACCTTTAAACCATATGATATCATTCATAAGTGTTCTAGCAAGTTTTGGGGTTCCTGGTCCCTGGGTGCCTGAAAACAGGTTGGAGTGTAATATTGCTAACAGAATGAAGACAGCAATATCTGTTAAAGTGTAGGTGTCTTGGCATTTAGCCACCAATGCTATGAGGCAGCGTGCCTCACTTTCCCCTTCCACACAGCAGCATGGGTCTGTTATGCTTTTACTGCTGTGTCAAGCTTCCAGCCTGTTTACAGGTATAAGCTGAAAAGTAACATGCTTGGGGGACTGTCTTGTCACCATCCCTAGCATGTACAAAAGTTTGTTCCACAAATCAGGTAGTCCCACATCTTTAAAGGGTTCACCACTAGTATTAACTTCTTTTTCTTGACCCATAGATGAAGTAGCAAGAGACACAAGATTAATAGCAAATCTACGGTGGACAGGCTTTGTTCACTCAATTTACCTTGTTTAGTGTCTATTACATTTTTCAGTTCCTTTGTGTACCATGTTCTTCTGCCTCTTTGGAGAAGGCTTTCAATTCGGGCATATGTTTGAGGCTCTGGCAAGGAAAGATTGTACTGCAACAATGCCTGTTCTTGGCCCCTCCCTCTGGAATTCCTTTGGGCTGGACCCCACACATCTGTGAAGTTTTCCTAAGGCAAAGTTTTTCTTCCTCCTGCCTTGAAGAGACAGTTTTATCTCATAGACTTATAGACTTTAAGGTCAGAAGGGACCATTATGATCTTCTAGTCCGACTTCCTGCACAACGCAGGCCACAGAATCTCACCCACCCACTCCTGTAACAAACCCCTGACCTATGTCTGAGCTATTGAATTCTTCAACTTATCCCTTACAAGCGTAGCAGGAACATCTTTCAATGGAGTGTTTTGGATTGGTAAGACCTCTTTGGACACTCCACTTTCTGTTCCAAAAAGGTTAGCTGGGTGGACTCCCCCCTCCAGGAGATCTGACCCCCAGTCTTCCCTTAAAACCTGATTCACAAGAGAGGGATCTGGCATCTCAAATGCAGAATTTTCACCCTTCTCCTGGAAAAGATCCTCCCTACAGAAGGTGGGCAGACCCTCTGTCCCCCCCCACCCCCTCCGTCTGGACTTCCCTCTCAGGGCTCCCCTCTGGGTCAGACACTCCTGTGTCTCCCGAAAAGGAAGGTGACCCTGGTCCAGCTGTCGGCTCACAGCTACCAGCTATGACTGACCCTTCACTGGCCAGCAAAATTCCCCCACTTTCACTCAGGTTGGGCTTGCTTCCAGCTACAGAGTCCCTGGGATCTGTTCCCACCACATAGGTCACCAGAACCCCAACTTCCACCTTCAGGACACATGTCTCTGTGCACCCCAAGGCAGGCCCAGTCCACCGGTGACCTGCAACTTCCTGGCAGTCAGCAGTTGGGGTGGCCTTCCTGTTACAAGGTGGAACCTTCCCCACCTCCAGGCAGGTGATTACGGGACAGGAGCTGGCTTCATCCAGTCCCTCCCTCTGGGACTTACAGAAACTAGTTACAACCATCCCTTCCTCCAAAGCTGCATTTTTTACTGCTAAAGAGGAATCTAAGAGACACCCTCCTATTTCCCTCCAGCAGTCCATGTGACTTCAGCCCCTGCACTCCCTTCCAGGGCTTTTAGCACAAGATTCCTTCTCACTGTTAACCAACTCTAAGCAAGATTCTGCCACATTAAAGAAATCATTCCTCAGCTGAAATGGTGCAAAACTGTGTGCCACTGTTGCAACAGTCAGTTCAGCTTGCAAATCACTAGTTTACATGTGCACTTTAGCTAAAGGGGCAAGAACTTTGTAATCTCCCACCAGTTCTAATTCTGCCATTTTCTCCTGGATCAGGCCCCTCCTGACCGCAGAAATCTCTGCCCCTGTGTCCCTCAATCCAAGAAGCACTTTTTCCATTCAGTTTAACAGTATGCATATGCTCACTGCTTGGTTGTGTAGAAGCAAGTTTTACAAATCCTGTGTGGAAAGAGGCAGCAGCCAGGCTCTGAGAAGCAGCAGCTTCCTGTGTTACTTGCTGCTTGTTTCCACTCAGCAAGGGATGCTTATTCCTCAGGTGCCCAGTGAACATACAATTAGAGCACCTCTTGGGCTCCTCTGCTTGTCCAGGAGATTTGGGACAAGTAACGGGGAATGGGGAGGTGACCGCCCAGCCTCCTTTTTCCCAAGGGTAAACCAGTGATTTTGCTTTCCCCCAACCCTGTACCCCTCTTCCAGTGGTTTATGTTTAATTGCAGCTTGTACTTGCTCATAGGAGTCTGCAACCCCAAATAATTCACTCACTGCATTTATCTTTTTGTCCCACAAATACAGTTTTACATCATCACTGCACATATTCAGAAACTGTTCCTGAGTAACCAAATCACACATTCCTTCCAAGCTCGTAATGCCTTTCCCCTTTCTGTTACATTAGGAGTCTCTGGTTTTGTTTCTTAGCTCCAGCCCTCATGAGAGTCCAAACAGAAAGGAGAGAACCATTCCTTCTTGTGAGTATCTTTATATGCCCTATCCCCCGAGTTCAAACCAATGGGACAAGCACTCTGGCATATAACTTATTCGTGGGTGAATGGGGAAATCAACAAAGATTTTGTCCTACAATGGTCCATTTACTTTTGATAGTCCTTATTGATGAGTGGGGAAATCACTCTTCCTGCCTAGGTTCACAAGCTCAGAACAGGCATTTTTACAATTATAAAGCAAAACTTTCATATTACTATATGGCATGGGATATAGACATTAGAAGTAAGAATAATGCCTGCAATAACTTATAAGCATTTTATAGAGTCTATACTCTAAATACATCTTTATAAGTCTAACACCTGACTTGAACAATATTAACATACAAGTGAGCTGGTCTGATTTCCAGCTATGAAGTTGTTAGTGCTCAATTGACACCTACGGACTTGGCAAGAGCTGGTGCCTCATCTGCCAGCATCACAACCTCATTATGCCTTGTTAGTCCTGCTCCAATGTAATGACAGATCCCACACTATTCTGATGCTTTCTTATAAAGGAGGTTCAGTTGTAAGGGTGGTAAATCTGGTGGTAAATTTCCAGGAAATCTGGATTCAGTTTCCTACTCTGGCACAGACTTCCTGTGTGACCTTCACATTTAGGGCTTGGTTAACACTTAGGTGTTATTATGGCTTAACTATTCCTAATTAAGTCCATGTGCCATGTGGTGGGTGCTCTTATTTCAGCATAACAGTGTCTTGTTTCAAATGAGCATAACCCACATGGAGTTAATCAGGAATAGTTAATCTATTTAAAATTCACATTCTACCTTATGCTGGGTTAATTTTCAAGACAAGCCCTTAGCCATCTGTGCCTCAGTTCCCTATCTGTAAAATGGGAATAATATCACTTGCCTGCTTCACAGGGGTGTTATGAGGAGAAATAAATTAAAGATTATGCAGGATGCAACTGCCATGGTAATGGAAGCCATTATCAAATTAAATCTATGTACGGACTTTTTTTAAAAAGAACACAGTTTCTGCCAATATGTGTTTTAATTTTTTAAATATACACTAATAGAGAACTACATGGTAAACTTTTAGATGTGCGTATAATTCAGCAAAAATATTGAAAGTTGTGGGCCACATCCTCAGTGGCAACAAAGCTCTACTCAGCAAAGCATAGAAGGTAGGGGGCAAAGGTGGCTTTTTAGCCACTTCTGCACTTCCCCAATCCCTAGCGCTACCAAGAGCCGTTCAGCCCTCAGTGTAAATGAGAACAGACTCAGAGCTTCTGAAAATTATGCATGGCAGCACAACCCCCTATGGGCCATTTCACAGCTGGGGTTCACTGTAGCACAGCTCCTGTCACACCACCTTCCTTGGTCATGCATCTGATACAGTAATTCAGGGAAGTTCTCTCCTCCCAGTGATTGTCCTATGGCAGGGGAATCACCGTGACCTGGGTAAACCAGCTTTATGGTTGCTTTGCTCCCCAGGGAGAGTGGAAAACAGATTTATTAGGTGTCAAGGTCTGTTATATTAGGATTACTTTAAAACGCATATTCAACCAATACACTGAAGTTAATGGGAGCTGGTGTTTACAGTATGATATATATTAAGGGACTTTTAAAATGAAAGCTGAGACCCATAACGTAACATTCCAGTAGATGTATTTCAATAAGTATTTTGGAACTTCACTCCATGTATTATTCATTTCTTCTTATTAAGTCTGCCTGCCAAAATTCCCTGCACCATTTTTAATTAAAACAGCTAGTACACATGTGCACTAACTTTTTCTAAGCAAAACTACCCGTAACTCTCTCTTCTTTCTTATGCTTCTCTATTCCCTGTGGAATATAGTGCCTTCACCAGCGGCTTTTGTCTTTGCTGGTCTCCTGCCACAGTCTTAGCTTCTTCCCATGTCATTCTGATAGTTTTCAATTCAGCATCTGTTGTGTGTTTCCATGTTATCCTCAATCTACCTTATCACATCTTATCCTGGGGTTTGCAGTCCAATGCCTGTCTTGTTATTTTATTGACGTCTTTTCTCCATGTATATCCTAGTCATCTCCATTTTGGTTGCGTAATTTCCTGTCCTATCCAACTCTGTTTCGTCCTTCGCCAGAGTTCTTCACTGGTGATTTTTTTTGTCTGGCCATCTGATATTGAGGATTTGTCTAAGGCAGCTGTTTATGAAAACTTGGAGTTTAGATAATAAGGTTTTAAGTCTCCAAGTTCAGCACCATGTAGTTTGACCAACCTTACAATGATGTTAAATATTCAAAATTTAGTTTGGAAGGCAAGATTTCTGTTTCTGCAGATTAACTTTAGAGTTGCAAAGTCATGTCTGGCTTTCACTATTCTGTCTTAAAGGTCTCTCTCTTCCACCTGGTGTAATTACAGTGCTTCAAAGAAAGGTGAAATATTTGACCTCTTTTATGTCAGTCACAGAAAGTGTTTTTGGTTTTTCATGTTTGTTGATTCTCATGGTTTTCCTTTTCGTGATGTGGATTTTCAGCCCTAGTAATGGCACATAGGCCTGAAGATCATTTGTTTTGGCTCACATATCTCTACGGATATGGGATAGCAAGCTGATGTCATCTACAAAGTCAAAGTCCTCTAACTTCTATGTAAAAATACATTGTATATCCCTGGGTGGTTCTGTCATCTCTCCTTACCCAATCCACTACCAATAAAAAGATTGGGATGAGATAAGACATTCTTGTCTGATACCCTCAGTAACCTCAAACAGCTTAATCAGTTTGTTGTTATGTGTTACTTGGCATGTCAGATTTTCATAGAAGCTCTGAATGATGTTCACAAATTTCTGAGGCATTTCATAGTGTAGCAACTTCCATAAAACTATTCTATCCACTCTACCAAAGGCTTTTTGGAGATTTATAAAATTCATATAAAGCAGTGACTCCCATTTGATCGACACTTCTGTGAAGATACATTGGGTTACTATTTGATCTGTACATGATTTCTCCTTCCTGTTCTTGCCATAACTTTGAATATACTGCTTTCTTTATTCTGTCTAGCAATTAAATGGCCTTCAAGTTTTCACAGTGACTTTGGTTCCCTTTCTTTGGCAGCTTCATAATATGACCCTTTTTCCACTCATTTGGTATTTTTTCTTCTTCTCACATCTTTTGTAAGAGGCCTATCAAAATGTCTACTGTGTGCTTCAAGTCTGCCTTAAGACCCTCCATTGGAATGTTATCTGGACTTGGTGCCGTTCCACCTTTTAACTAATTGATTGTCCTCTCTACTTCTACTCTCATGACAGGTCCTATTTCAACATCAGATGGATCTTCTCCTTCCTATATAACTTGGGGATTGGCCACTGCTCATGCTTGGCAGTTGATTAAAGAACTTCCTCCATATATTTACAGTAATTGTTCTGACATTTTCGTTATTAAGTTGCCCTTGTTATCTTAAACTGGTCTGTTTGTATCTGTTTTTCTTCCTGACAACTGTCTTATCATGTTGTACAGGGTCTTCACATCATTTTGTGCTGCAGCCATCTATGCATCTGTTGCTATGTTGTCTATAAAGTCTCATTTGTCTGTTCTAGGACTCTTTTTGGCCTGTTTGTTCTTTACAGAATATTATTCCTGGAGTTGCTGTGTCTGAGTTCTTATTGCTTGATTTAGTTTCAGTTTAACTTTGCGTACTGTTTTAGCTTGGCGATATTATAACATGGGCATATCTGCTGTTCCAATCTCTTCTTTGTTCTTATTTTTATTCTCAATTTAGCTACCACATCTGTTCTGTTCCTGCTGTGTATATCTTCTATAGTTCTTCTCTATTTTCACCAAATTGTAATGTGATCAGTTTTGTTCCCTGTTCTATGATCTGGTGGCCTCCAAGTTATCTCAGGAATAGTATGGTGAAGGAAGATAGTTCCTCCTGGGACCAAGTCATTCAATCCACAAAAATCTGCAAACATTACACCATTTTCGGTCATTTTACTGAGGACTTATTTCCCCATAATTACTTCCCTGCCAGTGTTGGTTGCTCCCTCTTTTAGCATTCGTGTCTCCATTACTAGAAGGCCATCTCTTTTCAGGACATTTTCTGTTATATTCTGTAGCTGCTAATAGACATTCTTTTTTTTCCTCTTGGCTAGCTTGATTTGTTGAAGCATAACATTGAATAATGGACACTTTCTGGAACTTTGATGTAAATTATACTGTTAATTCTTTCCGAAATTGATGCCCATTCTATCAGGCTTTTGGCTGCCCTCCTTGATATATCAGACTCAAGCAGTCTGTGTATGTTTTGGTAGCCCAGGATTTAGTAGAATGTGTCCAGCTGACAATGTTATTTGTCCTGTTGTTACCCATTATTCACTTAGGCCTCATATATCTAATGTATATCTGTCCATTTCTTTTGTTACCATTTTATCAAGCTCTCATAATGTTCTCACATTCCATATACCAATTTTAGTTATGGATTTAGGAGAGAGCAAATTCATCAGCAGAGTAGCTTCCTTGCAGGTTTGGCCACTTTGAATCATCATTTGTCTTCTAGGTCTATAAGAATTGGGTTGAGTTGAATTGACTTTGCCTAACTGAGAGAAGTGTTTATTTCCTTAATGACTTCATTTTTTACAGGAGCAAGTCATTGGCCTACTCCCAACCTCCTACCAGGAGGGATGGTGTACTACCTTTAGTCTGCCTCATACCCTTTAACCTGCCTGGCATGGGTGACCCTTCCAGGAATTATGCTCCTGCCAGCATAGGTCTCAGGGCTATTGGGGCACATGTGCATTCCCTCCATGGCAAGGCGCAGTCCCTTGGGAAGGACCTTTAACTCACTTAGTTTCATGTCTAGCTGTATGAGGGTGTTATGTGCCCAACCATTTACAGGTGCAAAAATTACTTATGTAATATCAGAGGTTGGCTTCTAGCCCCCGGAAACTTTTTGGCCCCCAAAATCAACAAGCCACATTATATGTAACCTTTCTGCCTGTCTGAGTTGGCAACAAGGGCCGGGTTCAGTATCTAGGGGCTCCGTTTCAATAATGCAATGCAAAACTGGCTAGAGTCCCCACCCAGTGACCTGGGACAATTACATACTACCTCCCAGGTGCCTCTAAGGGTACGTCTACACTACAGGATTATTCCGATTTTACATAAACCGGTTTTGTAAAACAGATTGTATAAAGTTGAATGCACGTGGCCACACAAAGCACAATAATTCGGTGGTGTGCGTCCATGTACAGAGGCTAGTGTCGATTTCTGGAGTGTTGCACTGTGGGTAGCTATCCCGTAGCTATCCCATAGTTCCCGCAGTTGCCCCCGCCCATTGGAATTCTAGGTTGAGATCTCAAGACATGATGGTGCAAAAACAGTGTCGCGGGTGATTCTGGGTAAATGTCGTCACTCATTCCTTCTCTGTGAAAGAAACGGCAGACAATCATTTCATGCCCTTTTTCCCTGGATTGCACTGCCAGACACCATAGCACAGCAACCATGGAGCCCGTTTTGCCTTTTGTCACTGTCACCGTATGTGTACTGGATGCCGCTGACAGAGGTGGTACTGCAGCGCTACATAGCAGCATTCATTTGCCTTTGCAAGGTAGCAGAGACAGTTACCATTTGTTCTGTACTGTCTGCTGTGCCATTGTAAATTGGCGATGAGATGACGGTCATAAGTCATTCTGTACCATCTGCTGCTGTCATGGGTGCTCCTGGCTGATCTTTGCTGAGGTCGGCCAAGGGCGCAAAGACAAAAATGGGAATGACCCTCCAGGTCATTTCCTCCTTTATGTTGTATCTAAAAATAGAGTCAGTCCTGCCTAGAATATGGGGCAAGTGTACTAGAGAACCAGAGAGCACAGCTGCTCCGTGTCAGATCCCACAGAAATGATGAGCTGCATGCCATTCTAGGGGGTGTCCCTGCAACAACCCCACCCATTGCTTCCCTCCTCCCCCAACCCTTCTGGGCTACCATTGCAGGGTCCTCCCATTTGTGTGATGAAGTAATAAAGAATGCAGGAATAAGAAACACTGACTTTTTAGTGAGATAAAACGAGAGGGAAGCAGCCTTCAGCTGCTATGATAGTCCAGGCAGGACATTAAACGGTGGAGGGGAGAGGAGTGCAGCATCCCACTGCTATGATAGTCCAGGCAGTACAGAATCTTTTCTTTAGACGTTGCGGGGGGGCTGATGGAGTTCAGCCCCCAGTTGCTATGATGAGGACGGTTACCAGCCGTTCTGTACCATCTGCTGGGAATACCTGGGAGTCATTCCTATTTTCACCCAGGCGCCCCTGGCCGACCTCACCTGAGGCCAGCCAGGAGCACTCACGGGCTGATGACGAGGACAGCTACCAGTCCTACTGCACTGTACCATCTGTTACCGGGGAAGGGAGGGGAGAGGATGCTGCTGTTCATTGCCCCAGCATAATGTCTACCAAGCAGCATGCAGTAGACGTACGGTGACATTGAAAAAAGTCAAGAAACAATTTTTTTCCCTTTTCTTTCACGGGGAGGGAGGGGGAGTAAATTGACAAGATGTACCCTGAACCACCCCGGACAATGTGTTTGACCCTACAGGCATTGGGAGCTCAGCCAAGAATGCAAATGCTTTTCAGAGACTGCGGGGACTGTGGGATAGCTGGAGTCCTCAGTCTCCCCTCCCTTCCTCCATGAGCGTCCATTTGATTCTTTGGCTTTCCGTTATGCTTGTCACACAGCACTGTGCTGTGGACTCTGTATCATAGCCTGGAGATTTTTTTCAAATGCTTTGGCATTTCGTCTTCTGTAACAGAGCTCTGATAGAACAGATTTATCTCCCCATACAGTGAACAGATCCAGTATCTCCCGTACGATCCATGCTGGAGCTCTTTTTGGATTTGAGAGTGCATCGCCACCCGTGCTGATCAGAGCTCCATGCTGGGCAAACAGGAAATGCAATTCAAAAGTTCGCGGGGCTTTTCCTGTCTACCTGGCCAGTGCATCCGAGTTCAGATTGCTTTCCAGAGTAGTCACAGTGGTGCACTGTAGGATACCGCCCGGAGGCCAATACCGTCGATTTGCGGCCACACTAACCCTAATCCGATATGATAATACCGATTTCAGCACCACTCCTTTCATCGGGGAGGAGTATAGAAACCGGTTTAAAGAGCCCTTTATATCATATAAAGGGCCTCGTTGTGTGGACGGGTGCAGCGTTAAATTGGTTTAACGCTGCTAAAATCGGTATAAACACGTAGTGTAGACCAGGCCTAAGAGGCAATACTTCCCCTCTCACAAGCACAGAGTCTGAGTGTAGCAAAATCCTTTTAATAAAGGAGGGAAACAATGTGGCATTATGTTGGGGAAACACCATAAACAGGATTCATAACACAAACCATAAGCAAAAGACCCACCCCCAAGTAAGTTTGGCAGTATTCTTTTCCCCTCAGGGTCTTAAGTCCAACAACCCAAAAGATCACTCCAAAGTCCCAAAAGTCTCTTGAGTCCAGCAACCCAAAAGTGTCTGTCCCTGGTCAGTGCAGCCCCAGAGTTCAAAGGTTTATCTGCAGAGTTTTACCCCTCCAGCCTGGGTGGAAGTAGGGGGGAAGGGGCACACGGGGTATTAAGGGGCACCTTATGTGGTCCGAGGTCGACTGCCCCACCTCTCTGTGGGGTTCTGCTGCAGCCTTCACCACGAACCACTCCCCTCCACCAGCCGTCCCATGAGCCGCTCCAGCCATCCCACAAACTGCTCCACTCCACTTCACTTCACTCATCGTCCCGTGGCCCACTCCAGCCATCCAGAAAACTGCTCAGCTCCGCTCCACTTCACTCCACTCACCGTCCCATGGGCCACTCCAACTGTGCCACAAACTGCACAGCTCCACTCCACTCACTATCCCATGGGCCACTCCAACTGTCCCACAAACTGCTCCGCTCTGCCAGCCACTTAGCAATATATCTTCAGTCTCCCCCACTAGTTAGCACAGCACTCAGTGATCTCAGCTCTTAGTAATTTTAGCTCTTTAGTGATTTCAG
Organism: Gopherus flavomarginatus; assembly: GCF_025201925.1. Taxonomy (NCBI): domain Eukaryota; kingdom Metazoa; phylum Chordata; order Testudines; family Testudinidae; genus Gopherus; species Gopherus flavomarginatus. The sequence goes on along the minus strand of NC_066621.1, from coordinate 68,464,983 downwards.
CTTGTAGCAGAGAAGTCCCAGTGCTGGTGCTCCATTGGCCCAAAATGAATGCAGCACAGCAGCCTGTAACTAGACTCTTAATGGAATCAAAATTAGCTCTGCTATTCAACACTGGAGAGAGGAGGTGAAATTGGTGTTTCGGGCCCTCAAAATGGGCCCATACACCCAGATGCAAATACCTATCCCCAGCGTCTCTCCATTCACTGGGTTTTGGAACCCATGTCCCTTGACTAACAAGTGCTACTTAGTTGATGCTGAGTCCCTCTGTCATAAAACAGTTCCACTGGCCTTGATTCACATGATCAGGGTAACAACACTTTATTCTTCCTGCCCCAATAACAGAGAAACTGGAGATCTGTCAGCAGCCAAAGTGACTATTTGGGTGGCTGTGGGCTCATGCTAGGTGGGGTGGGTGTGCCTATGCAAACAAGACCAGCCCCTGAAGTTTTTTTCCAAAATTTGCTACAAGTCTCCACCAGATGTCAGGGTAGAGCTCGTCCTGACTCTGCTTACATCTATAAGGCCCTGTAGAAATTAGCTACCAAAGATGCTAGCCCACAGATCCCTCATATACCTCAGGGTTCCAAAGCCACAGTGAGTAAATCTAATTGCTAGGGAGAACACATAGATACATCCTGAAGTTATTGACCACCTCTGCACATTGCAGCTATTGGCTGGAGCTACTTTTAATATGAATGGGTTTGATGCATAGACATTAGAACTGGACAGAATGATATGCTGTTGGATCAAAGCCATATGAAAAGTATCAGTTTTGATGGGAAGGCTTCTGAAGTTCAGAGACACCAGAGAGAGAGAGACAGAGACAGAGACAGAGACATAGAGAGAAAGATTAACTGAAAACCTGACTTCTTTGCACTGAAAATGACATTTTGACACAATTCCATTTAGCAAAACCATTTGAAAAAATTTGTTTTCATTCCAATGTGGAATAAAAACAAATTTTGAAACCTTGAAAGTTGTCATAAAATAGATTTGATGCCATTCAGCCAACTCTAATAGAAATGCCATCACCTGCATACACAAGTGCTAGTGTGAAAAATATTCATCAAAATAGTGCACATAAAGGGGGACAAATGGATGCCAGGATGAGATGAGGTCTCTTTGAAATTCAGGCTCAATTTTAAGTGGTGAGGGGATACCTGTACTAAAGATGCCCTAGCTGGCAGTATATTCATTTTGAATGTAGGAATCCACACAGGCCTCTTAACATCTTTTGGTTGGAGGTACCTGAAGTTCAGCTAACCTGTTCAGCCCCTCTCAAAATCGTATTTCTGCCAAAGAGAGCTAAAAAAGAAGTTCCACTAACAGAAACCTGTGAACACCAAGCATTCCAACCAGTAGGGGCAGTGGTGTTCAAATCCATTATACTCTTCGTATCTTCACAGGGAGTAGCTTGCTAGTTAGACAGTTTTTGATGTGGATCATTATTATTATTTTAAATTTGAATCTAGTAGCCATTTCAGGGGGATAAGCCAACTTACTGCGAGAATTTGTTTGTTTGTTTTTTAATGTGTCCAGAAAGTTAAAATAGAATTTATTATTCTGACTACATCTCTATTGCTTTGGCAGCACGCTGTGGGCAAAATACTCCCTGCAGTTCTACAGCAGAGGGGATCTCTCATCTGCTGATCACAGCAGAAAAGCTACATACAGGAGAGGGTGGCCTCTTCTACATGCACTACAACTCTTCCAATCCTGCAAAAGCTGATGCTCTGCAAGCTACTGCCCTCACAGCCGAGAGTACATCTGGAGACTTCTAGATCCCCCTGTTAAAAGCCCAGAGTGGAAACCAATGCACCTTACTGGAGAGAGTGCACAATGATTTACCTAGCTTCCCCCACCATGGTGCAGAACTCCATTTTTGACAGGTCTTTAGAGGCAGCAGGTGGTCAGTGAAATGGTTCCTGACAGTGAAGTAGCACAGCTGCTGTAGAAGCTTTGTTCTTCAGGGGCTGCAGGGAAAGAAAGGCACTGAGTGGGAGCAAGGAAAGCAGAGGCCTCCACATGGAAACCTCTTGTGTGTATCTCAGACCCATGACTTCAATGGTGGAACCACTCAAAAACAAGCAGAATTCCAAGGCAATGCCACAAGTTTAAATTTACAAGGTTTTCACTCCCCTACATGTGAGTAAGACGTATGGAAGAATGGGGTCCTCTGGCAGCACAATGGATGATCTGTAGAGGAATGGGGATTAGCACTATATTGGTTCACTTGACTTCTCTTTTCTGAATCCCAGCTTTATGCTTTTATTTCCTACTAGAAAAACCTACTGAATGTTGGAGTTTAGGAAATCATTCATAACAAATAATTTAATGTTTCCATTAACACATCATAAAAAGGGTGTGAACACCTCACCCTTTGTTTTTTTAATTCAAACAAATATTGACAGAAAATATATCTGCTATTCCATCAGCTCCTAATGATGCCACCATTTAAATAATAATTACAATGCATGCTAATGCATCAAATCTGGTGCACCTTTTTAACATATTATTTCTGTGACAATAACATGTCTCATCATCTGCTGAATTTAGAGTGTTGCTTTTAAAAAAAAAACAATATTTGATCTCACTGTCTGGCTAATAATTAATCCTCTTTCACCATGCACCAAACTGTATTAATACCCTGCAAATCTTCAAGGTGTAAGTTACACATAATTTAGTATAAAAGGTAAGCGTGGGGCTTTGCTCTCTCTACAGCTATTACCAGCAAAACAAGTAGAATACATGTGAGTTTTCATCAGTTCTTGAATTAAGGTTTGTTGGTTGGATTTGTGTTTTTTTTGAAATTGCAAATGTACATTTAATTGCTTTTTTAAAAATTGATTATTCCTTACCATTACTATTCCTTAGTTCTAATGTATTTACACTATTTTTTTCCATAAGAGGAAGGTTACCAGGATTCTTTGTAACAAGAATTGAGATATGATTTATTCATAGAAAATGTCTTGGTGTGCTGCAAT